>NW_028317982.1:6505714-6807857 GCF_062004578.1 Staurois parvus
ACCGCCTCCTCATGCTGCTGCCAAGTCCAGAGTCTGTCATGGGTCCCTGTACGGCCTCTCATTGCTGCTGTCTCCATCGCCACACTCTGCCATGTGCCACTTTCAGGTCTCCTCACACTGCTGGTGTGTTGAATTTTTTGACATAGGGTGCTGGCAGATTACGGGCCTCCCATAGCTGCTGCCAGGCCCCTAATCTGCCATGGGCCCCTATACCGCCTCCTCATGCTGCTGCCAAGTCCAGAGTCTCTCATGGGTCCCTGTACGGCCTCCCATTGCTGCTGTCTCCATCGCCACACTCTGCCATGTGCCACTTTCAGGTCTCCTCACACACTGCTGGTGTGTTCAATTTTTTGACATAGGGTGCTGGCAGATTACGGGCCTCCTATAGCTGCTGCCAGGCCCCTAATCTGCCATAGGCCCCTATATACCGCCTCCTCATGCTGCTGCCAAGTCCAGAGTCTGTCATGGGTCCCTGTACGGCCTCCCATTGCTGCTGTCTCCATCGCCACACTCTGCCATGTGCCACTTTCAGGTCTCCTCACACTGCTGGTGTGTTGAATTTTTTGACATAGGGTGCTGGCAGATTACGGGCCTCCTATAGCTGCTGCCAGGCCCCTAATCTGCCATAGGCCCCTATATACCGCCTCCTCATGCTGCTGCCAAGTCCAGAGTCTGTCATGGGTCCCTGTACGGCCTCCCATTGCTGCTGTCTCCATCGCCACACTCTGCCATGTGCCACTTTCAGGTCTCCTCACACACTGCTGGTGTGTTGAATTTTTTGACATAGGGTGCTGGCAGATTACGGGCCTCCCATAGCTGCTGCCAGGCCCCTAATCTGCCATAGGCACCTATATACCGCCTCCTCATGCTGCTGCCAGGTCCAGAGTCTCTCATGGGTCCCTGTACGGCCTCCCATTGCTGCTGTCTCCATCGCCACACTCTGCCATGTGCCACTTTCAGGTCTCCTCACACTGCTGGTGTGTTCCATTTTTTGTCATAGGGTGCTGGCAGATTACGGGCCTCCCATAGCTGCTGCCAGGCCCCTAATCTGCCATGGGCCCCTATACCGACTCCTCATGCTGTGACGTTGCAACAAGGTGGAATTCAACCCTACATATGTTAGACCGCCTTTACGAACAGCAAAAGGCCATCACAGATTTCCTGATGTTAAAAGCGGATAAAGGTACTCCCTGTGTAACTCAGATGTCAGCCATTGGCAGCTCATGCGTGACACCTGCGCTTGCTCAGGCCCTTTGAGGAGGCCACGCTATTCGTGAGTCGGCAGGACTATGGGATGAACGACGTCATTCCTCTGTTGTACGTCCTGGAACAAATGCTGTTAACAATGGCTGGTCAGGGTGCGGTAGACGTGGCGCACAGATCTCAACGCCACATGACCCCTGTGGGGGCAGGACAGGAAGAAGAGGAGGAGGTAGAGGAGGACATTGGTGCTCAGGAATTATTGAGTGAAATGGGTGGTTTTTCCACTCAGCGGACAGGAGTGGAGGAGCAGGAGCATCTGGTAGAGGAGGAGGAAGAGGAGACAGAGGACCCAGACGCACCGTGGCAGTATGCTGTGGAGATGGAGGCAGGGAGTCCCTCGCATTCCTTGGCACAAATGGCCCATAGCATGCTCGCTTGCTTGCGTAGCGACAGCCGAATAATAACCATCAGACAGAGGGATGACTTTTGGCTGTCCACCTTGTTGGACCCTCGCTACCGTTCAAAAATGGTGGCCTTTTTCACACCTGCTGAGAGGGAGGCCAAAATAACGTACTATAAAAACCACCTATGTAGTCAGCTGGTCTCTGCCTGTCTGCGCCAACGTCCATCCTCAGACACTGTGGGCCCTGTGCGCTCGCGTTCCGCTGCCATGGCAGCAGGGGAGGGGTGGGGTGGTAGGAGCAGTGGCAGCTCCACCAGCAGCGGCTGCCTCAGTCTGCAGTCGATGATGAGTAGCTTTCTTCACCAGCGCAGTGAGGAAACTACTAACCAGCCGCAGCAGCAGCAGCAGCAGCATCAGGTGGACCTGGAGCAGGACCTCAAACAACAGGCTTAGGCCTACTTGGACAGCACCCTGCCAACCAAGGTAGACAATCCCCTTGACTACTGGGCAACGAAACTTGACCTTTGGCCCCAACTAGCTGAATTTGCCCTTGAAAGGCTGTCATGCCCGGCCAGTAGCGTGGCATCGGAGCGTGTGTTTAGTGCGGCAGGAGGTATTGCAACTCCGCGGAGGACACGACTGTCCACCCAAAGTGTGGAGAGACTCACGTTTGTGAAAATGAATCAGGCATGGATTAGTCTGGATTTCAAACCACCAGTTCCTGACACAACTGACTAAATCCGCCATGAATCATGCCCCAAACATGTGCCACTTTCAGGTCTCCTCACACTGCTGGTGTGTTCCATTTTTTGTCATAGGGTGCTGGCAGATTACGGGCCTCCCATAGCTGCTGCCAGGCCCCTAATCTGCCATGGGCCCCTATACCGCCTCCTCATGCTGCTGCCAAGTCCAGAGTCTCTCATGGGTCCCTGTACGGCCTCCCATTGCTGCTGTCTCCATCGCCACACTCTGCCATGTGCCACTTTCAGGTCTCCTCACACTGCTGGTGTGTTCCATTTTTTGTCATAGGGTGCTGGCAGATTACGGGCCTCCCATAGCTGCTGCCAGGCCCCTAATCTGCCATGGGCCCCTATACCGCCTCCTCATGCTGCTGCCAGGTCCAGAGTCTCTCATGGGTCCCTGTACGGCCTCCCATTGCTGCTGTCTCCATCGCCACACTCTGCCATGTGCCACTTTCAGGTCTCCTCACACTGCTGGTGGGTTCCATTTTTTGTCATAGGGTGCTGGCAGATTACGGGCCTCCCATAGCTGCTGCCAGGCCCCTAATCTGCCATGGGCCCCCGTACCGACTCCTCATGCTGCTGCCAGGCCCGTAATCTGTCATGGGCCCCTGTTGTCGCTTGTTGGCATATTCCGCTCGTTCAGATGCTCCTTCTCCTGCTACTCCTCTTCACGGATTCCGTCAGCAGTCTTTCTTGGAATCCGTTTCCAAGAGACAACAGTTTGCGAGCACGCACCCGATGGTGCAGAAGCTGAACGTCCTCCTGTCCAAGTTGCTGCTGCCAGGCTCGTAATCTGTCATGCGCCCCTGTACCGCCTCCTCATGCTGCTGCCAGGTCCAGAGTGTGTCATGGGCCCCCGTACCGACTCCTCATGCTGCTGCCAGGCCCGTAATCTGTCATGGGCCCCTGTACCGCCTCCCCATGCTGCTGCCAGGTCCAGAGTGTGTCATGGGTCCCTGTACGGCCTCCCATTGCTGCTGCCAGGCCCGTAATCTGCCATGGGCCCCCGTACCGACTCCTCATGCTGCTGCCAGGCCCGTAATCTGTCATGGGCCCCTGTACCGCCTCCTCATGCTGCTGCCAGGTCCAGAGTGTGTCATGGGTCCCTGTACGGCCTCCCATTGCTGCTGTCTCTATCGCCACACTCTGCCATGTGCCACTTTCAGGTCTCCTCACACTGCTGGTGGTTTCCATTTTTGTCATAGGGTGCTGTATGGCCTCCCATTGCTGCTGCCTCCACCGCCACACTGTGGCTCCACACTCTGGTTTTGGCCCCGTGACTGCCCAAATGAGTGAAGTGTGCGGTGATTCTAAGATCGACGGCACTCATCTGCATGTCATACTGACTGACAGTATTATTTCTCTTCCCCAGCAGACTCCAAGGGCATTTAAATTAAAGGTACAGTGTTCTGCACTA
This sequence comes from Staurois parvus, assembly GCF_062004578.1. Taxonomy (NCBI): domain Eukaryota; kingdom Metazoa; phylum Chordata; class Amphibia; order Anura; family Ranidae; genus Staurois; species Staurois parvus. Next base: position 6,509,481 of record NW_028317982.1, read on the forward strand.
ATATTAAGTCTCTCTGAAGCCTAGAAACACCCTTTTTTAAGTTAAATTCACAGCGAATATATTCGACTCGAATCGAAATTTTTCCACGAATTCGCCGAATCAGTCGAATCGAATTTTTGAATACTTCGCTCATCTCTAATTATTATGCTGCCACTTTGTGACTTTTTTTGTATTACATTTTATTTTCTGTATTTCCTTTCCCCTTCTTGTGAGGTAATATACTTTTCCTGTGTGTGGGCTACTGTAATATTTCATTCATCCTGCAAGAGACACACTGGGTCAGAGAAAGGCCAATACTAGCTTTTTAACCACCATAAACACCTCCATATCAAGTCTAATGCATCTTGTATTACCTCAGTTTTCTGCATGTAACAAAAGTCATTTTTCAGGCATTGAGGTCTCAGAGAGGGATAGTCACCATTACAACAATTGGAGTCAGAATACCCTCCGCTGTAATGAAGAGAAACTTTCATCTATACAATCTACAGGTTATGATACTTCTGGGAGGAACAGATTCCTGGTTTCTCCCACTGGCTGCTTAATTACTACAAAACACAGTAGTGGATTAGCAGCCAATGGATTGAGTTAATGACTGCAACAGGACAGAACAAATCTGACACTTCCGGAAGTGTCAGAACCTTGGGGATTTGTTTCTCTTCAGGTCAGTATCCACTTTATTCTTTGCAGGGGACACTTTAGTTCAGTGATGGCAAACCTTTTAGAGACCAAGTGCCCATACTGCAACCCAAAACCCACTTACTTATCGCAAAGTTCCAATACTGCAATTAAACCTGAATACTGAGGTTTTAGTGTAGAAAAAACAACCCATACATTAACATCTTTTGTCTTAAAAGAAAAATACAATAACAGAGCTTCCACTGACCACCAGCACAAGGGGGCAAAATTCCACTGACCACCAGCACAAGGGGGAAAAGTTCCACTGACCACCAGCACAAGGGGGAAAAGTTCCACTGACCACCAGCACAAGGGGGAAAAGTTCCACTGACCACCAGCACAAGGGGGAAAAGTTCCACTGACCACCAGCACAAGGGGGCAAAGCTCCACTGACCACCAGAACAAGGGGGAAAAGTTCCACTGACCACCAGCACAAGTGGGCAAAGTTCCACTGACCACCAGCACAGAGGGGCAAAGTTCCACTGACCACCAGCACAAGGGGCAAAGTTCCACTGACCACCAGCACAAGGGGCAAAGTTCCACTGACCACCAGCACAAGGGGAAAAGGTTCCACTGACCACCAGCACAAGGGGGCCAAGTTCCACTGATCACCAGCACAAGGGGGCAAAGTTCCACTCACCACCAGCACAAGGGGGCAAAGTTCCACTGATCACCAGCACAAGGGGGCAAAGTTCCACTCATCACCAGCACAAGGGGGCAAAGTTCCACTGATCACCAGCACAAGGGGGCAAAGTTCCACTGACCACCAGCACAAGGGGGCAAAGTTCCACTGACTACCAGCACAAGGAGGAAAAGTTCCACTGACCACATGCACAAGGAGGAAAAGTTCCACTGACCACCAGCACAAGCTAAAATCTTGTGTTAATAAAAAGAATGTATTAAAACTCACAGCCAGTCCAATATATATATCCTTGGCAGCACACTGACTGGCCATGCGAAAGCTCAGACGAGTCGTGGCTAATGAGTTGCGGCCCGTGACGTCATCGCCTGGCACTGCTACTCCTTTCTGAGCATGTGCATGGTCCCTACGTGTGCTTTTATTCTATATTCGACTGCTGGGGCGATGCTGGGCCGACTTGGCTCACGTGTCAACAGAGAGGGCTCTGCATACCCACTGCAGCACGCGTGCCATAGGTTTGCCACCACTGGTTTAGTTCATGTTTTTATTTTAGTGATAGAGCCACTTTAAGGCAGTTCATTCATTTTGAATGGGTTGCCAATGCACCAAAACAAATTTTTGCACAGCGCACCACCATGTACAGATGAACCACATTACAAGTGTGTTGTGCTTCACTGCCTAGATGCAATGGAATATCATTCAAAATTAATGGCACTGTAATCCACTGCAATCTGTTTCATACATTACCATGCCTTGTAGTGCTTGTTTTATAGTACGGTACTGCAGCACTGTAGTGTGAAGGGGCCTTAAAACATTATGATAAACACAGTTTATAATGTATAGTTCAAAATCTTTCTTGGGACATAATGTTAAACATTTATGCACCGACAAATACATACTCAAGTTTTCCATTTTCCATAAAAACAGAGAACAGGAAAGATACGTAGAAAATAGAAGCTTTAATCGTAAACAGACTGGGCTCTGCTGAGAAGGTGCATTATCATAGTGCAATGTCTATCAGCTGGATGCCGCTACATTCTGATTCCAGCTGCTGTACCTAGGTAAAGGTGCTCAATTTACCCTCCAGACAGGATGGAAGCCTGCTGTTTTCTTGCTCTATTTTAGCTACTGGAATATAGTGACAAAAAGTACACAGAGCTATTGAAGCACAGTATACTTCTTTCTTTGTCCTCTTAAAGGGAACCTATAATAGCCTGTAAACTGATTTTTAATATACTTTGAGTATATACTCTGAGCTCCATGGTCTCCACCTCCAGTTGTATTTCATGCTTTTTTTGTAATATAGTTGCCTTCTTTTTCTAATGTCTTGTGGCCAGTAATGTAACATTCATCCTCTTCTTCTCTGTATTGATGCCCGCAAAAGCTGGCCAAAGATGGACCAAAATTCAGCAGATTCAACAGGACTAACCTAATTTCGATTCATCTATGGCCATTCCCATTCATGAAAAGTCAATCTAATAATCGACTTCTTATGAAGGGACTTGTTTGAAAATGTTGCTTCAATCAGCCATTCGGCTGCAGCACTGATCGCTGTATTCTGACAGAAGGGGAGTCCCGTTGTCAAAATACAGTGACACATTGCAGAGGATTCCTGCTTCCACCTCCCCAGTGTGGATGGTGGTAACGGTTCAGTGATGTATGGCCAGTCTTAGGGATGTGGTCATGATACCATGCGGCCATACTATATCCTCAGTCTGGTTGAATAACTGACACTGTGGGGTTGATTTACTAAAGACAAACAAACCGTGCACATTGCAAAGTGTTCCACTCTGTAACAGCAGTTGCTCCAGAACTTAGTAAATGAAGAAAAGTTTCACTTTGCAAAGAATACCCAATCACATGCAAGGAAAATAAAAAAAAACAACTTTATTTGCCTGCACTTGATTGGATGATGGAAGTCAGCAATGCTTCTGTCCATCTACTAAGCTCTGGAGCAACTGCTCTTGCAGAGTGTAACTGCACTTTGTAAAGTGCACAATCTATTTGCCTTTAGTAAATCAACTCCTGTGAGTCATTTAACCAGAAGACTGAGGACTTGTGGCAAAAAAGTGTTTGGGGGTGGGGGGTGGGGGGCGGGGCAACTCCTGAAGTCTGAGCTGTATTTTTATTTTTTTGTTCAATGCCAGTGGGCCCACTTAATTAAAACAAAAAGTGCATCAATGAGTTTTACTTTACAGACCATGCTATGGGGTTGATTTACTAAAGGCAAATGGACTGTGCATTTTTCAAAGTGCAGTTATACTCTGCAAGAGCATTTGCTGCAGAGCGTAGTAAGTGAGCAAAAGCTCTGCTGACTTCCATCATCCAATCACGTGCAAGCAAAAATGCTGTTTTTTTATTTTCCTTGAACCTGATTGGGTATTCTTTGCAAAGTGAAACTTTACCTCATTTACTAAGCTCTGGAGCAAATGCACTTGCAGAGTGCAACTGCACTTTGCAAAGTGCAGAGTCTATTTGCCTTTAGTAAATCAACCCCTGAGAGTTCTAGTAAGAAACCACAGACTGACCTACTTATGTTTTGACTGCATAAGTATGAAAATACAAATGCAAATATAGTGTGTGCAAAGAAAAGTCTGCACACCATAATCCAGTGCCCATTGTGACATCTCTAGTAGAGGCTTAACACCTTCTCACCCAGTCCCAGTGTCCCTTTAAATGGATCTTTCTGTCTGGGGCAGCAGGACTTCCTGATCACATGACCTCTGTAATTGGCTGAGGAAAGAACAAACAGAGGGTGCACAGGCCTAGTGCATTACCATAAAAAATGTTTAATAAGAAATAAAGTAGGTGTTGTACTCACAAACGACATTAAAGTCAAGGCACATCATAAAAGAGCCACCTGGCTGTGAGGAAGAGGCAAGTCCTCGAAATGCGTTAGCCTATTGGATGTCTACACTCCCTATTGCGAACTGTTACTCAGCGCGGTGTTGACCCAGCTGTTCTTTTATGATGTGGCTTGACTTTATTGTCATTTGTGAGTACAAAACCTACTTTATTTATTATTAAACATTTTTTATGGTAATGCACTAGGCCTGTGCGCCCTCTGTTTGTTCTTTCCTCATTCAGTATATTTGGATTCCCCCGGTCTATTTGAGGTAAGCAAGGTGTGCATGTCCCAGGACATTCTTAATGTGGTTGTAGCCTACATCGAGTCCATCCCCAAGCGCAGGAGCATTTGTGTTTGCTGGTTCTCTGTAATTGGCTGTTTCAGTGGTCATATAATCAGGATCCCATCCCTCTGACTCCCAGTCGTATCTAGAGACTGAGATCTGTCTATGACAGATTGGTCACTGTGCTGGGTAGCGCACACTCAGCACAGGAACCTTGGCTGTCTATGGACATACATGTGCAGAGTTGTGGGCATTAAAGCCCACTTTTTTTGTCACTGGAGATATGTGTTACATGGGAAGCTTCTTGGGAGAAGTAGCAACTAGACAGGCTAGAAAACTATTTATTGGTTTTACCCTTAGTGTATGCAGCGTTCCTTCCCCACCTCTCCTCCAAGGCACAAATAAAAAAAGTCACCAGAGATGACTGTATATGTACTGGAATGTGATGTCCACCACAGATGTCTGAAGTTAGTGTCTTGGGAAAACATAAGTGGAGCTACAACTGATAGACCTCTTTGTTGTTGGTGGTTTGCCCTTTCCTGCCATCATTACTCCAGTCAGGAAATCTTCATCCACCCCTAGCATGGCTGTGACATAATCCACCTTGTTCAGCTCTCTGCACTGAATTCTCCATATATTACTATGAAGAAACCATATGGGGCTGGTTGTTATTGGCTTCCCTAGTGGCTTCTTTGTAGGAATGTATGGAAGACATGTTCCAGAGAGGTGGGCCAGGAAGTTTAGATCATAATTCAGTTCTGTCAACGTTGGAAAATATGACCTTTGGGGCCATGTCTACCATTCCATCTAAACCTAAAAATGATTAGAATGCCACTAACCCATTCCTAGCTGCAATTATAATATTACCTATTATAATTCCCATAGTAAGCCCTATCAGGGGAATTAGATGGTTAGCAGAACCATAGTTGGCTCCAGAGACTGTAGAGGCCAATAAATACATGTTAAGAAACAGTCTGAGAATTTCACTGGCCTGGGATGGCAGTTTTCATACAACTGCTTCTATCTAAGAAACAGATTAAACATATCTGCCTTAAACCATTTATTTAAATGGCTCTGGTCACCATCCTTAAAGTGACACTGAAGCTTTGTTTTTTTTTTTTAAAACAAACATGTCTATACTTGCCTTCTCTATGCAGTGATTTTGCATAGGGCAGACCCGATCCTCTTCTCTTCTGGCCCCCTCTGGCGCTCCTGGCTCCTCTCCCTCAAGCAGTGCCGCCAGGGAAAGCTGCTCACCCTGGGGGCACCACTGCGTGCTCATCCCTGAGCCATTGCTCTATGCGTCCATAAGTCAAATACAGCTGTGGCTCGACCAGGGGCGGACTGACAACTCATGGGGCCCCCGGGCAATAGGGGATCATGCGGCCCCTGTGTCCTTGCCCAAACTCAAAAAAGCCTATGAAAAAGGTACCAGGGGCATCTCATGGGGCCCCCTAGTGACCCCGGGCCCTCGGGCAGTGCCTGAGTTTCCAAATGGTCAGTCCGCCCTTGGGCTCGACCTCACCCCCCCTCTCCTCATTGGCTCACTGGCTGTAATTGACAGCAGCGGGAGTCAATGGGCTCCCACTGCTGTCTCAACCAATGAAGAGGAAGAGTCCCCAGACAGCAGAAGCTGTGGAGAACGTTTCTGGATCAGAGGGGGCTCAGATAAGGACTGGGGGGGCTGGGGTGAGCCGCTGCACACAGAAGGTTTTTTTACCTTCATGCATAGAATACATGAAGGTAAAAAACCTTGAGCCTTTAGAACCACTTTAATTGAAGATTTAATCACTTCTTTTTGATTTGGGAGGAAAAGGATCATTTCTAAAAAGCTTGTTTCTATGGAGATGCTGTGCTTCCCAGTAATGGAGAGATGTGATCCTTGAACAACTAGATTCTTCATCCTGCCCCTTAGATAGCCAAGTGATTATGTGCTAGCTATAGAAGCTTCTCCACATACATTAGCCTGCTAAAATATGGCCAGCTAAAGAGTGGCTGAATACAGCAAATACAAACAATGCTCCTGATAAGAGTGCCACTAGCATTCTGAAAGATATCAGGCTTCTTGAGGGATGGAAGCGCGCAATGATGCTTACAGACATTTTTTTTAAACATGTGAGAAATTACCTCCAATCATCAAATTTGTCCAAAGAAAAAACAGCAATCATTTTGCCGCGAGGATGAGTCAAGGTAAAGATTTGTGTTTGGTCAGCTATTGTAGCCATTATTATTAGGATAGGCAGACCTCTCTTCTTCCCTGGACACTTAATCTTTCCATACATGGCGCAACATTTGTAGGTAACATAACAGGGACAGTTAATCTATTTAGTAATAGCAGACACTTTCAAGCGCTGGAAGTCATGAGAGAAAATGGGCATATTTTTCACTGTCCATAGTTCTTGGGTCTGGCTATCTATGGGAACACAACAGGAAACACATTAGATGGTAATCAAAAATACAGGTACAACCCAGCAAAACAGAAAGCCATTTTCCCTAACATATTGATCTCCTGCATGTGCATATTTATGTCGATAGAGGAGGGGAGTAGCCGAAATACCCAAAGATGTAAGGATGACCACCCAGTCCAGTAAAAATTAGTTCAATGGGTTTTGGGCAGTGATTATCTCATATTAGTGTGTATAAAGGCCAGTTTTAGCTTTTGTTAAAAAATAATAAACGCACCCATGTCAATTAATAAAGAAAATGTGCATTTATTTATTTTTTTTTTACATTGGAGCTTGCAAAGCATGGTAACCGTGATCAGTGGACTGAGGGTGCAATGCTCACTGCTCAGGATCCTGAAGACTATTCCTCCAGTAGCAGGTGTGTATTAAAGTACTGACCTTCTTATGGGGCTGAAGGGAATATCAATGTATTACAAGTGCAGTGAGGCAGATAGGTTTAATGATGGCCATACATAATACAATTTGATTGCTTTATGGCTTTTTAGTGGATCTAAAGCAAATTGTGCAAAGTGCTGGTGTAAAAGCATTTTAAAAAAACTGAAACTTTGCTGCCTCTTGATGCAGCCTATTTCCAGACAGCAAAGCTGAAGCTATTCCAATAAACAGAAAACAGCCCTGGCACTAGAGTACAGTGCATGCAAACATCAATAAGACAACATATACGTTGCCCAGATCGCACACCATAATTAGGACTCAATATATTTTTATTTTGACTCTAAAAACATTGATCTCTAAATCTAGATGCATAACATTCTGGCCACAAATAGCCAATTTATAAACACATAATTATTATTATTTTCATAATAAAAATAATTTTTATATAATTATTATCATAACAATTAGCTGTTGTTCTCCCTTCCCTTTAGCATATTACTGATATTGTTATTCTTTATGAACAGGGTATTTCCCAAAGTACTGCATGGTAATAAGATCAAGGGTTCCAGCAGTCAATACCTTTTTTTTTTAATTTAAACTTTTATTTGATTTTCAATACAAAAAGATACGGACAATTACAAATATATTTCACATATACATATACCATTGACCCCATTATTATCCCCCATCCCCTCCCACCTTCTCCCCAACCCCTCCTCCCCCTTTACATCCTCCTTCCTAATCCATTTCTTTCTTCATAATTATCTATCCATATCTGACATTTCTCTCTCTCAGATTCTCCATTTAAGACTCTCTTCTGATTTTTAACTTCTAACTTCCCCCTCCAACCAGTTCCATATATCTTTCAGAGGTTTTAAATTTCAACCAACTATACCACATTTTCCAAAAATTTTCCATTTTACCTTCTTCCATGTGATATAGCTCCTCCATCCTGTAGATATTTTCAACCCTATTTATCCATTCATTAATTCTTGGTGCTTCCGGAACCTTCCAAAACTTGAGAATCAAACCCTCAGCCGCACTGATTAAGTGATAGAGTACCTTATTTTTGTATAGTTTCACTGAGGACTCAGAGTTATAAAATAAACACCTCTACGGGTCTCTCTGTACAGTTATCCAATATGTGGGTTTTTGAAGCTCCCACGTATTAAGGCACTTTGAAACAAGGGGAACCTCAAACAGTACCCCGTCCAAATTAAAAAAGGTGAAAATGTTACTCCACTAACACAAGCCAGTGATTCTCCAGTCAGTTGTGCTCATTCTTTAGAAAGAAAATACTTTGGACATCCAATGGCTAGTGTATTTGTTGAACAATATAATGTCTTTGTCAAACCTAGAGTCTCTTCTGTATAACAGATTTTTTTGGCTGAACGAAAAAATATATCAGTGTATGGCAAGCCTTACTCATTCAGTAAGGCAGTAGGGAGGGTCAGCATCTGGGGGGGGTCCAATATTTTAAAAGGGGATTCATTTCAGTTATTTACAAGTTACCCCACCCCCACCACTACCAGGCCAGGATTGTGGGGCAGAGGCCACTGTTCTCATCAACATGGAGACAAGGTGTTTTTCCAGGGGGCTGGTATGGTTCAGGTGGGGGGTGCACGCCTATAGCTAGTTCCCCCTTTTCTTGCCAGACAAGCTGCATGTTTTTATAAGAGACTGGTATGGATTTGGGGGAGGGGGCTGTGCTTTTTTTTTCTCTGATTGCATGGAGTTCTTTAAAATCCATGGCATTTAAAGGAATTGTGTGTTTGTTTTTAGTGATGTTTCCCTTTAAGCCTTATTAAAAGAGCTGCTCCCTGCCAAACAGTATTTAAAAAAATGTTTGCATGAACACATGTCCCCCCTGGCAGTGCCCAGCTCCCCATGCCCTTTGTTTAGTAGGCTTCCACTGCCCTTATTAAACTCTCCAATTTGGCTGCAGCTACTGTCTTCCTCTTAGCAATCTTCACATGAATTTCGTTCCTACGGCTGTATTGCCTTTGTGTAAATGTTGGTGTAATCAAAATACACAGGCGAGTGCTAATGAGCAAAAATCTAAGAGCAGCTAGCACTTAAGGTATAGGTAACAATCCCAACAAAAATATGAATATAAAAGTGCAGCAAAAAAATCACACAAAATACATATGAGGTGGAACAATAAAGTGCAGAATATATAAACAGATGGATATATAGTTATGCATATATAAAAAAAAAACAAATAGCAACCAAAAATAAAGTCTGCAAGTAGAAAGTGCTGATCAGTGCAATAAAGTGCAAAATAGTGAATAAATAATGTCCGTGACTGTATATATCAAAATGATAAATATTATTCATCCAGCATATGTAATTCATAAAAACGTCCTTATGTTGATAATGTGCAAAATCGCCAAGTTCAGAGTGTGAATGTGTGAATATTCACATATGGAATCCACCACCTGGAATGGATGTACACTCACCAGAAGGTATATAATATAAGGCATGTATCATATCATGTCACATCTGGGGATGTAGCAGCAGTCAAGGGGTTAATCCTGCTGTATCATCCGGGTACAGGTGGGAGGGAAGTCCTTTGTCCTAAGGAAATAGCAGAAGGTATATAATATAAGGCATGTATCATATCATGTCACATCTGGGGATGTAGCAGCAGTCAAGGGGTTAATCCTGCTGTATCATCCGGGTACAGGTGGGAGGGGAGTCCCTTGTCCTAAGGAAATAGCTCAACGACAGGAGCCAAGAATACTAATATAGTGTAGTAGTTTATTATCAATCAAACTGTCATATTCATAAAATTCCACGTGGAGTAAATGCAAATACAGGTACCAAAATGGCCACCGCTCCGTCCTTCGGCTGCGGCGGTGTGACGTCAGCAATGTAGGCTCCACCCAACGTGTTTTGTGCGCATGCACATCCTCAGGGGTTACAAAAGGAGTTTTACAGCTGTCTCTTGGTGGAGGCGATTTAAGCTACAGCACTTGAATAGTACACATTTGCCACCTTGGAATTGTATTTCTGGAAGTTGTGCTTTTTGTTTCTGAGCTTGAAGTTTTGTGTTCAGTTGACAGTGTTCTAAATCACCTTTAAGACTGACCTTTCTGTACTGTGGATGGCTTTTGCAAAAGTTCATGTTTTCCTTTGTTGTTCTCTGTGCATTGCCCACTGCTTATATAAAGAATTTCTGTCCTGCAGTTCTCTTGCCTGTCTATTGATGGTGCTCATTACCATTTACCTGCCTTGTCAGCCAGGGAGCAGGCAGTCTGGAGAACTGAAACTTATTGCTTCTATTATTCCAGTAAACATGAGAAGGGGATAAGCCAAAGGGCTGGGTGACACCATATTTGTTGAGCTACATTGATCTGCCTAGATCAGTGGTGGTCAACCTACTAGATATAGGAGGCCTCAACTGTGGTCCCTAGTATCCCTAGGGGACAATGCATAATATTCAGTATAGGTACTGCTACAGAGGATTGTCAGAAACTGTTGACGCACTGTTGAAAATGGCAAGAATCTGGTGACATACTATTATTATTATTACTATACAGGATTTATATAGTGCCAACAGTTTGCGCAGCGCTTTACAATATAAAGGGGGACAATACAGGAACAATACAGTTCAATACAAGAGGGTTAGGAGGGCCCTGCTCCTTGGAGCTCACAATCTAAGAGGGAGGGGCTAATGGTACAAAAGGTAATAACTGTGGGGGATGGACTGGTAGGAGGAGTAGAAGGTTCCATTATTAGCTGAGGGGAGGATAGACTTCCCTGAGGAGATATGTTTTCAGAGATCACCTAAAAGTGAGCAGAGTAGGCGATAGTCTGATAAATTACTACAAATTAAAGACTGGAGATTCTTCTGAAGACTGTTATAGACTGGGGATATGTTGCATGGGACTTCTAGAGACTGCTGCCATTGCAGAATCTTTACAAATTAATGCTTCCATTACTGGCTGCTAGGGCCCAAGGGCAGCATCAAAAGTGCCAAATGACTATATGAGGCCCTTGGGTCACAGGTTGGGCATCAGGGATCTAGACCAATGTAGGCTCAATGCAATGACACATGGAAAACAACTATTTTTGATGTGTATTCTGGTGCTTTGAGTACAAATGCACCAAAAAAAGGCCGTAATAGTACCTAGTTTTGGTAAATCTAATGTTCATTTACTAGGAGTGTACAGCAACGGCAGCACAGGTTTAATTTAAAGGGACAAATGCACCCTGCTTGCGATTACATGCAAGAACCCCAGAAGGGTTCTCCTGTGTTGCAAAATATCAACATTAAAGATGTCCTTCAAACTCATCTGTATCCAAACATCAAAATCACATTTCACTTCAGTCGGCTGCAGACCCGGTCATTCCACGTATAACGAAAGGGGCAGGAAGCTGGTGACTTTAGTGCACTTTTATGAGCATGTGACAAAATTTAGTTAATGTTATTGGCTAATAGTTGGCATGTGTCCATAGAGGGCATTGAATTCACCAGCATCCTGCCCCTATGTACATGTGCTGCAGGGCAGAGAATCACCCAGACTGCAGCTGATTGGAGTAAAAAAAGGGGTACTTTTGAGGTTCAGCTAGAGAAGAGTTCAGAGGACACACAAACGCAACTTCAGTTAGTATATATTTAATGAAGTGACAAGTCAGTCTGTCGGGAAGTGAGTATGAAGACATCTGACTTAACAGCACTAAGGAAAATCGAGAGACTCACTTAATCATCTTTCCTTTTTACACAAAGTCCTTGAAAAACTCATCGTCCCAGATTAGTGGTAAGTGAATGATCCTTTTCAGAACGAGTTTTATATTATTCATTCAGTCACATTGTTCTGACCTCAACACCTGTTTAATATTGCATATTCAGTGGCCAAAAATGTTCATTTTGTCCTTTTTTTTATTTTGTCACCATCTGTTGACACAGTCCCTGCGTGTTGCTGTGTCTAAGCCAGTCCATATGTGACAATGACAGCAACGTCACATGCAGAGGTCCCTTAAAAGCTGTCGACACACTTAAAGGACAGAGCAAAAAAACAGTATGTATTTTGTAAGTACTCAGCAAATAAACCTATCACTACAGCCAGTCAGTGTGCCAAATGTTATCAATAGTTGGACACCCCCTCCGCCACACCCCAACCCCCCCAGCACTGACTGGTGTCTTGTAATCAGTCTAACAATTGCTATCATAAAGACAACAGCTGCACAGCCAGAGTTAGCCTCTTCCATACATGGCTAACAATGTGTAACCCCATCCCAGATCCAAATCTGCATGATTTATTTATGGAGGCAATGTCTCTTTCTCAGTCCTGTTTACCATAGACTTTTCATAAATGCATGGAAATTGAAATTCTATGCCCAGGAAAGGTTGAAGGTTACGCTCTGCAATTACTGTCCTTTTTAAAAATGTTATGAGCAAACACCAAATCTTAGAATGTGGATAAGAGGGATACGCGATTCAAAAAAATTGCATATTGGTAATATCTTGGAATCTGGGAACTCATGGCAAGGCAGTTCACATTCTGCAAATAAAATTTAGTGTTTGTACTTTCCAATCCAAAAACAGTTAAAGTGATTGTAAACCCTCAGCTTGTAAAACAACCTATTCCATTTAAAACAGAAACGAAAGGGAAAACATTTGTGCATACAGTAGATATAAATATATATATATACACACCTATTTTATCTTTTTTTTCTTATTTTATAAGTGATTACATTCCTTCTGTTCTCAGTTGCACAAGAGCTTGGAGAGAAAAAACAGCAGCACACTGATCTTCCCAGTGAATGGCTGTGCAAAAGGAGGGGGCTGAAAAAGGCTAAACATCGGAGGAGAGCAGCCTGAGTTTCCAGCATAGCTAGAGAACTGATCATACTGTGTTCTCCTGCCTAGTGAAGTCAATTTAGTATAGGTAAGCAGAGGGACTGGCAGGAACACCAGGGATTTCACACAAGGGAAGCAATACAAAGAAAACAAGATACTTTTTCATACAAGTACATGGTAAAGCAGGCACATATTAGGAATATGAAATGTTGTGTTTACATATTCTTTAACCCTTTCACTGCCAGGTCCATATGCCGTATGGACTTGACAGTGGGGGGTGTTACACACAATCCGATCGCTGCAGCCATTGGGATTGTGTGTAAAACTGACAAGCAGACTCCTGCCTGTCAGGTGGAAGCATTTGGGCGGCTGTGCTGCCGCCGATTGCTTCCACACCCCCCCCGGTAATGGCGCCCCACACTCCGCGTGTGCCCCTGGGCTCCACTTACCCATCTGTGGGCCCGGGACTGACAAGGCGGGTGCCACCAGGTATAGGGGAGGAAGGAGAGCAGACACAGGTCCGATTTTCTCCTCTTCTTGTTGCTGACTCGGAAAGCGATGTGTATGACGTCACTTCCGGGTCACCCTGTCACTTTCTCCGCCTAACATAGCCAGGAAGGAATGTATTGCAATGCGAACTGCAATGCAATACATTCAGTGGAGTGCAGATAACCTTAAAGAGAACCTGTCACCTAAAAATAAAACTTTTCCACTAAAACACATAAAATCCCCCCCAAAAAAGTGAGGCCCCCCCCCACCTCCACATATACACATGTACGAATGTAAATGCACACGTCAGGGGTGCCTATGCATGAAAACGTTGATTACGCTACGCATGTTACATATCACTGTGCACGCCGCAGTGAGATCAATAATTCTAACAAAAGACTTCATCTGTAATACTAAACTGATGACCTATAGGGAGCATTTGTAGCGTCGCCTATAGAAAATATAGGGTACTGAAGATTGTCGCCATCTCACAGGCGTACACAAATTTAAGGTTTCACATGTTGGTTATCTATTTACTTAGTGTAAAATTGGCTTTAAAAATTTTAAAAAAATTTGGGTAATTTACTGCGTTAGTTTGCCCTGAAATTCACTTTAGTGTGTTTTTTACTGAAATTTAGAGTTTCCAAGACCTTTGCGGTAATATTGTGTTACATAGAGTATAAAATTGGAACTACCACTATTTTAGGATGTTTGCTTTCAGAAAATATATAATGTTTGGGGTTTTATGTCATCTTCAAGCCTAAAATGATTTTTTAAACGTGTGAAAAATACACCATTCACCAGTAGAATTTCGTAAGAAAAAAATTTGTTTTCAGAACATTTGTTTGATTTTCTAATGGTTAGCGAGTGGGGTCAAATTGATGATCGTTTTTGGCAGTAGTGACAACAAAATTCGAAGGAGCATGATGGAAATTTTTTTTCAAACCATTTAGACTGTACACTTTATAGATGTAATTTGCAGCATTGTGTATCAGAATACAGTGCAAGTGGCTCCCCTTCCTTTTGTATTTTGACCTAAGCATGGATTTTCACATCATTTTTTTACTAATATTCTAACTGTGAATGTGGTTTTCATTCAGGGAAAAATCACACATATTGTAATAAACATGCTCTTCCACAAAAGAAACCTGCTTAATAGAGAGCTTGGGCATCCTCCAAAATCATCTCTAGCCAAACTCCAAATTCACACTTTTTTACTCCATTGAGCTGCAGCTCAGGTCATTACTGCCCCACAGTTCACATAAACAAAGATGTGGGCTTCTGGGTGGGAATTACCTGGCCCGCAGCTCAGTGGATTAAAAGAACGCAAGTTTGGAGTTTGGCTAGGGATGAGTTTGGAGGACTCTAGAGCTCATCTCTACTGTTTAATATGCCTGAGATTCCATTCAAGTAGCAGGTCTGGACAAAATTGTAAGGTCTTTCAAATGAAATTAGTTGAATTACTGATGACAAGATTGAATGTTCTATCGAACACATTTTCAGAGCTTCCATACCAATGTGGGAACAATGTTTTACTGGTGTATGGCCAGCTTTACAATTGAAAATGAGGGGTCATCTATTGATTGACAGTTTGCAGGAATACATATCCTCCACCAAACAATGACATTAATTTTCCAGAAACACTGCATATGGCTTTTTGGAAATGAACTGCTTTTGTGACATCAGGAGAGTTATTAGCTTGTTTTCTGATGAGGCACATAGGTGATGTATTAGTGTGTCAGGGCATGACCACTTTTTTTTTGTCTAAAATCCTAGTGTTGTGCTAAAACCACACCAAACAGAACAATCCTCACAAGAGGTCCAGAAAAGTCACTATAAGATCATGACGGCCATGGACAATGCACAGATTTTTCAGCATCCAGTAGTCCATCAGTCAGTGCCAAACTATGAGAGCAAAATAAAGAAAAAAGAAAGCGCAGACCCTTATGCAGTTATTCTCTTTATTAGCAATACATACAAAGGTAAAACTAAAACTAAACTCACCCACATCTTTAATCTCTCCCTCTCCTCCGGCACTTTCCCTCCCCTCTGAAGCATGCACACATCATCCCCATACTTAAAAAGCCCTCCCTGGACCCCAATGACCAGAACAACCTCAGACCCATCTCCCTGCTCCCATTCACATCCAAACTTCTTGAGCGCCTAGTCTACACCTGCCTAAGCTCTTACCTCAACGACAACAACCTCCTCGATCCCCTACAGTCCGGCTTCCGTCCCCTACACTCCACCGAAACTGCCTTACTCAAACTCTCCAACGACCTGCTAACCGCCAAAGCTAATGGCCACTATTCAGTGCTCCTACTCCTTGACCTCTCCGCGGCCTTCAACACACTCGACCACCCCCTCCTCCTCAAAAAACTACACTCCCTCGGCCTCAGAGATTCTGCTGTCTCCTGGCTCTCATCCTACCTGTCACAACGCTCTTTCAGCATTACCTATAATGCTACCACCTCCCCCTCACTCCCCCTCTCTGTTGGGGTCCCTCAAGGCTCCGTCCTCGGGCCCCTTCTCTTCTCCATCTACACCTCCTCCCTTGGCCAACTCATACACTCTCACGGCTTCAACTACCACCTATATGCCGACGACACACAAATCTATCTCTCAACCCCCCACCTCACCCCCTCAGTCTCCGCCCGAATCACACACCTACTGAGCGACATATCAGACTGGATGTCGCTCCACTTCCTTAAACTGAACCTCTCCAAAACCGAGTTTCTTGTCTTCCCCCCAGCCCGGACCCCACCCCCCATTGACTTCTCCATCGTGTCCAACAATGCCACCATCAAACCCGCCCTGCAGGCCAAAGTACTTGGTGTCATTCTGGACTCCAACCTATCCTTCCAGCCCCAAGTCCAATCTTTAACAAACTCATGCAGACTCCACCTTCGCAACATCGCCAAAATACGCACGTTCCTAACCCCAGAAACCACTAAACAGCTCATCCGCTCCCTCATCATATCACAACTCGATTACTGCAACTCCCTCCTTACTGGCCTGCCTCGCCGCTGGCTTTCCCCGCTTCAGTCGATCCTGAATATGGCTGCCAGACTCATTCACCTTTCCAACCGCTCCGTTTCCGCCACCCCCCTCTGCCAATCCCTCCACTGGCTTCCCATTGCGCAACGGATCAAATTCAAAATCCTAACACTGACGTACAAAGCCGTCCACCATACTGCCCCGAACTACATTATCGACCTAATATCCAAGTACCACCCAGCACGCACACTCCGCTCCTCACAAGACCTCCTTCTCTCTAGTTCCCTGATCTCCTCCTCCCATGCTCGCATCCAGGACTTCTCCAGGGTGTCACCCATCCTCTGGAACTTCCTGCCCCAACCCATCAGATTATCACCTACTATCCTCTCCTTTAGGCGCACCCTGAAAACCCACCTCTTCAGGGAAGCCTACCCCACCCCCTGCTAACTTGCCGACCTCCTCCACTCTTCCTACCACTCCATCCCCCACAGCTTTCTCCTCCTGTGCCACCATCCCCTCCCTCCTAGATTTTAAGCTCGAAAGAGCAGGGCCCTCAATACCCTCATGTTTTGCATTGTATTGGTATTGTTCTGTCACATGTTCTGTCCCCCTTTGTAATGTACTGTGCTGAGCGAACTATTGGCGCTTTATAAATACTGTATAATAATAATAATAATAATAAAATTTACAGTAGTGGTAATCAGATAGGCATATCAGCAGAGAATGAAATCCCACGGGATTTCACAGTATGGATCAGAATCTCAGGTGCAGCTGAACAGTCTCAGGATGTAAAGAAACCAGTGATCTCACGCCTGTCACTTTCTCCTTTTTCACAGGGGAATGTAGAGTTCATTTTGTAGCCACGGCTGCAGCTAAGCAGAAGATCTGCAGTTTGCTGAGCAGCAGTCAGAACAACCTGACTGTAAGGGAGAATCAGCCATACTCGTGGCTATGTGGAGACACTAGCAGCTATTGTGAGAAGGGAAAGAGCTACTGACAGCTGCAGCTGATAGCCTAGCATCCACATGTTCCCATAACAAAGTGTTTCAGGGGCATGTCCCCTTTTTCAAGTCCTTTTCAAGGACTTGAAAAAGAGGGGCATGCCCCCAAAACACGTTGTGTTTTGTGAGAAGAGGAGGACTCTAGGCTACCCACTGCAACTGTGTAGCATCCATACTTACAGAATAGAAACAGAAACTAAATTTTTCACCCCAGTGTACAGAACAAAAGAAGTGCTATGGTGTAGTGTCCATAAATACTGAATAAGAGCAGACACTGAGAATAGAGTCAGATTTATATACAACCAGGGGCGGACTGACCATTTGGAAATTCGGGCACTGCCTGAGGGCCCGGGGTCAGTAGGGGTCCCCATGAGATGCCCCTAGTACCTTTTTCATAGGCTTTTTTGAGTTTGGGCAAGGACACAGGGGCCCATGATCCCTTATTGCCTGGGGGCCCCATGAGTTGTCAGTCCGCCCCTGTATACAACCCGTGTTGCGGTAATGTGTACATTTTGCCACACTTTACCATTTTTACCACAGTAACAAATGAACCATAGAGGGGTGCAATGAAGTGACATTTATTTTGAAAGCACACTGCACGCAAGATAACACAATGGACCTGCTTTTTCACGCACCACATCCACAAATGTGAACCGTCTGTGGTCAGTTGTAGAAAGGCACAGGTGCATTATTAGGTATGTTCAAAATGAACGGGCTGTGATACTGCAAAGGTGCAAATGGCAAGGCACTGCAAAGATCTTCTGGATCTTCTGGTCATGCAGGCATAGATTCCTTTATCCACGCTAAACATTGCACATGGATGGATCTCCCTGCTGTTTACTGTATTTTTCGTCTATATTTCCGTAAAAACATTTGTTTGAAAATCTACTGCAGTGTAGACAGCTTTGCAATAATACACATAACTGAATTCATGATAGATAGTGTAACCTGAAATCGATCTCCAGCATAGTGAATTCGTGCAGATTCGCTCATTACTACTTACCAGCATTTCCTAAATTTTAGAAATGGTGTAATTAATGCATTGGTCATTAAAAGGTTGAGCTGGCCCCAAAAATAATCCTAAACTTTGAGTGCTGGGTCCCTGATCGGAGAGAATACTAATAAACTCTAATGTGATGGAAGCTCTGTGCTTTTTAATTTCCTAAATTATGAAGGCAGCATTACCAAAATCAATTTAACAGCATAAAATCTGATGAAGAATCCATTTTGGAAAATGTAGCTACTGCTGAATCATTCTAATGTTGTTGTTTATGTATTTTTAGAGATTTGTGAATTATTTCGATACAGTCTGATTTCTGGGAAGCTGCCGGCATTGGATTACAAAAATAAAAGATAAAGATAAACCGCATATCTAATTTGACTTCTACTTTGGGATATTGATTCCTTTAATGCAGTCTGCGTAAGTGCATCTTTTTGATAAAATCAGTGTGCAATAGAAAAAAGGCTTCAGATGGCAGGAGACGTGGCCCTGGAGAAACCGTCATCTCCTGTTGCCATTTCTTGTGCATTAATAGGTCAGCCTACCTAAAAGTCATATTTCATTTATATAGAGAGGCTAGGTGACTAAGCCACATGTGGGGCTTTTATAGTGATTGGAGCATAGTTCTTGATTTGTTCCTACATATCTTGGAGTCTCACTCTTGTAGCTAAAACAAGGGGATTTATAGATCTATAAATGATAGATTTAACAGGGAAAGTGGAGCCCCAAAGGAGGTAAGAAACTGAAGATGTAACTGTCCAGCATCTGTTACCGAAATATCAATTTTGGATGAACTCTCCAAGGCCACACACATTTAGAAGGCAATAGATGGAAACAAGAAACCAGACTGCCAAACAGTATTCATTTATTATAGGTATTTATATCGCAACAATTTAGGCAGCGCATTACAAACTGTACATTCTCATAAGTCCCTGTTCTCAAGGACCTAAGGTTCCTCTCTTACTTGTAAATATACACATATATTAAAGTAAAACAATTTTTTTATGAAGTAATACAACGGTTCATCTGATTGGCTGAGATGGAGATTGTGACATCATCTGCCTGGCTCTACACCTTCATTCATAAAATACAAACCTTCTTGTGAATGGCTGAGCAGTGCTCAGCCCAATTCAATTCTATTCTGAGAAAGGGCCCATACTGCAGCCGGAACCCAGCGCTGTCTATAGTTTATATAGTGCTGACAGCAGGTTCATTTCTTAGTAATGGAAATCATTTGTTTGGGCCTATCTAACCACTAGACCTCCTGAGGATTTACCCCCCCCCCCCCCCCTTCCTGACCAGGCCATTTTTTTTGTTACGGTGCTGCGTTATTTTAACTGACAATTGCGTGGTCATGCAACCCTGCACCCAAATTAAATTTATGTCTATTTTTCCCATGAACTGAGCTTTCTTTCGGTGGTATTTGATTGCCTGGGCATTTTATTTTTTGCGCTAAAAAAAAAAAAGACCAACAATTTTGAGAAAAAAAAAATTTTTTACTTTTTGCTATTAACCTCCCTGGCGGTATTTCCGAGTGTAGCTCGGGGTAAAGTTTCAGTACCGCAAGCGGTAACCCCAAGCTACACTCGGGCTTACCATGCGGCACTGC
The DNA here is from genome assembly GCF_062004578.1 of Staurois parvus. Taxonomy (NCBI): domain Eukaryota; kingdom Metazoa; phylum Chordata; class Amphibia; order Anura; family Ranidae; genus Staurois; species Staurois parvus. Next base: position 6,529,669 of record NW_028317982.1, read on the forward strand.
TCCGTGATCCCTCGATCACTCACCTTGTCCTGCGCTCCCGCGATGTCCCTCCAGCAGTGTCCCCGGCAATGTAATCCGGCGGATGTCGGCATCTGTCATCTGGGTTCCGTCCCCTGCGAGCGTCGGGACGTACGGAGACGGAACTGGCGGGAAATTTGAAAATGACAAAAAGTGACATTCACTAAAATCACTAAAATCACATAGTAAAACATTACTGTATCAAACCATTTCACATACATTTTGTCCCGAGTGCTTTGTCCTGTGCCCTGCCTGCATATTTACTGTTCTTTCTACCTGGAAACTGAGAAAAGTCCATGGCATCCAAAAAGCGTCCCTTTAGGTCAAAAGCGGTTTTAGACCAGCTAGAGAACAGCGATAGTAAATCAGAACCACTTGCAGAATTGAGTGATAATGATTCGTGGGGAAATTCATCATCAGACACTGAAAACGATTTTGCGACTTTGCTCAGTGATGTGCGAACTTGGCGCTATATTTCAAATTTCAGTGTTTTTGGTTTGATTATATTTTTTAATTAAATTTATTATTAAATTATATTATTTTTTATGATTATTTATTAAATTATAATTTATGATTTCGTGTTTAAAGTTTTATCATACCGGGGATGTTTACTAGACTCTTGTTCGGACAGATTTCAGTGAGTTATTCCTAAAAATTACAGGCCTACAATAAAAAAAATACATATTTCCATGCAAAAAAATGTACCAGTTTGAGCACAGAAATATGGACATAATCAGACCGCTAGGGAAGTTAAACATGTCCAGTAGAAAAATGTAAAAATCTAATTTTGTCATAAATTTGGGGCAAAATATATTCTGCTATATGTTTTTGCTAAAAAAAAATCCCAATACGTGTAAATTAATTGGTTTACGTGAAAGTTCTAGCATTTACAAATGGCGGTATAGATACTGGAATTTTTTTTTTTTACTAGTAATGGCGGCAATCAGCAACTTATAGCAGGACTGCGCCGGACATTCTGACACTGGGAGGAACTGCCTTGGTGTCACTGACAATCCCAATAACAATAATACAATGATCAGTGCTATTAAAAAAAACTAAAAAAAGCCATCCAGAGCAGTGTGCCTGACCTGAGAGGGTGGAGGACTGTTAGTAAACAAAACAGTCCTCCTGTACGTCGGAGATGCTAGGTAATCACGGGGCGCCGGTGGGTAATCACGGGGCGGGGCCCGGGTGATTGACAGCGGCGGCAGAGGATGGTGGCGCATATAGGGCACGGGTAGGGCGCACATGCGGCTTGCGTGCCCCCTACCCGGAAATGCAAAATCATGTATATATGTGTGATTTTGCGCACCCCTGCCGCCCTGTAGCAGTATATCTGCTGTAGGGCGTCGGGAAAGCGGTTAAAGTGAAATAAAACCTGGGTTTAGTCTTTAACCTACAGGCATGTCTTTAGAATGTTGAAAGAAAACAATATACCAAGAGAAAATCCAAGGAGAACATACAAACTCCATGCTGATAGTGTTCTTCCTGAGATATTCAGTATATACCTAATTTGTACATAACAGAGCTGTATGTATTGGGTGCTAATTACTTTTACAGTTGAACGTTATCTGTTCACATGGTCTGCTTATCCTATGAACTCACACACAGACATACATGTACTACCTACAGTATGCACATATTTAGTGTGTATGTAGCACAAATACTTCTACTTTTCCCCTTAGCATCTGAAAAATTCTGCATGTTTGTGAAATTTGAGGCCACTTGATTTCAATTCCTGTGCTGTTCACTATTTCTAGTAAACAGCCATCATAACGTGTTCATTCTTTATGTTTCTTATGTGGGGTCTAAAGCAACAAAGAGACACAAAGCGACAATTGTATGTCTATAGGACATCCTCACAGCCAGAAAAACTATGGTGAGGAGGAAATCTACTTCAATCCTTACTGTTCTTCATAGGAATAAGCTAGTACCTTCTCCATTCTAAAAATCCAAACTTGCAGTACTATTCCACTGTCTGCCATTGTTTATTCTAATGGCAGGCGAGATGTGCCTGCTTTTCCAACCACCCTCTGAAGTCTATGGCCAGCATAGTAGTGCCAACAGATTTAATATTGATATTCCATAACATGATAGAGGTCTCCTATTCCTTTTCCATAAGTCAAAATGTGCACAATGCAAGTGTACAATCCAAACATACATGTTCCTGCGTTAAAAATGGCTGAGTGTGTGGTCACATGCCTGATGAAGGGGTCCTGCGAAACTCCGAAATGTTGCTTTGCTGTAACTATGTGATCATTCATTAAAACTTTTGGACCCATATTGGTGATCCTCGGTGTGCTGGTGACATTCTCCCTTGCTGAAAATGTGCACAATGGCCCGATGCAATGATGCATGTTTACACAACAGTTCGCTTTCTTTTTAAAAAATCATGATTATTTAAACAGCCATTGACTGTCTAAAGGCACCTTTGTTTGTAAAAATGTATGCAAAAATATGGAGCATATGTTTTACTAAGCCTTATAAGCAGCATATAATTGTTACAATTTACAGTATGAGGCTAGAGACGCACATGTAACAATACTCAGCTTAATAGGTTTACTCTACACATGGCTTATTAAGCCTATCTAGTGAAAGGCATGGTTTATTAGAGATAAAGGTTTACCATCCCCCTTCAGTGGAAGAAAAACCCATCTGACTAGCAGCTGGTTGTCTTGTCTATTATCTGAGCCTGAGTTCAGCCTAACTAATTACAGTCACTGATTACTCAGCACTGAGCTGAGCAGCAGTCACCTGCCCCTGCCTTACTGGATGGTACCATCTGTGCCACATGGCCAGGGTACATGGAAGTGGGGTGAGGTCACGAGGACAGTCGTAACAGCTCTCAGTGGAGAGGTAAATGTATGGTGATAAAGCGGACAGCTGTACATTGTTGTGATGTCACATCATATCCATCCATACTTGAGTCTCAGATAGACAATGACATCATGAACATGTGTGGTCTCTGAAATCAGGATTTTTTGCTATTCCAATGTGCTTGTAGACATGAACACCAGCAAGGGATCCTTTGGTTCACTACTACTATGCAAGCAGGGTGGGATTTTAGTTACATCATCCCTTGTAGGCCAACAGTTGTTTGTGCTTTGCCATATGCATCACATGTAAAACAAGTATGTGTTTTCTATGACCAAAGAACGGATTACAAAAATGCAATCCAAAGCTGGTTTTGGATGGAATGGGGCAAGGTTAGTTAAACCTGATTTTTCTGTTTTGGATGGAATGGAGCAAGGCTTAATGTCCCACTGGTTCCTGGCTGCCTGGTGGGGAGATGGGGGGGGGAGTTAATAACCCCCCATCCCCCAGTCTGCAGCATGAAAATTATAGGCAGAGCTTGGTTTCTTTCAGCTAAGCTACTTGTGTCATTGGCCTTGGATCCATCCATATATTTCAATGGAAAGTCCACTAGAGGGCATATGGTACATTATTTTTTTCCCTGAGCTCTCCAGTGTATTTTTTATAGGAATACATTGAGAGCATTATAGGGTAGATAACATCCATAATGCTGGTGATCTAGCCTCAGCCCCACTGAGTGGAATTGTGATAACAAATAAATATGTGGCAGTCTGGCATACCATAAAAGTCTGCCCCTGGCCACAGCCTCCAGCCTATGTGATCTGTGCACAAAGGCACTAACTAAAATTGTTACCTACAGAGTTATTCTAATCTACTTTTGAGGTCCTTGATAATTTAAAGTGGTTATAAATCCTTGCATATACCCAGGGAAGTGACTGGTCCCAGGTGAAATAGAGATTAAACAAATCCTACTACATACCTTGTATCTGTTTATCTGTAGTCTTCCCTTCTCTACATTCATCCAGAATTTATAAAGTTTGTCTGAGCTTCCAGAAAGCAGGGGGCCGGAAGCTGAAATTACATATTGCAGAGCTCAGTGAGGAGAGCTCTGAGAGCTGATTGGAGGGAAGGGACACACTCCCTTCACATAGCAAACAGGAACAGAACTGTGCTGGAGGTCTCTCCCTTGTCTCCTTTTTTTCTCTTGGTGTCAGGAAAACTTGACAGAAGTGATTCATGCTGATAGCAGAGGAAGGAAGCAGCAAACAGAAATGATACTTAGTGCTCTTAATTGAGAAAAGCAGCATAGAGAGACATGCTTTGTTCATGTTTTCTGAGGTTTACAACCACTTGAAAGATAAAGGATCCATGTTTGTATGAGAAACATTTACATTTTTCCAGCATTGTTTTCCAGCTTGGATTTCACGAGTCAAGCCAAAATTACCTTTTTAAAATCCAGTGTCTTTTGAAAATGAAAAAATTAACAGCATGGGCATACCTCTAAAGTACGTACCTGCATTGACAGAAACAAGAAGACTGCTACTGCTTCTTCCTTACAAAAATAATAATTGTCTGGGGGTTTCTGGTTTTAATATTTTCAAAGTCTGTGTCCAGGGGCGGACTGAAAACTCATGGGGCCCCGGGCAATAGGGGATGATGGGGCCCGTGTCCTTACCCAAACTCAAAAAAGCCTATGAAAAAGGTACCAGGGGCATCTCATGGGGCCCCCTACTGACCCTGGGCCCTCGGGCAGTGCCCGAGTTTCCAAATGGTCAGTGCGCCCCTGTCAGTGTCCTACCTACTGCAAATATGCTGATCGGAATGCCAGAGTGAAGTCAGAACTCCTGATCTGCATACTAAGAAATTACTAAAGCCACCATGACATCATGATGGCCAAAGAAATAGAACTGTCAGAAGGGGTGGTCAGTAGGGATGAGCTCAAGCATGTTTGGATTCTAGTCCAAGCCCATTTAAGCAAGCTTGCCAGGAAGCTGCAACCTGTACTGGGCCAATCACCTGCTGCTGGATTTGGACTAGGACCTGAACAAGCCTGAGCTCATTCATAGTGGTCAGCAATGGCAGCCTTCATGCTTCCTCAGTACAGGTTTCCTTCACTACTGATTGATTAAACATATCCTGTATAGTTGAGGCCTTTAGCAGCAGCAGCAGCATTGACACCTTGCAGATCTTTATGTTACCTCCTATATGCCTGCAATAAATCAGTATTGATGGCCCATGTGACCGATTTATTTAATTATTTGTTTTAGTATTGTAGGGGCTTATGCTGGCTAATGGAATGGATAGATACAAGACTGCTGATAGCAATACGAACGCTGATGTGCCGTTCATGATATATTTCCTCACAGCTTTATCTGCTTATTAACATATATATTAGAAGTAGAAGTTTTAGACTTTATGGATTCCTTTAAAATAGCAGGGTAACGCCTTTTTGGTATTCATGAAATATTAATCTCCAGTTTCTACTCAGAATTGAACAAGCCGACTGACACTTTAAACAGATCAGCTTTTCCTTCTTGCTATTTAATAATAGAATGTTCCTTACAAAAAGTACAAATAAAACTTTAATAAACGACATCATATATTGAAATTTACTTCCTTTTAATAGTCTACTGTGTCAAAAGTGTCCTTCAATAGATCAGTACACATAGCACATGTTAGGAATTTTCATAGTTAGGAAATAAGCCACCTCCATTATTTTCACACCGTATAGGCATGCATTAATAATATATATCAAGTAATTAGCAGTACATTTTCAGAGATGCCAGCCAGCCTAATGTGAATGGGGTCATGTTGATTTAGAGCTTGTCTGACTTTCTGGTCATTTGTACCTTTTCATGGTGGAGATGATCATTTTCAGTGTGCATAGTTATGAAAATGTGGCCTAGTAGTTCAGTGGAAACAAAAGACCTTGGGTATCAGAAACTTAGCTTTCTGTGAATTGTGCTTCCATGATGTCATTTGTTCTTGGTGAATTGGCAGACTGTATGCAAAGTGCTGTAACCAGCAACAACTAGACAGAAATGACTTTCACTGTTGTTGCTACATGGAAGTGATGGAAGCTAAATGCCAATTGTATACACAACTAAATACCTCTCACTAAAACATATGTTAAACCAAAGCTTGGTACACTAAAATCCCTTCAATATCTACTGAAGTTTTGCAACTAGCATGGTGAAGGGAGAAAGGATGGGAAGGAGCCTAATAGCCTGTTCCTGTTTCTCTAAAGGCTGGTGGGCAGGGCTGTGGATAAGGGGGTACCACCGGTCCTCCTGTATGGGGCCCAGGCCAGCAGGGGGGCCCAGGCAGCTGGGTAAATCAGATGTGTATAGGGAGGATGATCAGCAGGGTGGGAATACAATTACTGGAACCGATCTCCTGTATGGCTCTCTCTGCAGCAGCTGAAAGATGGATTCTTCTCCTCTCCTTCCCGCTAGCATTCAGCTGCTGCAGAGAGACATACAGGGAATCGATTCCAGTAATTGCCCCCCCCCTCGCATCATCACCTCCCTGTGCATCATACATTGTTGCCCAGGCCCCTCTGTGTGCCCACCCCTGCAGTGCTCCTTGGTTCCCTCCTCTCCTTCCCACCGGTAACTGCAAGCACACAATTATTATTATTATTATACAGTATTTATATAGCGCCAGAAGGTTTGCTCAGCGCTGTACATTAGGTGGGGGACAGAACATGAGACAATACAGTAACAAAGCAATACACGAGGGGTTCTGCTCTTTCGAGCTTACAATCGAGGAGATTACACACAATAGGATCCTTCACCCACAGCAAGATGGATGAACACAGCAAGTGATCGGTACCTATTTCTCACGGTGTACATTCATAACTGAAGCAAAGTAAAGGAGGTTTTTTTTGGGGGGAGGGCCCTGTCAGGTTTGCTGTATGGGGCCCTGTGGTTTCTAACGGCAGCCCTGATGGTGGATTTAGAATTGCTGGTGTTGTGCATGACTCTGCAACACCCTCTTGGAACACTCTGTATGGAGTTGTATATTCATAAACAGAGTTGTAGTAAGAAGAGAGTATGGCGCTATTGTTATGACCACTGGTGACATATAGAGGGTTTTATGTCAAGTACAAAAAGTAGATTTGAAATAGCAGATAACATAAAACAAAGCAAGTCCCTCCAAGAATGGAATCACAGAATAACAGCTGAGCGGCGGTTATGACACTTACAACGCGAGTGCCAATCTTTATTCCACCTGAGATGGACTATCATTATGCCTGATTTATCCTACCAAATGTGAGTGGATCTACACTTTTTGGTTTGAATAAATGCACAACAGTCTGCACTTAGAGGCGCCTCTGTGTTCCTTTTCATAAACAAAGCTGTAGCATCAGGTGAGGTCTAGACTTGCAGGGAAAGTTCCTGTCTGAACACAAGATGAAGTAAAATACTTTACTAAGCACTTACGTATGCTGTATTATTTGGTTAATTACACCAACTAAGGCACAGCTTGGGAGTTGTTTAGTGCATGCAGGGTAAGGGGGTCAGCACACACTTAGTCAGGGGGTGCCAATACACACAAAGTTAGGAGTTTCTCAATACACAATTTTAGGGGGTGCTCAGTACACAGGGTCAGGAGGTGCTCAGCACAGACAAAGTCAGGTGGTACTCAGTACACACAACATTAGGGGATGCTCAGCCCACACAAAGTCATGGGGTGCTCAGACCACACAACATCAGTGGGTGCTTTGTACTTACAGAGTTGGGGGTGCTCAGTACACAGATTCAGTGGGTGCTCAGTACACACAAAGTCAGAGGGTGCTTAGTACTAACAGAGTTGGAAGGTTCTCAGCACACACAAAGTCAGGGGATGTTCAGCAAACACAAAGTCAGGGGGTGCTCGGCACACACAAAGTCAGGGGATGTTCAGCAAACACAAAGTCAGGGGGTGCTCGGCACACACAAAGTCAGAGGGTGCTCGGCACACACAAAGTCAGAGGGTGCTCGGCCCACACAAAGTCAGGGGGTGCTCGGCCCACACAAAGTCAGGGGGTGCTCGGCACACACAAAGTCAGGGGGTGCTCGGCCCACACAAAGTCAGGGGGTGCTCGGCACACACAAAGTCAGACGGTGCTCGGCACACACAAAGTCAGACGGTGCTCGGCACACACAAAGTCAGAGGGTGCTCGGCACACACAAAGTCAGAGGGTGCTCGGCACACACAAAGTCAGGGGGTGCTCGGCACACACAAAGTCAGGGGGACCTTGGTACACACAAAGTCAGAGGGTGCTCGGTACACACAAAGTCAGAGGGTGCTCGGGACACACAAAGTCAGGGGGACCTTGGTACACACAAAGTCAGAGGGTGCTCGGCACACACAAAGTCAGAGGGTGCTCGGCACACACAAAGTCAGAGGGTGCTCGGCACACACAAAGTCAGAGGGTGCTCGGCACACACAAAGTCAGAGGGTGCTCGGCACACACAAAGTCAGAGGGTGCTCGGCACACACAAAGTCAGACGGTGCTCGGCACACACAAAGTCAGAGGGTGCTCGGCACACACAAAGTCAGAGGGTGCTCGGCACACACAAAGTCAGGGGGTGCTCGGCACACACAAAGTCAGGGGGTGCTCGGCACACACAAAGTCAGAGGGTGCTCGGCACACACAAAGTCAGAGGGTGCTCGGGACACACGAAGTCAGGGGGACCTTGGTACACACAAAGTCAGAGGGTGCTCGGCACACACAAAGTCAGGGGGACCTCGGTACACACAAAGTCAGGGGGTGCTTGGCACACACAAAGTCAGGGGGACCTCAGTACACACAAAGTCAGGGGGTGCTCAGCACACACAAAGTCGGGGTGCTCGGCACACACAAAGTCAGGGGGACCTTGGTACACACAAAGTCAGAGGGTGCTCAGTACACACAAAGTCAGAGGACGCTCAGCACACACAAAGTCAGGGGGTGCTTAGTACACACAAAGTCAGGGGGTGCTTATTACACACAAAGTCAGAGGGCGCTCAGCACACACAAAGTCAGGGGGTGCTTAGTACACACAAAGTCAGGGGGTGCTCAGCACACACAAAGTCAGGGGGTGCTTAGTACACACAAAGTCAGGGGGTGCTTAGTACACACAAAGTCAGGGGGTGCTCAGTACAGTAGAGTCAAGTATGATGAGTGCACAGAGGAGGTGCAAAGCACATGCAAAGTTAGACTGTGCCCAAGGCACAAAGTAAGGGGGTGCTAAATACACAGAGTCAGGGGGTTTCCAGCACTTTGGCTCTTAGGAGTGAGATGACAATGTCTAATGATATGATCTGTAGGGATACCTTTTTCTATTGATGGCCAGCTGTGTGAGGGAAGTGAATTGAACATAAAAGGAACTGTATGGACTGGCCATACATTATTCAATTTTCTTGTACGATTTTCCTTTATGTTTACCAAAAACCATATATGAGGTCAAACCTAAACAACACTTTCAATTGTATCCAGTTAGGTAGGCCCTTGCACTACATACAGTAGTTGAAGGTAAATCTAAACCAAATTGCATAGAAATTGTACAGAAAATTGTAAGAAAATTGTATTATGCATGGCCTGCCTTACACTAGTCTGATGTGATGATGCAAGCCTCATTTCCTCTTCTGGACCACAGGATATACCGTATTTTTCGCACCATAAGACGCACCTTTTTCCCCCAAAAAAAGGGGGGGAAATGTCAGTGCGTCTTATGGAGCGAATATGGAGCGGCCGGTCCACTGCCGCCGTGTCAGAATACCGGGCCGGCCGCTCAGCTCTACAGCGGGACCTTATAGAGATGACTGCTGACCTTTGGGGAGGGGGGGGAGCGGGTACCTGAATTTGACAGATACCCGCTCCCACTTCCGTGGAGTTGTTCTTTCATCTTACCCGTTCCTCTATCCAGCGGCGCGGTCTTCCCGGCTTCTGTAGTGTGGGCATGACAGCCGGGTGCCAAGTGCGCATGCGCAGGAAGCGGTGCTTTTTGTGAATGGTAAGGCGGCACCTGAAACGGGACACATGACAGATCCCAGAAGCCGCCGGACCAATCACAAAGCGCAAGTGCTTCTCGCTCATGCGCACTGGGCACCCGGCTGTCATGCCGAGCGCCATTACAGAAGCCGGGAAGACAGCGCGCGGCTGGATAGAGGAACAGGTAAGATGAAAGAACAACTCCGCGGAAGTGGGAGCGGGTATCTGTCAAATTCAGGTACCCGCTCCCCCCCCTCCCCTCCCCAAAGGTCAGCAGTCATCCCCTGTACTATCCACAGTCTCTGGTCATCCCTGTACTGTGTCCGCAGTCTCTGGTCATCCCTGTACTGTCCGCAGTCTCTGGTCATCCCTGTACTGTGTCCGCAGTCTCTGGTCATCCCTGTACTGTGTCCGCAGTCTCTGTTCATCCCTGTACTGTGTCCGCAGTCTCTGGTCATCCCTGTACTATGTCCGCAGTCTCTGGTCATCTCCTGTACTGTGGCCGCAGTCTCTGGTCATCCCCTGAACTATGTCCGCAGTCTCTGGTCATCTCCTGTACTGTGTCTGCAGTCTCTGGTCATCTCCTGTACTGTGTCTGCAGTCTCTGGTCATCTCCTGTGCTGTCCGCAGTCTCTGGTCATCTCCTGTACTGTGTCCGCAGTCTCTGGTCATCTCCTGTGCTGTGTCCGCAGTCTCTGGTCATCTCCTGTAGTATGTCCACAGTCTCTGGTCATCTCCTGTACTGTGTCCGCAGTCTCTGGTCATCTCCTGTACTGTGTCCGCAGTCTCTGGTCATCTCCTGTGCTGTGTCCGCAGTCTCTGGTCATCTCCTGTAGTATGTCCGCAGTCTCTGGTCATCTCCTGTACTGTGTCCGCAGTCTCTGGTCATCTCCTGTACTGTGTCCGCAGTCTCTGGTCATCTCCTGTACCGTGTCCGCAGTCTCTGGTCATCTCCTGTAGTATGTCCACAGTCTCTGGTCATCTCCTGTACTGTGTCTGCAGTCTCTGGTCATCTCCTGTACTATGTCCGCAGTCTCTGGTCATCTCCTGTACTATGTCCGCAGTCTCTGGTCATCTCCTGTACTGTGTCCGCAGTCTCTGGTCATCTCCTGTACTGTGTCCGCAGTCTCTGGTCATCTCCTGTACTGTGTCCGCAGTCTCTGGTCATCTCCTGTACTGTGTCCGCAGTCTCTGGTCATCTCCTGTACTGTGTCCGCAGTCTCTGGTCATCTCCTGTACTGTGGCCGCAGTCTCTGGTCATCCCCTGAACTGTGTCCGCAGTCTCTGGTCATCTTCTGTACTGTGTCCGCAGTCTCTGGTCATCTCCTGTACTGTGTCCGCAGTCTCTGGTCATCTCCTGTACTGTGTCCGCAGTCTCTGGTCATCTCCTGTACTATGTCTGCAGTCCATTAGTTCAGAATTTTTTTTTCCTGTTTTCTGCCTCTAAAACCTAGGTGCGTCTTATGGTCAGGTGCGTCTTATGGAGCGAAAAATACGGTAACACTTATATTCATACTAATCTACCAGTGGGGTTAATGAGTGTGAGTGGGGCTTTAAATTGATTTTTATAATTGCAGAAAACCTACTTTTATGCCTATTGGTCCACACCCCTGCTTTGGTCCACATATCTGTCTTCCATATTGGATTGTCCTATATATATGAGAATAACTATGTTATGGACAGCCAATCTGTGACAACTTTTGGTCCATATGCCCTTCCTGGACACATCCATGCTTAGTCACATTGGGACATTAATTGAGTCTGAATGCCATCCACCACATGTACAAGATTTGAGTAGTCTGCTCAGTCTATGTTTGGCAGGTTTCCTTGATGCCCCTTTGTTTAAACACAATTGACAATTACAAAGCTGGAACTCTGGGTACATACGTATTTCTATGCAGTGATTTGAATATACAGTGCATATACAGTTGCAAGAAAAAGTATGTGAACCCCTTGGGATTACGTGGAGTTTTGCATGAATTGGGCATAAAATGTGCTCTGAACGTCATCTAAGTCACAACAATAGAAGAACACAGTCTGCTGAACATAATACTACAGAAACATTAGATGTTGCCATGGCTTAATTGCACATAACATGTAAACATTCACAGTGCAGGGAGGAAAAAGTATGTGAAGCCCTAGCTTAATGACTTCTCCAAGAGCTAATTGGAGCCAGGAGTGAGCCAACCTTGACTCCAATCAGTGTGATGATATTGGATGTGTTGCTGACAGCTGTCCTGACCTTAAAAAACACACACCTGTTTTGGGTTTACTGGTTTCAAGAAGCACTGTCTGATGTGAACTATGCCTCGCAGAAAAGAGCTCTCAGAAGACCTACGATCAAGAATTGTTGACTTGCATGAAGCTGGAAAGGGTTACAAAAGTATCTCCAAAATCCTTGATGTTCATGTGTCCACGGTAAGACAGACTGTCTACAAATGGAGAAAGTTTAGTACTGTTGCTACTCTCCCTAGGCGTGGTCGTCCTGTAAAAATGACTGCAAGAGCACAGCGCAGAATGCTGCAGGAGGTAAAGAAGAATCCCAGAGTGTCAGCTAAAGACCTACAGAAATCTCTGGCACATGCTAACATTTTTGTTGACACATCTACATTAAGGAAAACATTAAACAAGAATGGAGTACATGGGAGGACACCAAGGAGGAAGCCATTGCTGTCCAAAAAGAATATTGCAGCACGTTTGAAGTTTGCAAAAGAGCACCTGGATGTTCCACAGCACTACTGGCAAAATATACTGTGGACAGATGAAACCAAGATTGAGTTGTTTGGGAAGAACACAAAACACTATGTGTGGAGAAAAAAAGGCACAGCACACCAACATCAAAACCTCATCCCCACTGTAAAACATGGCGGAGGGAGCATCATGGTTTGGGGCTGCTTTGCTGCCTCACGGCCTGGACGGATTGTTGACATTGATGGGAAAATGAATTCCAGAGTTTATCAAGACATTTTGCAGGAAAACGTACGACCATCTGTCCGCCAACTGAAGCTCCGCAGAGGATGGGTGATGCAACAGGACAATGACCCAAAGTATACAAGTAATTCAACAAAACAATGGCTGCAACAGCACAGAATACGCCTTCTAGAGTGGCCCAGTCAGAGTCCTGACCTCAACCCGATTGAAATGCTGTGGCATGACCTTAAGAGAGCGATTCACACCAGACATCCCAAGAATATTGCTACACTGAAACAGTTTTGTGAAGAGGAGTGGTCCAAAATGACTCCAGATCGTTGTGCAGGTCTGATCTGCAACTACAGGAAACGTTTGGTTGAGGTTATTGCTGCCAAAGGAGGGTCAACAAGTTATTAAGTCCAAAGGTTCACATACTTTTTCCTCCCTGCACTGTGAATGTTTACATGTTATGTACAATTAAACCATGGCAACATCTAATGTTTGTGTAGTATTATGTTCAGCAGACTGTGTTCTTCTATTGTTGTGATTTAGATGACGTTCAGAGCACATTTTATGCCCAATTCATGCAAAACTCCACGTAATCCCAAGGGGTTCACATACTTTTTCTTGCAACTGTATATATATATACTGTATATATATATATATATATATATATATATACACACACACACATACACAGTGCCTTGAAAAAGTATTCACACACCTTGAAATTTTGCATATTTTGTAATGTGACAACCAAAAACGTAAATGTATTTTATTGGGATTTTATGTGATAGACCAACACAAAGTGGCACATAATTGTTAAGTGGAAGGAAAATTATAAATGGTTTACAAAAATTTTTACAAATAAATATGTGAAAAGTGTGGCATGCATTTGTATTCAGTCCCCCGAAGTCAATACTTTGTCAATATAAAATAGGGTGTAGCGCTAAAACTGTTATAATCATATGCAGACCAAAATTTTTTAGATCATAAAATAATCAGTGACATAGTGCTGACTATAATAAAGTGACTTAGTGGTACCATAGAATAGTGTCACTCTCAAACAGTAATATGCATATATACACATATAATAAAACAAGCAAGTATATAAAAGTGGCACCAGTTGTAAAGTGCTAACAATGAAATAAAGTGATTTAATGGTGATATATTATGTCACTGTGTAGAGACCAATGGTGTATGAAGTGCCAAGAAATCAATTAATGATCCTTATATAGTCCAAAATGAAGTGCATAGGAGATCGTGATGATCTTCAATATCTGGTGGTCTTATCCTTTGCGGTGGTGATGTGGCCAAAATTGTAAAGACTGCGCACTCACCAGATGCGCAATCAATGTGCACATTTAGAGATAACACTCTCAGTAACCTGGAGGTCCCTTTAAGATGGACAAGGTCTGGTCTTGTCTGATGTCCCTCACTGCTCAAAACTTCGCTGTCAGCACTGGCACAACTGCTCTGTGGGTGGTAAAAGCTCCACAAGGAGCCCCAGAAAGAGGAGGCCAATAGTGTAATATTGTTTTTAAAATATTGGTTGTTTATTCCACATAACAGCAATGAAAAGGATAAAAAAAAAGCTTGAACTTACCAGATTCCAAAGATGGCCGCCGGGACCCACGTGGTGCCGGCAGCGTGACGTCACAACGCTATAGCTCCTTTTCTGGCGAGTTTCGTGCAATAGCACATATTCATAGGGGGTGTGCCTACAGTGTGGGACGTCAAGCATCGCTTTATATAAGGTAACTGATGCATGAGCACTCCACGCGCCATTTTATTGTAGACCGTATGTCTCCACTCCAGGCGCCATTTTGTCATAGGCGGCCGTCGGCGCATGCGCGAGCGCCATTCAAACGGAGGACAGAATACAATCAATATCACTTAGATCACCAGGGAATAAAATATTGTATACAATATGCAATCGGATGACCGGGTGAGAGGCATCATAAAGGGTAACAATCTAAGAGTAATTAAATGCAATAATCTAAAAAATTCCCGAATAGTCGTTATTGCACAAGGGTGATTATAACCCCCCTCTTAATGCCTTATAACCCACAAACTTATACATGCAGGACACAAAGAGGAGATCCGCAGGTATTATAGCATTATTACAGCAGATAACAATGCGTACTACTTCCCAAATATTTACAATAGTATTAATTGATAGTGATCACAGTGATACAGAATAAATACAATAATTCATAAAAACCATATAAATAAACATATGACAATACATAAACAGGTCAGGTTGAGAGCATCTGTGAACAGCAATTTTCAAGTCTTGCCACAAATTCTCATCTGGATTTAGGTCTGGACTTTGACAGGGCTATTCTAACACATGAATATGCTTTGATCTAAACCATTCCATTGTAGCTCTGGCTGTATGTTTGGGCTCGTTGTCCTGCTGGAAGGTGAACCTCCACCTCAGTCTCAAGTCTTTTGAAGACTAACAGATTTTCTTCTAAGATTGCCACGCATTTGGCTCCATCCATCCTCCAATCAACTCTGACCAGCTTCCCTGTCCCTGCTGAAGAAAAGCATTGCCACAACATGATGCTGCCACCATCATGTTTCACGGTAGGGATGGTAGGTTCAGGGTGATGTGCACTGTTAGTTTTCCACCACACATAGCGTTTTGCTTTTAGGCCAAAAAGTTCAATTTTGGTCTCATCTGACCAGAGCACCTTCTTCCACATGTTTGCTCTGTCCTCCACATGGCTTCTCGCAAACTGCAAACAGGGCTTCTTATTGCTTTCTTTCAACGATGGCTTTCTTGCCACTCTTCCATAAAGGCCAGATTTGTGGAGTGCACAACTAATAGTTGTCCTGTGGACAAATTCTCCCACCTGAGCTGTGGATCTCTGCAGCTCCTCCAGAGTTACCATGGCCTCTTGGCTGCTTCTCTGATTAATGCTCTCCTTGATCGGCCTGTCAGTTTAGGTGTTCGGACATGTCTTGGTAGGTTTTTAGTTGTGCCATACTCTTTCCATTCTTGGATGTTGGATTGAATTGTACTCCATGAGATGTTTAAAGCTTTGGAGATTTCTTTTTATAACCTAACCCTGCTTTAAACTCCACAATTTTATCCCTGACCTGTCTGCTCTGCTCTTTGGCCTTCATGATGCTGTTTGTTCACTAATGTTCTCTAACAATCCTCTGAGGGCTTCACAGAACAGCTGTATTTATACTGAGAATAAAATACACACAGGTGGACTCTATTTACTAATTAGGTGACTTCTGAAGGCAATTGGTTTCACTAGATTTTAGTTAGGGGTATCAGAGTAAAGGGGGCTGAATACAAATACAAGCCACACTTTTCAGATATTTATTTGTAAAAAAGTGTGAAAACCATTTATCATTTTCCTTCCACTTCACAATTATGTGCCACTTTGTGTTGGTCTATCAAATAAATCCCAATAACATACATTTACGTGCAATGTACAAAATCTGGAAAACTTCAATGGGTATGAATACTTTTTCAAGGCACATATATATATATATATATATATATATATATATATATATATACACATATACATATACACAGTACTCAGCATAAATAAGTTCACCCTAACAGAAAACCTTTAATTTCAGAATCAACATTTTCTATGAATCACTATACTACAAAATACTCCCACAAATGCGGGCCATTGATTGCAAAAAAAGATTTGTTAATTTTCATGCACAAAAAAAGTATTTTCCTTAACAAATTTATTCAAGACCATGTTGCAAAAATGAATGCACCCCAATGAAAGTCTTAGGAGCAAAGCTAAATTTTAGACCACAAAATCCTAATTAACAAGAAATTAGCTACAAGTGAGTCTAATTATTCATTAAACAGGTGTCCAGCAGACACCAGTTGATTATAAAAAGGGTGGTACTTAGCAAAGGAAACCTATTCCCATTTCATGCTATCAGCAATGGCATCACATGGAAGAGAAATGTCACAAGGCCTGCGAAAGAAAATACTTTCTTTACAAAAGAAAAGTGATGGCTACAAGAAGATCAGCAAAGCTTTACTTATCAGTCAGAATACTGAAGCAAAAGTGATACAAAAATGTTAAAGATGGAACTGCAACCCTCTCACAGAGATGTCCAGGCCGTCCACGGAGGTTAACACCCCAACAGGAGCGTCTTCTGTTGAGAAGGGTTGAAGAAAATCGCCATGCAAGTTCACTGCAGTTAGCTAAAGAAGTAGAAAGTCAAACTGGGGCGACTGTTTCCCTTGACAAAATATGGTGTATACTGCAGAGAAATGGCATGCATGGGTGTCATCCACGAAGGAAGCCTCTCTTAAACCCCATGCATAAAGAAGACCTCCTAGAATTTGCCAGGGCCCATATTGACAAAGAAGAAGATTACTGGGACTCTGTAATTTGGAATGATGAGACCAAGATAAATGTTCTTGGAACTGATGGCTTCAAAACTGTGTGGCATGAGGAGTACAAAGAAAAATGCATGGTGCCTACAGTGAAACATAGTGGTGCCAGTGTCCTTCTGTGGGGCTGCATAAGTGCTGCTTGTGCGTGGGAGCTGCATTTCATTGATGATATCATGAATTCACAGATGAACTGTTCTATATTAAAGGAGAAGATACTACCATCACTCTGTGGCCTTTGTCATGCACTTTTCCAACATGACAATGATCCAAAACACACATCTAAGGCCACTGTTGCATTTCTTCAAGAAGAACAGCGTGAAAGTGATTCAGTGGCCAAGTATGTCTCCTGATCTGAACCCAAACACCTATGGGGAATTCTGAAGAGACATCACTCTCCATCCAGCATCCAGGCTCTAAAACACATCAAATTCAAAATATTAACATTAACGTACAAAGCTGTTCATAACACTGCCCCAAACTACATCACCGACCTGATATCCATCTACCACCCAAAACGCACTCTCCGCTCCTCACAAAACCTCCTTCTCTCCAGTCCCCTGGTCTCCTCCTCCCATGCCCGTCTCCAGGACTTCTCCAGGGCTTCCACCATCCTCTGGAACTCACTACCCCAATCTATCAGACTGTCACCTTCCCTCCTCACCTTCAGGAGCACCCTGAAAACCCATCTCTTTAGAGAAGCCTACCCCGCCCTCACCTAATTTGCTGATCTCCTCCGCTCTTCACACCACTCCATCCCCCACAACTATTTCCTCCTGTACCACTATCCCCTCCCTCATAGATTGTGAGCTCCAAGGAGCAGGGCCCTCAAACCCCTCGTGTATTGTTTTGTATTATATTGTTACTGTACTGTCTCGTGTACTGTCTCCCATTATAATGTACAGCACTGAGCAAACCGTTGGCGCTATATAAATACTGTATAATAATAATAAATGAGAAAGGAAAAAGATAGATGTTGCAATATGTTACCAACTTGTTCATTCCATGCCTAGAAGACTTGGTGCTGCCCTTACAAATTATGGAGGTCATACAAAATACTAGATGTAGTAGTTTTTGTTGTGGGGTGTATTCATTTTTGCATCAACTAATTTGAGTAAAACTGAAGATTTTGCAATCTAAGTTACATTATTAATCTTACTTTCATGTAATAAGCTAAACAAATGCTCTATAAAACTCAGTTTTGTCAAAATTTTGGAAATTGCTCTTGTTTTCATTGAGATATTGATTAAAATCTTAGTTTTCAAAAGGGGTGTACTCATTTATGCTGAGCACTGTGTGTGTGTATATATATATATATATATATATATATATATGCTAGCCTGGGGACATAAGTGATAAAATTGTTAACTATGTGCATATTTGTGTATACTAAGTCCTTTTTCTAATAAATCTATTTGTAACGGTACTTGTCGGGAATCATCCACTCTACTTTATGGTTTAATCCTGGTATTTGTGTCATTTATCCAATGTACAGTATGTGCTGAGAGAGAAGAAGAGTGAGCCAACATCCAGTTGTATTTAAATTAGACTGGGTATACAGAGTTAGTTATGTTTAAAGGGTGCGCAGAGCAAACAGAGTTGCAAAGTACATGCAGAGTCAAGGAATGGTTAGTACATACAGAGCTAAGCCCCGTACACACGATGAGAATATTGGACGAATGATCGTCTGGTTATTTTTGCATGCTAGTGTCATATTGACAGTGAAGAGGTTACTAAAGTTATGAAAATTCTTGTACGACAGAATAAAAATTCAGAAGTGATTTAATCTTTTTGTATAGTATTTTCGGATGAAAACTGTGCTGATTACACAAAAATTGTGCGATCTGGTATTGTACAAGAAACATTTCCATGCTTGTCCCTTTGATGAATTTCAGATGAAAGCTGCGTACTAACTATCAGAATATCGTACAATCGTAGCCATGCTCAGTGTATACAGAGGTGGGGGGTGCAGAGCACATGCAGAGTCAAGGGGTGCTTAGGGCACACAGAGTTAACCCCCCTGGCGGTATTCCCGAGTGTAGCTCGGGGTAAAGTTTCAGTACCACAAGCGGTAACCCCCGAGCTACACTCGGGAATACCTTGCAGCGTTGCTCCGGGATTTGTTCTTCACTTAACTTGTCCTGCGCTCCCGCGATGTCCCTCCTGCAGTGTTCCCGGCAATGTAATCCGGCAGATGCCGACATCTGTCATCTAGGTTCCGTCTCCTGCGAGCGTCGGGACGTACGGGGGACGGAACGGCGGGAAATTTGAAAATGTCAAAAAGTGACATTCAATAAATACACTAAAATCACATAGTATTACATTACTGTATCAAAGCATTTCACATACATTTTGTCCCCAGTGCTTTGTCCTGTGCCCTGCCTGCATTTTTACTGTTCTTTCTGCCTGGAAACTGAGAAATGTCCATGGCGTCCAAAAAGCGTCCCTTTAGGTCAAAAGGGATTTTAGACGAGCTAGAGAACAGCGATAGTAAATTAGAACTACTTGCAGAATTGAGTGATAATGATTCATGGGGGAAATTCGTCATCAGAAACTGAAAATGATTTTGCGACTTTGATCAGTGATGTGCAAACTTGGCGCTATATTTCAAATTTCAGTATTTTTGGTTTGATTATATTATTGAATTAAATTTATTATTATTATTTTTTATGATTATTTATTAAATTATAATTTATGATTTCGTGTTTCAAGTTTTATCCTACCGGGGATGTTTACTAGACTCTTGTTCGGACAGATTTCAGTAAATTATTCCTAAAAATTACAGGTCTACAATAAAAAAAATACATATTTCCATGCAAAAAAATGTACTGCTTTAAGCACAGAAATACTCACATAATCAGACCACTGGGGAGGTTAAAGGGGGCATGCAGAGCCAGATAGTAGGTGCAGAGCCAGAGGGTGCTCAACTGGGGTTGCTCCGCACACACAGATCTGGGGGTGCCAAGCACAGTGTGCATTTTTGATGTAATTGCATACCAGGCATGAAGATTATTCTGGATTTCCTGTTGTGGCGGCATGGGAAATAAATGTTGAAACTCATCCACCTGCCCTACCCTAGAAATCGCTGCACCCCTGTGCTCAAAGTACTCATTTCTAATGTCTATGACAATGAAAATGTGTTATTTACTCTGGACACTGGGGGAGGGGAGTGCTGTGTAATAATGGCTGGGCATGCTGTGATGCATGAATGGAGTCAGCAAAAGACTAGCTGCTGACCATTAATTGTATATTGCTTTTACAGGCAATAGCCCTAGGCATGTTTGATCAGCAAATAAAAGTGACTGGCTGACTGAACTCAGTAGTCAAACCCTATTCTTAAAGTTAAATTACACCCGCTTAAAATAATCTGATGGGTTGTAGAGATGGGTGAAATTGAATGTCGTCTTTATGGTTAGAAAATGGCGATGCCACCACACACTTCCCTATTCATCATAGTTATCAAAATAATTGAAATTCTGCTTAGTTAGATGTAAAGAATTTGAGGTTGGATGGAATATTTGATGTCCTAATGGGTAAATGCAATTACTGCCCTATAAGGTTGCAGGTACATTTATTTAGGAGGTGTATCTAATAAACTAAAAACACTTCAAAAGATTGAATCAAGAAGTTGTTTAAAGTGGATTGGGACCCTTTCAAAATGCCAAAACATAAGGAGCATGGGGAGAAAAAGCACAGCCTTTCCCCAATCCCCTAGCCTCAGTTCACATCTGTGTGGGCTGCATGCTAAATGTACGGCAGACCATTTATTTCATGGGCTGCCCTACCTGCAAGAAATGCAGGCAAAGTCCCTGAGCCTAGCCTGCTCCTATTAGCCCTGGTTCACAACAAATGCAGCTTTGAAATTGCGCTACTTCAGCGCGATTTCAAAGCTGCTATTCAGTGCGACTTCATTTATGGCTTGCCAACATCTGTGTGTCTTCATGCACAGATGTCAATGCAAGTCGCACATAAAATCACAAAAAATAGTGAAGGAACCTTTTTCAAAGTCGATGCATGTTGGAGTCCCACCAGTTTGAACGATTCCATAGCTGGCAATAGGGTCAATACAAGTCGCACATAAAATCACAAAAAATAGTGCAGGCACCTTTTTCAAAGTCGGTGCATGTTGGAGTTGCACCAGTTTGAATGATTCCATAGCTGGCAATAGGGTCAATGCAAGTCGCACATAAAATCACAAAAAATAGTGCAGGCACCTTTTTCAAAGTCGGTGCATGTTGGAGTCGCACTAGGTTGAACGATTCCATAGCTGGCAATAGGGTCAATGCAAGTCGCACATAAAATCACAAAAAATAGTGCGGGAACCTTTTTCAAAGTCGATGCATGTTGGAGTTGTATCAGTTGAACGATTCCATAGCTGGCAACAGGGTGTAACTTGTCATACGACTTTGATCTGTCGAGTCGCATGAGAAGCCGCACTGGTGTGAACTGGGGATTAGTCTGAACAATTTTGACCTTTGCAAACTTGTTGTGTCACACATTTCTCAGAGCCTACCTTATGAACTACAGAGGTGCTGGGAGGAGGAGTTTCAGGAGGTGGAGTCAGTACAAGAATCACTGCTTGCAGACAGCAAGGTATCATGGGATATGTAGTTCTCAAAATGTGAACGTAAACAGCAGAGGAGAAGCTGCAAAGCATGCAGGGAGGTCAGGAAGTTGTGGAAAGAGATGGCCAGCAGCAGGCAGAACTCACACCATTACAGGGAATTTTTTCAAGTAAGCTTATACTGGATTGGATGCTAATGTATCAAATCGAAATGTATGCTGTGACCATAGAACTCCGTAAGCCTGGGTTCACACTTCTGCAGTGCAGAACATCGCATGTGATTCACACAGGAACCGCACCGCATTCACATGCGAAGTCTGTGCGGTGAAATTTGAGCCATACATTTTGTATGGCTCGGATCGCACCGCATCCACACCAAAAAGGTGCAAGACCCTTTTTTTGGTGCGCACTAGAATCAGATCACATGGGTATTCACACCCATGCAATCCAATTCTGCACATTGCACCACGTTTTAAGAACCGATTTCAGGGTGTTGTTAACTCAACATACTCGCAGCAGTTCGCATAAACGGGGTGCGATTATGATGTGGTGTGAATTCAGCACTGCATCAGTGTGAACCCGGGCTCATTGGTCAAGTGATGAGCTAATTGATCCACCCAGCAGAAAAGGCTAACTTTGTGGATTTTCATCACAGTTTTATTGGTTTCAATTTCTCATCATTTGATATCACATCTTGTAAATTGCACTTTGTTTTATTAACAAATCGGTATACAGCAGTCTTTACCATTTTGTTGTTATTTGTTATTATTAATATTATATCATCATCACTGCTACTGATACCATCAGAAAATAACAGCGCTCATTCCACATTATGCCTTATAGTTTCTCCTTGCAGAATAATATTCCCCTCACTGACTTGATCATTCTCAGAAAATGGCATTTTATAATAGACCTGGGATGAACACTGCGGCTTCAGTTACGTCGTATAATCTCTATCTGTGGAGCGCTGAGCAGATAAGGCACTATTTCCCAGCAAAGTTCCATTTTCCATTAAAAATAATGACATTTTATGCATTCGGTGTCGCTACAAAAGTGAAAAATGCACATAAATACCAGTTGGGATCATTTAGATGCCTCAACCAGGAAGATCTGGATTTGCAATAAATGGCATTGACCTTAGACACGGCTGTCATATTTTAAATCTCTAATTTTAACCAAAATGATTCACTAGCTGCACATTTATCTGGATGTCCCTGAAATTGTAGCCTTGACACTTAGAATGTGTCACAGCCACTAGAAAGGCTGACTGAGAATGACACATATAACCATAGCGTATCAGTAAAGGGAAGGACATTTCGTTGCTTTAAATAATTACATTCACTGATTTCAAAATGGAGGGCAGTGTCTTGTGACGATTTTGGTATTAAAATAAGATGGGATGATACATCACTAACGTTATAATAACTGGGTAGAATTAAATAGTCATGGACCCTTGTTGGCATTTGGTGCCTTCAGCTTATTAAGTCTCTGCCTAGCTTAGATCTAGCCTATGAAAATGTATGGTCATTGTATAAGGTCCATAGTAGGTTATAGGTAGGTATGGCCATGTCAAGCCTCTCAAACCACATAGGTGGGTTCTGATAGAAGAGGCAAGGAAATACCACTCATTCTAACACCCCAAACTGACAGCTCTGCTAAAAACAAATGGTCAGGAATTTGTATTTTTAAGGGGGTATAACA
Organism: Staurois parvus; assembly: GCF_062004578.1. Lineage (NCBI taxonomy): Eukaryota > Metazoa > Chordata > Amphibia > Anura > Ranidae > Staurois > Staurois parvus. The sequence continues at coordinate 6,553,030 of NW_028317982.1, forward strand.
GTGCAGCTTTTCTGCTTAGGCATTGATGTTTGTGCTGGCATTTCCTTTGATGCTCTCCCTGGCAGATCAACCCAGTGTCAGGTTATTATTATTATTATACAGTGTTTATATAGCGCCAAAAAGTTTGCTCAGCGCTGTTCAATATAGTGGGAGACAGTACATGAGACAATACAGTAACAAGACAATACACGAGAGGTTTGAGGGCCCTGCTCTTTCGAGCTTACAATCTAGGAGGGAGGGGATAGTGGTACAGGAGGAAGTGGCTGTGGGGGATGGAGTTGTGGGAGGAGTGGAGGAGATCGGCTGTTAGGTGAGGGTGGGGTAGGCTTCCCTAAAGAGATGGGTTTTCAGGGTGCGCCTAAAGGTGAGGAGGGTAGGTGACAGTCTGATGGATTGGGGTAGTGAGTTCCAGAGGATGGGGGAAGTCCTAGAGAAGTCCTGCAGTCAGGCATGGGAAGAGGAGACCAGGGAGCTAGAAAGTAGAAGGTCTTGTGAGGAGCGAAGAGTACGGGTTGGGTGGTATTTGGGTATCAGGTCGGTAAGGTAATTTGGGGCAATGTTATGAATGGCTTTGTACGTCAGTGTTATTAGTTTGAATTTAATGCGTTGGGCAATCGGAAGTCAATGGAGGGAATGACAGAGGAGGGTGGCAGATGCGGAGCGGTTGCGGAGCGGTTGGTAAGGTGGATGAGTCTGGCCGCTGAGTTCAGGATAGACTGAAGCGGGGATAGCCTGTGTTGGGGTAGGCCGGTGAGGAGGGAGTTGCAGTAGTCGAGTCGTGAGATAATGAGGGAGTGAACGAGTTGTTTAGTAGTGTCTGGGGTTAGGAACGAACGTATTTTGGAGATGTTGCTGAGGTGGAGCCTGCATGAGTTTGCCAGCGATTGGACATGGGGTTGGAAGGATAGGTTTCAGTCTAGAGTGACACCTAGGTTATAAGGCCCCCTTGGAGGCTAACTTGTCCTCTTCCCAAGCTCAGGGCTGATATTTTTGAAACTGCTGCCTCTTGACACTGCCTTCCCTGACATGGAGTGAATAATTGTAATTAATAAAAAAAATCAAGTGATCAGAGTGGATCTTCTATTTCCATGACTATTAAAAATTGTTTAAAAAAAAAATTCAAAAGTAGCTGCAGATTCAAACTGTGTGCAAGCTGGCCTGGCTGCAATGCCATAGAATTTGAATGGCATGCCACAGCAATAATGTAATAAATCCTGGGTTACAGAGCACTGCAACACTGTTGTAATGTACTATTATATGTTGTCGTGTGCTGCATTGCTAACAAATGGCCAGATCTGGTTTGGTGCACTGATGTCTGTTGGCAGTCCAATCAAAATAAATAGGCTGCCTTTACACAACACACGTTAAAGCATGGGATTATGGCATCAATATACAAGCAGTAACACCTCATACAAACGTAATGCTGAAAAACGCAATTATAGGTTTAACCAAGCAATATTTGCATATTCATTTTTCTTGGTTCACATAAGATCAAGAGTGACAGGGGTGTTCCTCGTTTCCTAAAGGCTTGGGTTGGGTTGATTGGTATATGAACTGAGCATTTTTGCCTAAAAAGTTGAACACTTATTAACCACTTCCCATCTGCCCTATAGCAGAAATACTGCTACAGGGCGGCACGGGTGCACTAAATCACGTATATATACACCATTTTGCATTTCCGGGTAGGAGGCATGCGCAAGCCGCATGCGCACACCTTTGCCCACGTTCCCGCACGGTGACTAACTGCCAGCGCCCAGTGATTACCGAGCATCTCTGACGGGGAGGAGGATTGTTTTGTTTACTAACAGTTCTCCTCCCTGTTAGCTCAGGCACACTGCTTTGGATGGCCTAAATTTATAACGAAATGTGATTTTTAAAATTTTTTTACTGGACATGTTTAATAGGAAAAAAAATCAAAAATATTGTTGGCCTTTTTTTTTTATAGCGCAAAAAATAAAAACTACACAGGCAATCAAATACCACCAAAAGAAAGCTCAATTCGTGGGAAAATAAGGAGGTAAATTTCATTTGGGTGCAGCATTGCATGACTGCGCAATTGCCAGTTAACGTAGCGCAGCGCTGTAATGCAAAAAGTGGCCTGGTCAGGAAGGGGGGTGAATCCTCTGGAGGGCAAGTGGTTAAATGTGAACAATCATTGGCTTAGCAAATCAAATTCTAAATTGTACCATATATCAAATACGAAGCACGTCTGTAGACAAAGTGACTGCATGCTGGCAGAACACGGAATTGGAGTGAACACCAAGAAGCAATGAGTCCCTCTTCCTGGCATAGACACACATTATTGATTCTCCCAGCAGTTGTTTTCTTCAAGAATATGAAAAATTAACACTGCTTACAAGGGAAATCTTCCAAATAATTATGTTTGTAAGCAGGAAGAAAATATTCATTTGGTATGTCCTGCTTAATGCAAAACTGCATATAATGTACCGTATTGAGGTTTTAAACTTACATTTTTAAAGTGGACTTACATACTTACAGACATATTATGTAAAAAGTGTGAAGATCGCAGGCATATTGCTTTGGGATAGTACATTAACATAAGTGCATTAACGCACAATGGGGTTGATTTACTAAAGGTAAATATACTGTGCATTGCAAGTGCAGTTGCTCTAGATCTGAGGAGAAGCTCTTAAATGAAGGGAAGTTCTGCTGATTTCTATCATCCAATCATGTGCAAGCAAAAATGCTGTTTTTTAATTTTCCTTGCATGTGATTGGGTAATTCTTGCAAAGTTAAATTTCACCTCATTTACTAAGCTCTGGAGCAACTCCACTTGCAGTGCACAGTATATTTGCCTTTAGTAAATCAATTCCACATTGTTGTATATTAATGTGCGCATTAAGGCAATCCATTTTATGAAGCAGCACTGCAATACACAGCATGTGCTACGTGGTGCACGGCAGTGCTACTGTATTTAAAGTAAAGTGGGATGGGATGTCATCCAAAATGAATGGCTCCTCAACTGACCACAGAGTGCCCTTGGTAATGCATAAAGGTGAATGGGTCCTAAATTAAAAAATAACTATAGAATGTTAAAACATTCTTACCTATGTGCAACACTTCAGAACTGTTCATGTGGTCTTTGTCAAAGGGTGAGGTTCATGCAGAACCAGCCATTTGGTGGCTCTCTTAAACTCTGATGCATAAACTCTGATGCATGGATCACAGCCCTGCCTTCTTAAATCAAAAGACATCAATTCCATCACAAATCCCAAAGTCAAGCAGACCTAAATGCACAGATTGGTTGGGCAACTATTTGGCAAATGAGGTTTGATGTTTATAAAAGTAAAGTTGTGCACTTGGGGGCTAACAAACATGCATGCATCATACATTCCAGGGGGAGAACGGGTAGGGGAATCAATGGTGGAGAACAGGGGCGGACTGACAACTCATGGGGCCTCCGGGCAATAGGTGATCATGGGGCCCCTGTGTCCTTGCCCAAACTCAAAAAAGCCTATGAAAAAGGTACCAGGGGCATCTCATGGGGCCCCCTACTGACCCCGGGCCCTCGGGAAGTGCCTGAGTTTCCAAATGGTCAGTCTGCCCCTGGTGGAGAAGGATCTGAGTGTTCTGATAGATCATAAACTTATTAATAGCATGCAATGCCAAGCTGCGGTTTCTAAAGTGAGCAAAATAATTTCTTGTATGACAAGAGGTATAGACTCCAGAGAGAGAGATATCATATTACCCCGGTACAAATCATTAGTAAGCCTCATCTGGAATATGCAGTTCAGTTTTGGGCACCAATTCACAAAAAGGATATCGGTGAACTGGAGAAAGTACAGAGAAGGGCAACCAAACTGATAAGAGGCATGGAGGAGCTCAGCTATGAGGAAAGATTAGAGGAACTGAATTTATTCTCGTTTCGGGGTGGTAAGATCAACCTGTATAAATGGTTCATGTAGTGAACATGGTGCAAATCTTATCTTAAGATAATTAAGATATCTTAAGATAATTACAAAGGATTAAAGTAAGGAAAAAATGCTAACTCAAGGTCTCAATATAGGTTCAGAGTCTGCAAGCACTTAAGTGACTAAAGCCACAAAAATTAAACCAGAATCACAGTCTCTACTAACACAACTTTCTATACTAGTACTATCTATTCAGAAAATAAAAAATCAGAAGCTGTCTTTTATATTATATAGAACTGGGAATATACACACATGTTAAAAACTTTGGTAACATAAAAATACCATGTAGAACTGTTCTATTCCTTCCCCTACAAAAGTCAACTACCACCTGAATTTTCAAGAGGGTATAGAAATATGACTAAAATAAATGGTATGTGGCACATCTCATGCCACCATGTTTATGTAGATATGGCATGAATATCAACAGAGAACCCATTGAAATAATAAACAAACATACACTGTAACATGTCATCTGTACATATGGCACAATGCAAGTTTCCATTGACCAGAAAAATTGGTACAAAAAAGCCCATAGCAAAATAAATATGATGTGCCCTAATAAACAATTCTTTTCCTAGAAAAGAAAAATACAGCAGTTAAGCCCAAGAAGGATCTGAAAGTAATGACCTTCCTGAATTGCAGGACTGTCACTATAGTAAGTAGGTAGGTAACTGGCAGACGTACTGACGCAGTGCCTACCTAGTGAGTGTTCATTATTTAGAATCTTGATGATATGAAAGATTATTTTGTCCTCTTCAATCCATCTGTAATATCCAGATCTTGACAAGCCAGTCATACCATAGTCATAAGCCAGTATGTGTCTCTAGATAAGGTACTCCCATGATGGGTCCAGGAAAAACATTAATGTGATAATCTGAAAGTTTCAGTTGGAAACAGAGCACAGCAATCATACTAATGAAAAATCAGCCAAAAGTGCCTCCCCAGGGACTGATCTCATTGCCAACATTAGGGGTCTTTATGTGTGTGTGTATGGTTGCCTAGCATATTAATCAGCTGACAAAATGCAGCTAGTGGCAAGCTACCATGACTCATATAACTGGCATGTGTGTCTGTGTGTCTGGGTAGTGGGAAAGGTGAAAGTGCTCAAGGATTCCAGCTCCTGGTTAGCTTTGCAAATTTCAGAATCTGCCTTCAATGGTGACTGGTGGTATTGCAGGCTCTGCTAATTGTTTTAACTTACCATTGCAAACTCTCTCCTCATCCCTTCAGCAACAAACAAGGATCTTGCTCTAGAGCTAACCAAGAGTTCCACTGTAAATATTCATATTTCGGTAATGGAGCTGACAGTTCTAAGCACACGGCTGCATTAATGAATATACTATAGATGCTGTGTGTGTGTGTGTATATACAGTCATGGCCGAAATTGTTGGCACCCTTGATATTTCTCCAGGAAATCATGTATTTCTCACGAAACGTATTGCATTAACACATGTTTTGCTATACACATGTTTATTCCCTTTGTGTGTATTGGGACAAAACAAAAAAAGGGAGGAAAGAAAGCAAATTCGACATAATGTCACACAAACCTCCAAAAATGGGCTGGACAAAAGTATTGGCACCCTTTCACAACTGCGGATAAATAAGAATGTTACAAGCATGTGATGCTCCTGTAAACTCACCTGGGGCAAGTAACAGGTGTGGGCAATATAGAAATCACACCTGAAAGCAGATAAAAAGGAGAGACGTTCACTTAACCTTTGCATTGTGTGTCTGTCTGTGCCACACTAAGCATGGACAACAGAAAGAGGAGACGAGAACTGTCTGAGGACCTGAGAACCAAAATTGTGGCAAAATATCAACAATCTCAAGGTTACAAGTCCATCTCCAGAGAACTAGATTTGCCTTTGTCCACAGTGCGCAACATTATCAAGAAGTTTGCAACCCATGGCACTGTAGCTAATCTCCCTGGTCGTGGACGGATGAGGAAAATTGATGAAAGATTGCAACGCAGAATAGTCCGGATGGTGGATAAGCAGCCCCAAACATGTTCCAAAGACATTCAAGCTGTCCTGCAGGCTCAGGGAGCATCAGTGTCAGCGCGAACTATCCGTCGACATTTAAATGAAATGAAACGCTATGGCAGGAGACCCAGGAGGACCCCACTGCTGACACAGAGACATAAAAAAGCAAGACTACAGTTTGCCAAAATGTACTTGAGTAAGCCAAAAGCCTTCTGGGAAAACGTCTTGTGGACAGATGAGACCAAGATAGAGCTTTTCGGTAAAGCACATCATTCTACTGTTTACCGAAAACGGAATGAGGCCTACAAAGAACAAAACACAGTACCTACGGTAAAATATGGTGGAGGTTCAATGATGTTTTGGGGTTGTTTTGCTGCCTCTGGCACTGGGTGCCTTGACTGTGTGCAAGGCATCATGAAATCTGAGGATTACCAAAGGATTTTGGGTCGCACTGTAGGGCCCAGTGTCAGAAAGCTGGGTTTGCGTCCAAGATCCTGGGTCTTCCAGCAGGACAATGACCCCAAACATACGTCAAAAAGCACTCAGAAATGGATGGCAAAGAAGCGCTGGAGAGTTCTGAAGTGGCCAGCAATGAGCCCAGATCTAAATCCCATTGAACACCTGTGGAGAGATCTTAAAATTGCTGTTGGGAAAAGGTGTCCTTCCAATAAGAGAGACCTGGAGCTGTTTGCAAAGGAAGAGTGGTCCAAAATTCCGGGTGAGAGGTGTCAGAAGCTTATTGATGGTTATAGGAAGCGACTGATTTCAGTTATGTTTTCCAAAGGGTGTGCAACCAAATATTAAGTTAAGGGTGCCAATACTTTTGTCCAGCCCATTTTTGGGGTTTTGTGTGACATTATGTCATATTTGCTTTTCTGCCTCTGTTTTATATTTGTTCCAATACATACAAAGGGAATAAACATGTGTATAGCAAAACATGTGTTAATGCAATACCTTTTTTGTGTGAAATACTTGATTTTCAGGAAAAATATCAAGGGTGCCAACAATTTCGGCCATGACTGTATATATATATATATATATATATATATATATATATATATATATACATATATACATATACACACACACATACACACACACACACACGTGAAACTCGAAAAATTAGAATATTGTGCAAAAGTTCATTTATTTCAGTAATGCAACTTAAAAGGTGAAACTAATATATGAGATAGACTCATTACATGCAAAGCAAGATAGTTCAAGTCGTAATTTGTCATAATTGTGATGATTATGGCTTACAGCTCATGAAATCCCCAAATCCACAATCTCAGAAAATGAGAATATTGTGAAAAGGTGCAATATTCTAGGCTCAAAGTGCCCCACTCTAATCAACTAATTAAGCCATAACACCTGCAAAGGGTTCCTGAGCCTTTAAATGGTCTCTGTCTGGTTCAGTAGGAATCACAATCATGGGAAAGACTGCTGACCTGACAGTTGTGCAGAAAACCATCATTGACACCCTCCATAAGGAAGGAAAGCCTCAAAAGGTAATTGCAAAACAAGTTGGATGTTCCCAAAGTGCTGTATCAAATCACATTAATAGAAAGTTATGTGGAAGGGAAACGTGTGGAAGAAAAAGGTGCACAAGCAGTAGGGATGACCGCAGCCTGGAGAGGATTGCAAGGAAAAGGCCATTCAAAAGTGTTGGGGACTTTCACAAGGAGTGGACTGAGGCTGGAGTCAGTGCATCAAGAGCCACCACATACAGACGGATCCTGGACATGGGCCTCAAATGTCGTATTCCTCTTCTCAAGCTGCTCCTGAACAACAAACAACGTCAGAAGCGTCTTACCTGGGCTAAAGAAAAACAGACCTGGTCTGTTGCTCAGTGGTCCAAAGTCCTCTTTTCTAATGAGAGCAACATTTGCATCTCATTTGGAAACCAAGGACCCAGAGTATGGAGGAAGAATGGAGAGGCACACACTGCAAGATGCTTGAAGTCCAGTGTGACGTTTCCACAGTCTGTGTTGATTTGGGGAGCCATGTCATCTGCTGGTGTTGGTCCACTGTGCTTCATTAAGTCCAGGGTCAACGCAGCCGTCTACCAGGAGATTTTGGAGCACTTCATGCTTCCTTCCACAGACGAGCTTTATGGGGATGCTGACTTCATTTTCCAGCAGGACTTGGCACCTATCCACACTGCCAAAAGCACCAAAACCTGGTTCAATGACCGTGGGATTACTGTGCTTGATTGGCCAGCAAACTCGCCTGACCTGAACCCCATAGAGAATCTATGCGGCATTGCCAAGAGACAGATGAGAGACATGAGACTGAACAATGCAGTAGAGCTGAAGGCCGCTATTGAAGCATCCTGGTCTTCCATAACACCGCAGCAGTGCCACAGGCTGATAGCTTCCATGCCACGCTGCATTGAGGCAGTAATTGCTGCAAAAGGGGTCCAAACCAAGTACTGAGTACATATGCATGCTTATACTTTTCAGAGGTCCGATATTGTTCTATGTACAATCCTTGTTTTATTGATTGCATGTAATATTCTAATTTTCTGAGATTGTGGATTTGGGGTTTTCATGAGCTGTAATCTTCACAATTATGACAAATCACGGCTTGAACTATCCACTAGGAAGGCCAAATACTTGGAGAAGATAAAGCATTGCATAGAGAGACACTAGTGTAGCAGCAACTCTATGGACTCATGTACACTGCAGCTGATAAACTCACGTTTAGGAGCTGTTCAGCATTTGTTTTCAGCAGCCCCTGAACTCTCCCTAATGTTTTCCTATGTGTCCATGTACACATAGTCGTTTACAGTCATTTGCAGGCAGTTGAGTCTACAGTCGTTTTTTTTTTTTTTTAACGTACCAAAATTGCATTCAGGAGTAGATTTTACCGGCGTTTCAACCAACAAACGCTTATAAACACGTGTAAACGCATTTGCTTTTAGATGCATTTTTTGACAGGTCCATATCAAGATAATGTCCAGAGACTTTTTTCTTCATCAAAAATGCATGCAGAGCGTTTTCCATGTATTTAAATGGATCTACTACACCAGCGCAGTCAGTTCCAGGTTTCATGTGAAGGAAAAAATGGTAGAACGTGCTGCATGATGCTCATGATGGGATCCATAGTGAGTACAATCAGAAAAGACAGGTCATCTCAACACATACTCCTCCCTCTGCTTCTGCTCTCTCTATTTCTCTCAAAATGTCTGAAATAGTTAATTATTTACTATTTTTCAGTGCATTCTAGGCATTTGGGAAGGTCTCCTGAGGTTATCTTTTAAAAACTCTTCTAACCGCAAACACGCATAAAAGTGGTATGCAAACGCGGCTAAACTCCTGTTTTTTGACCTACGTTTTCTAGCAGTCAGTTTCCAGCGGTCAGAAGAGTTTTCCAAATGCCCCCGTGTACATGAACCCTTAAAGTGAGAACAAAGGGGATTTTTTCATTAAAACCGGAGAATGCAAAATCTTGTGTAGCTCTGCATAGAGACCAATGGGCTTCCAAGTTTTATTGCCAAAGCTTAACTGAACAAGCTGAAGTTAGAAGCTGATTGACTACCATGTACAGCTGCACTAGGTTCTGAGTCTTCCAGTTTTCATAAATCTACCCCAAAGTCTGCTTGTCCCTCAAAAATAGATTTTGATGTATAGCTAGACGTATAGGCAATGATTTACTTTTGTGAGATATAAATTATTACTGTGGACACGCCACCTCCTGTATGCAATGCTGGAAATGTTGACTTTGGCATTTCTGATGCTGGAAGCACAATAATGCTAGTTGCAGTCAGTTTGAAACCTGAACCGTGGTGAAGACTCTTGAAGTACATAAAGCCCCACTGAGGCGGTCAACCTCAAAAAGTATCTAGACTAAGACTGGAGAATCTTTCTAAAACACCTGCCTGTTTATTGTAGTATGTAGAACTAGCAATCTTGTCTTAGTATAGAAATCCTCACCCAGTCATTACATGAATTGATAATGCATATATGGTGAAAGAACAGAACAACACCTACATAATTTAATTTACCATGTAACAGCTGCTGACATATATTGTAAGCTGGTTTCTTCCTCATCTCCTCCCATATATGGATTTTCCAAATATGTAATCTGTCATCACCCCGCTGCTGAGGACAGCTTTATATGTGCGCTCTCCACCTGCGGTACTTTCATTATTGTCTTGGCTTTTGTCATCAAGGAAGGCACAGTAACTTGCCTTGCAGCATTTTTGTGGCATTACACCTTTTTACTGGGGCTCATTTTATTGTTGTTACTTATGCTCAAGCAAGCCATTCTATCCGTCAAGACTTTAACAATGGAAAAATTAAACCTTTGAGGATTCCATTTAAATAAATTTAAAGGCATGTGAGAAACATATAATGTCACGCGTTTGTCACAGGGTTACATGATCACTTTGCTATTTGAATTGGCCTATTCTTATCCCATTGTTTGGTAAGAGGAAGGCTGTTTGACTCAGAGAATAATTTAGAGTAATCCATAGAAGAGATGATTTTTCACTTACAAAGATTGGTGATTAAACAATCTTGATATCCTTTTTAAAATCTAATCCTAACACAGTCTTTGTCTCTAATTCTTGCACTGACTAACTACCATTTATGGGGTCTATTAATCAGACTCCATTTTGCCAAACTGTGTGTAAGCAGGTGCAGTTAGCTGGTCTGCCACTAGGTGCCTTTGTCCCAAGTCAGTATAGTAATAGGGAATTATTTAATTGTGAGGTCTCCTTTTAGAAATAGCGAATAATGGATGTAGTCACTGCCCACATAAATGCCAGGATGGGAGGAGTCCTAGTCAGATGGGGCATGGCAGCCAAACACCCTGCAGCCATGCAGATGTAGTCAACTACTGCAAAGGCCCTGCACGGCGCAGAAGGGCAGGTGAGGTAGTCTAACACCAAGAAGAGCCAGCTGTAGTTGTCCTGTCTCATGAAAACATGGTCTACAAGACTGGGAGTGGGATGCAAAAGACCTTTTAGGCCAGGCTAAATGTTCTTTGTCAAGAGCACTATACTTCTGGAGGTCCCAGGAGATGTACACAGAATATTGAGGTGCGTTTGCAGCAGTCTTTTCCCTGTAACAACATGAAGGGAGTTGTGAGCTGGATGCATAAAGCCTAATGGGAAAGTCAGAGCCCTCCGAGCAAGTACTAATGATCCTGGGACTGAGAGTGACATCTGGGAGCATAAGTGGCTGGGTAGAGCTATGGAGTGGGACTGAAGGACAGACTAGTATACTACAGAAAGCACCTTGTTAATCTTGGTTGACAGGGCAGGATGCTTCACCTTGTTAACATCAGTTTGATTAGAACAAAATGCTATAGAGTCTAGTATACAAGGAAATGTGCACCAACACTGTGGTGCTCCCAAGGAAAGGAGAGTAAAGGGAAGATGGCTTACAAATTATGTGCTGGACTTCTGCACATAAGTGACTTACAGAAAGTTTGTTCTTATGCATAACAAAGTGGGCTGAAGAGTTCTAACAGTATGTGAATGTGATGCTACATGTCACTGCCATATTTGAAGAACATCAGTAAAGTACACAAAATATATTTCCTTCGTGGACATTACTTTCTAATAAATATAAAGGCTAATGGTCAGGGATTTTGTGGGTAGGCCTCTGTCCAGGAGATAAATTTTATTACATTTATTACAGGTACTTATATAGCACCATCAATTTACACAGTGGTTTACATATATATTGTACATTCACATCAGTCTCTAATCCTCAAGGGGCGTACAATCTAAGGAGTTGGGCACAAGATGGTGAAGGCTACTAGCTACCAGCAGTGGGTTGTTGTCCTATCCAAGAAGTGGGAAGAGAGCTAGGGTTATTTGGCACCAATTGATGGCTAATCAGAAGCCCCCTTACATGCAAATCCTAGTGGCAGGAATTATTGATTCCTGCTGTTGGGATTGACAGCTGCATGTGGATAGCTGTGGCCACTGAGCCTGTAAACTGCAATGACAGACTGTTGGAAGCCTCAGCTATTTGTGCCTGTTCGCACAAACGGCAATAATGTGGTGATTGCAGCAGTATGTACTTTGTGTCTGTTCAGATCTTTGTTACAGTGGGACCACGAGGCTCAGCAAGCTGCGAGAGAGTGCATCTCTACCCAGGATGCACACTGTTTCATCTGAGGTTGCTGTTTGCTGGACTCAAGACTGCTGGGTCAAACAAACAGCAACTGTCCCAACCAGGGGCGGACTGACCATTTGGAACCTTGAGCACTGCCCGAGGGCCCGGGGTCAGTAGGGGGCCCCATGAGATGCCCTTGGCACCTTTTTCATAGGCTTTTTTGAGTTTGGGCAAGGACACAGGGTCCCCATGATCCCCTATTGCCCGGGGGCCCCATGAGTTGTCAGTCCGCCCCTGGCCCCAACCTATAACTGGCCTTTGCAACAATGAGCACATGGAAGAGTGATGTATGTCAAACAACAACAAAGAAAAAATTCCAGCTCAACTTACCAGCCAGGCTGCAACAAACCGAATTGTCCTGTCACGCCGTTTTCATTAAAACCAGGGGTTTCATTTGCACACATTTGCAAATACATGTGTAAGCTGCAGAGGCCAAATCACAGCACCTTAGTGTTATCTGCAGTCCGAACTCTATACATTTTGAGAGCCTACATAGTAAGAGCAAATAAATAATAATGGATAGATTAAGGGCAGGTATGCCTGGAGAGAGCCCACCCCTCCTTAAAAGCACAGGGATGCACTGGAAATCCAGCAGCCATTTCCCTTGAAGACCAAAAAAGTCAATCTGCCCCAGGAGATGGTGGAATCTTCATGATGACACCAAAGTGGTGATAGGCCATCAACTTAGTTACATTTCTGCTTAAAGGAACATTACTAGCGCTTTCTGGGACCTCAAGAGATTTCTTGGAAGAGAGTTCTTGGAAGAGTTTCCCTTTTTAGTTGTTTAGAACAGTCCAACATAGACTTTAGGATTCAATGCCAGCTACCAGAAGACATTTGTCACTGGCCAGTGGGAGTGAAATTAGTAGGGAATGTGTTTTATAACTCTGTTATCACTAGAGGAATCACCAGCTGGAGGAAGGAGGTCCTGATTCCCCTACATAGATTTTTAGTGAGACCTCATTTAGAATATTGTGTCCAGTTCTGTAGACCTCACTTACAAAAAGATATTGATAAGATAGACTGAGTCTAGAGACGGGTAACAAAAATGGTGAAACATCTGAGGGGGGGGGGGTAAAACTTATCAGGAGAGACTTCAGGAACTTAATATGTACAGCCTGGAAAACCTCCCTGCAGACATCCCATGTTCAGATGCTGTCTAGTCTGAACTGTCATCGCTGCAAGGACAGGAAAGAAAGCACAGGGATTTGAAATCCCCGCCGCTTTCTCTCCTCTCCTACCGCTCACTCAAGATGGGATGCCTGCAGGTAGGTTCCCAACTTGGCTAAATTTACAAAAAGAAAGTGTATTAAAAACAATTAACTGCCTTACAATACAGAGCTCAGCTACCAAGGTAGCCCTAAAATTTTGCCCCCTATGCTCAAACAAGCTGTCCAGACAAGAGGGTTCCTTGATTAAATCCATCCAGTTGCTACCATAAAAAAATAAAGTTTTGTGCTTTAAAAATTTTAGGCTAATTAAACTATACATAGAAAACACTACCTATTACAGCCTTCATCTGACATCTGTGTATTTCTTCAAAAGGTGGGTGGTGGGTATAAAATGCCCTACTAGGGCAAAATGACAAAGCTGCAAAGGGCTGACTCATAGTACTTCAGTATACATTCTGTACCTCCCTTGGGTTTACTGAATTAATTTCTCCTGTCACGTGACCCTTCAACCAAATTGCTAGGCTCTGGGAATTGCTGGCATGCCACTGTGTATCCTTAATATGCCAAGGACATGACATTTTTCATGACAAGGCTTAGCACTTGTGATCCATACATTTGAAGGGAACACCCCAGCTGCTGCTCCCTTTGTGGTTATGCTATCCAATACAAAAACTCGTCTGGCCCAACCACAGATTTCAGTCTGTTTTATAGCATTGCTCATTTGATTTTAAAATTTCAGATTACACATCACCCTTAAATTCTTGTGATGAAGGACAACAGCTAATTGGATGAATTATTGCATGCTGACCTGAATACCAGATCCTGAAATGCTTCACTGAAGTAGTTACACATCGATACTTGGCACCAAAGTCACTGTTCATCAAAATACACGGCTCAAAAAAAATCAAAGGAACACTTTTTAATCAGAGTATAGCATCAAGTCAATTGAACTCCTGGGATATTGATCTGGTCAGTTAAGTAGCAGAGGGGGTTGTTAATCAGTTTCAGCTGCTTTGGTGTTAATTAAAATAACAACAGGTGCACTAGATGGGCAACAATGAGACGACCCCCAAAACAGGAATGGTTTTACAGGTGGAGGCCACTGACATTTTTTTTCCCTACTCATCTTTTCTGACTGTTTTTCACTAGTCTTGCATTTGGCTAGGGTCAGTGTCACTACTGGTAGCATGAAGCTATACCTGGACCCTACAGAGTTTATACATGCAGTCCCTCTCCTCCAGGATGGCACATCAATACGTGCCATTGCCAGAAGGTTTGCTGTGTCTCACAGCACAGTCCCAAGAGCATGGAGGAGATACCAGGAGACAGGCAGTTATTCTAGGAGAGTTGGACAGGGCCGTAGAAGGTCCTTAACCCATCTGCAGGACTGGTATCTGCTCCTTTATACAAGGAGAGAAAGGATGAGCACTACCAGAGCCCTCCAAAATGACCTCCAGCAGGCCACTGGTGTGAATGTCTCTGACCAATCAGAAACAGACTTCATGAGGGTGACCTGAGGTTCTGATGTCCTGGAGTGGGCCCTGTGCTCACTGCCCGGCACCATAGAGCTCGATTGGCATTTGAAAGTGAACACCAGAATTGGCAGGTCTACCACTGGCGCCCTGTGCTTTTCACAGATGAGAGCAAGTTCACCCTGAGCACATGTGACAGATGTGAAAGGGTGTGGAGAAGCCATAAGAACGTTATGTTGCCTGTAACATCGTTCAGCATGACCGTTTTGGTGGTGGGTCAGTGATGGTCTGGGGAGGCATCTCCATGGAGGGACACACAGACTTCTACAGACTAGACAATGGCACCCTGACTGCCATTAGGTATCGGGAAGAAATCCTTGGACCCATTGTCAGACCTTATGCTGGTTGCAGTGGGTCCTGGGTTCCTCCTGGTGCACGACAATGCCTGGCCTCATGTGGCAAGAGTATGCAGGCAGTTCCTGGAGGATGAAGGAATTGATACCATTGAATGGCCCCCACGCTTGCCTGACCTAAATCCAATAGGACACCTCTGGGATATCATGTTTCGGTCCATCTGACGCTGCCAGGTTGCACCTCAGACTGTCCAGGAGCTCAGTGATGCCCTGGTCCAGATCTGGGAGGAAATACCCCAGGACACCATCCATCGTCAGCTTAGGAGCATGCCCCGACGTTGTCAGGCATGCATACAAGCACGTGGGGGCCATACAAACTACTGAGTACCATTTTGAGTTGCTGCAATAAAATTTCAGCAAAATGGACTAGCCTGCTGCATCATTTTCTCACTATGATTTTCGGGGTGTCTTTGAATTTAGTCCTCTGTAGGTTGATAATTTTCATTTCCATCAAACGATGGGGCATCCTTACGTTCCTAACACGTTACCCAGTCCATATCAGTATAGATACCCAGCATGATATTTTTCCCCATTGAGATCTGATGTGTTTTCAAAGTGTTCCTTTAATTTTTTCAGCAGTGTATACCATTCAATTATTTATATATGGCATATGTAAAAAAGAAATCCCGTTACCGGAAATCTCCTCTGATCAGCTCTTTTTAGATTGTGTTAAAAATGTGCTTTCAAGACACAATTACATCAATGTTACTGTAAAGGGGGTCAGATATCAGTGTACTATATAGGAGGTCAAATATCTATGCGTTATATTGGGGCTCAAATATTTGTGTTTTTTATAGGAGGTCAAATATCTATGCGTTATATTGGGGCTCAAATATTTGTGTTTTTTATAGGAGGTCAAATATCTATGCGTTATATTGGGGCTCATATATTTGTGTTTTTTATAGGAGGTCAAATAACTATGCGTTATATTGGGGCTCATATATTTGTGTTTTTTATAGGAGGTCAAATAACTATGCGTTATATTGGGGCTCAAATATTTGTGTTTTTTATAGGAGGTCAAATATCTGGTTATTAGTAACGCTTTTTTTTTTATTCATCTTGTAAATAAAAAAGCTTTTTAAATGTCTTTGTTCACCATCAGAATTTGTGAATTGGACTCTCTTTCAGTTTCCCATGTATTAAATAATGACTATGATTTTTCTAGTCTGCGTTTTGTGGAGCTTTTTCATTCTCCTGGTTTGCCTTCTTTATTTTTGCTTGAGTAACTGTCAAGAGATTCACATATAGTGGCAGTTATATGCTCTGCAATACTGAAGAAATAAAGTAGCTGAGGGGGACTGTTTGCAGCCCACAGACAGAAACCTGGCAAATGCCATTCCACTGCCTAATAAGACCAACAAGGCCCCTTTCACACAAACATTCTGATCGGGTCTGCCCATCCCTTTTTCACACAGACCCAATCGGAACCTCCATTCTTCTCTATAGAGCGGCAGGTGTAAACGGACATGTGTCTGTTCATACTCACCGACATCCAACCTGATCCGCTAAAAATAGACGGATGGGGATCCATTCCCCTTCCATTCAGTGCATTAAACGGCATTCAGGTGTAAACAGACAGGCAGTCCATTTACATCCAACTGCTCATTGAGGAGAGTGGGTTATGCTGAGCAAGGGGATTGCAGCCGGAGTCCATCCTGTGTGAAAGGGGCCTAAGCAGTAAGGGCATTCTCATTGGCAGGGGGGCAGTTATCATTTTGTCTTCTGTGTCCATTAGGGAGACTTTTCCACTTCCTGTCTTGTAAGTTTAACAGGAAGTGAGAGAATATCCTTCCAATGTGATGGAAATCTCCTCTTAGCCTCTTAGACAGCTGTTACGGGAATAGGTGTCCCCCCTGGAAGAGTTCCCTTTATTTCTGTTCCGGGATCAGCTCAAAATCTGATTTCACCCTCACCTCAATCCACATGACACTGGTGATCAGGACAATTCAAGGATAAGTTCACCTTTTAAAAAAATAATAAATGCACATTTTCTTGAAAAGAACCTGCAGAGCATTGCACCCATGACCAGCAGATCACTAGTGCAATGTCAGGCTTCTGCAGACTCTCATGATAGCTGTCTGCCCACTACCTCATATGGGAGAACTACAACATGCCAGCCACAATGGTTGAATGGAAAACTGAAGGTAAACTGAGCAAATGACATGGCCATGTGGGCGGAGCCTCGCATGGCAGCGCTGTTTTCAAATTGTGACAGGGGAGAAGATCCCTTGCCCACTGTCATAGGGAAGTTGGAGATCGGGGGGAAAGGAGGTGCATGCTGAACATGTTATATATTACACCCTAAATACGGGTGTAACATGTAACATGTTCAGAAAGGTGAACTTAGCCTTTAAAGAAAGTAAATCCCTCTAACAGGGATATAAACAGCAGTAAAAACCTGTGACTCATCACTCTACCTGAATCTAAAAAAAAAAAAGTTTTGTCTTTAGTTACACTTTAACTGTTTGGGTTTAAGGGCAACACAGGCAGCTCAAACAGGAAGTTAGAAGTTCGATGGATTTCTGGCAGGATCAAAATGGTATTTTTCTGTACTTGCAGCATTTCTAAAAGGACAAATAGGGAATTGGCATGTATAGCAGAGATGTACTGAATATGACTTTTTATTTTGTGTTTGCCCAGGTATACACTTAAAACAATAACAGCAATAAAAACAAGGTTTGAGGTTAAAATTGTAATAAAATATATAGTAATTAGCTCCAAGGAGCAGGGCCCTCCTATACTTCTTGTATTGAACTGTATTGTTGCTGTATTGTCTCCCATTATAATGTAAAGCGCTCAGCAAACTGTTGGCGCTATATAAATCCTGTATTATAATAATAATAATAATAATAATTAAGCCTGAATGATGGATATAAAAATGTGAAATTTACTAACACTTCCTATCCTGATAGCTATTTTATTAAATTCTCTTCGTTACAGTGGGATTTATGCCTGCCTGTGAAACAATGCTGTTACTAAATATATTTTTTCTCCATAATCTTTATTAGAAGACAGCATTTCCTGGTAATCAGGTCCCCATGTCACCAGGGCCAGCATATGTCTCATCCAGTGACACAATATCAGGTAATGAAAATTAAGTAAGAAAACATTTCATTCGCCGTAAATCACAATGAGTTATCCAGTGCATCCATCATAACATTTCAATTACATTACAATTACCACCACGTACGTCGAAACATCTCCCGCACTCTGGGTGCTGGAAACATGGACTATTTATTCAGACCGGAGAACACAACTGAAGCTGTAAATGTATAAATTATTTTCCTATCATGGTGAAATGAAGATTAATGGCTCAGCCCACTGGTTCATTTGCTGCACGGCACATTTGGAGTCTCTTAATAGTTTCAAATGAAAATAAATATGTAATGTAGGTGGTATTTTTGCTCACAGGTCCAGAAAACAATGGTTTTAGTCCTTGTTTTACAATGGTAGATAAAAAAAGAGCTGGGTTTGTGGTCAGGCCACAGCCTAGAGCAGCTAAATTTAGCAGAGGCGTGAGTTCATGCCTTTCAGTTTTCTGAGATGAGAAAGATGGAAATCTTTTACCATACCATTGCTGTATTTTGTAGCATGGAAGGAATGTATTATTTCAGATTTGTAAAGTTACTGATAGGTCCACCTTCAAATGCAACTAAAGTTACAACTAAAAGGTACAGCTCCACGCCGATCCCCATGTGCCAAGATGAGTCACTTCTGTGACGTCATCCCGTGCTGCCCAATGAAGATGGTCAAAGACCCACAGGAGAAGGCACACGGAAGAAGATGCCAGTGAGGGATCTTTGGAAAGGTGAGTATTAACCCCTTTAGTTCCACTTTAACAGCATCATTTACTTCAACAGAGCTCTGTTTTTATTAATAAATCATTATATATATTTTTCATTGGTGCAGATAGTGTAAGCACCTGAATTTGACCTGCCCTATAGGGCAGCACTTGGACGTGGAAAATGGGAACCAATCAGGTGTTCTGCATGCAAATGTGTTGACAAGGGACATGCTGATAAGGAGAGACAGCAGAGTGAGCAGAGGGATGACTTCATCAATCTGCTGCAGCTCTTTTACTGTCCAATCAGACAGATAGAACTGTAGAGAAGACACCACTGTATTCTTTATAGAGGAGCTCCAGTCATAATTGTAAAAATTAAAAGTCAGCAGCTAAAAAAACTGTAGCTGCTGACTTTTAAAAAACGGACACTCACCTGTCCCAGGATCCAGCGCTATGCTATCCCTAGCTGTTTTCTCCACCCACCTTCTGTCCTTGGCACTGGCATCTTAAGTGTGGGCAACCAGCTGTAACAGCTTGTGGCTTCACAGCCAGGTGCCCACTGCACATGTGCGAGCTGCGCTGTGCATTGTATGGGTCCCCCAGTCTTCTGGGACCAGTCAAGTGTCCCAGAAGACTGCGGGGAGGGAGGGGGGTAGGAGAACTTCTGCTCAAATCGCCAATGCAGTCAGAGCGGAAGTGGGAACAGGTACCTATCAAAACCAGGTACCCTCCCCCCTAGGGTTGCCACCTCATCATTAAAACTGAAAACATTGCACAGGTTCTGTGGCTGATTAAGGCGGTAATTAAACTCACTTAGTGCCTTACCTGAATTAAATTAGCCTCAGAACCTGTGTAATTATTATGCGTTTGAGTTTAAAGGGATGAGGTGGCAACCCTCCCCCCCAAAAAAAAGTGCCATTTCTTAAAAAAGAGGGGGAAGGTAGCCTTAAAGCAGAACTTCCCCTTTTGGGTGTATCTCCGCTTTAACTATAACAGACAAAGTAGTGTCATCCTTTTGGCTGTGCTGTGTGGCAGAGCTGTGTAACCCCTAGTTCACATCTGTGTGGGTGGTGCCACTGAGGGACCCACACAAATACCTGCAGCCACACCACCCACACAGAGGAATGCAGACCCGCGGGCGTGTGCCATTAATTCTAATGTCACGCCACCCGCACTGGGAATCGCAACCGTATTGGGAAACTCAGTTCCCGTGCGGTCTGCGATTTCCCAAGTAGTGCACGGACTACCTCCCTGCGTATCCGGGGGCACAGGAGTCCACTCAAATGCCCACACGACCGTACAGATGTGAACCAGGGGTAAATCTGGAGTTGGAGAGAAATATAAATCCTTTGAAAGGTAATAGAGCCTTATTATATGTATGCCATCCATGTATCTGGATTTCTGCTTGAAATCCTGTTTTTCTATGACATACTTTACCGTTATAAGAATTTTGCTCTTTTTATGGATTCTCCATCACATTTATTGCAAGCCACCCACCTGCGCTGAACACATGCCATCCTCTGGGAATGCTCTCCTTCCAGCAGGTGAAGCAGTGTCAGTTTACACAAGTCATTGTGAGGATAGTAATTACCAGATTAGTGGGAGACTGCGACTTACATTTACAAAAGGAACTGGATGGATAAAGCCTTTATTTGATAGATGTTTTGGCAGTCTGGATGACAGGATGCTATTAGTTATGCTAATATCCTAATCAGAGGAATGGAGCCCAGCCCTATTATATTATCGGCTCTTTTCCTTGAGCCTCTGCTTTGGGTTTAAGGGAGGACCCAAGACAAAACATGGGGATCGCTAATAAATATGACATGGGAAGGACTATTTACTGCAGTCGGTTTTTTTATGTTGTGTTTGGAAAACAAAGCAATAATCTTCAGGATTTGGGGCAAGAAAAACAGTCTATGTCCAATAAAGTTGTTTTTCTGTGTGTTTTTCATATCCAAACAACCAATAGCCAATTTGCACAATGGAGTTTGGAGCAGCAGTGGTTCAGCCTCCAGTCTATTCAAATTTTAGACCAGAATGCACCTGCTGGGAGCTGTAAGGATTCATGCACACAGGGCGTCTGTTTAAGTTCATCTGAATGCCAGAATTCCTGGCAGGAAATAGCTGCTTAAAAAATGCAGTAAACGCTGTGTATTGCACACACACATTGAGGCACGTCTAGTGTTTGAGTGTGAAGAGATTCTAAAGGTTTTTTTCTTCTAAAATAACAAACATGTTATACTGACCTGCTTTGTGCAATAGTTTTGCACAGAGCAGCCCCGATCCTCCTCTTACGGAGTTCCCCACTGGTGCTCCTGGTTTCTTCTGCTTCTGAGTGCCCCCATAGCAAGAAGCATGCTATGGGGGCACTCGGGTGGGCTCGATGCTGAGTGTCTATTGACACACATAGTTCGTCTTAACCCTGGCCCCCGCTCTCTGCTCACAAGATTTGATTGACAGCAGAAGGAGCCAAAGGCTCCTGCTGCTGCCAAGCTTCCTGTGGGGGAGAGGGGAGGAGCTGGGGGATGGGAGGACATGGGGCCACCTACTGACCCTGGGCCCTTGGGCAATGCCCAAGTGCTCAATAGATCAGTCTGCTCTGGCCGGAAAACATTTTGTGGGCAGCGCAAGCTCAAGGGACAGCTGCTTTGAGCCCCACAACAATGATAGGGCCTGGGGAAGCTGTCCCTTTTGCCCTGCATTAAAGACGGCCCTGCTTGTTAGGACATGCAGCCCAGCAAATGCACAATGTGCCCTATGGTCAGTCCGGGTTTGGTGTTACTTAAAGCTTAAAGCGGCATACATTAGTAGATTTTCAAATGAATGTACTCACAAACATTCAATGATTTGATGAATATTATTGAAAGAACTTGAAAAAGTTTGCATTTACATTCAATTTTGGAGTGAATGGATTTTCCAGAACAAAAAGCACTTTCATTGTTCAAAATTCTAATTTTCTCATTACTGTGGTCGAAAATGAACTTTGATTTGATCCCACTAACCATTGCAAATTTAAATGAACATACTTAAAATTAAATTTTTCTAACAAAATTCTACTAGACCGTGGCCAACTATATCAAAACCTAGTGTATGAAATCCATAGTGAAATACACAATATCATGCTGGATGCAAAAATAAATTAACTTAAATTAAAGCCAAGCCTTCTAAAATAATAATTTATTTGTGTTGGATTTTAATGAAACACAACCTACTTTGTAATCTAATTCTAATGGGAGCATTCTGCATTAACAAGGACCTGAAAGCTGTGGTCCGAAAGCAAAATGGCTAGTCACCAATATTGCCTGTTGTCTTCCTGCAGCTGATCTTTTCCCCATTACTGACTTGCTGTACATTGTTGTGCACTGTTTATGAGTGTAATTGGCCATTTTGGTAGAGGAGCAGGGATTTCCTTTCTCATGTCAGAGCTTCCCGCTTGATAACTTGTGGTTTGATCACTGGTGAGGGAAAATTCAAGCAACAGAAGGAGAATGGTAGAAGCACAGATCCATCGGATGAATGAACCTGAAGCCGGGAGATACATGCAGTGCAAACTTCCTCTACAGTAAATAATAGGTAATGACATCACCAAGTTTCTCTCCAAACCTCCTGACACTTGTAGTTCTTTGCAGCAGTTCCTATCACAGAGCAGATATCCATCTATGAGTAGGGAAGGACTAGGAACTTTTTGTCTGGGGCAAATACAACAAACTAGCCCTTTCATGGAAGGGAATTTTTTGTGGGCTAAAATAAGTGCAACACACAAAGAATGGCAAGGCACCATATTAACTGGTGTGCATGAGGAAAGGTGGATGTTCCTTAATAGAGAAGTTCAGGATGAAAAAAAACAGGTATACTCACGTAGGTGGACACAGCATTGATCTGATGTTTGATCTGTCTCCCGCTACTTCTACACTGAGAAATAAAAAAAGACCGCTGATCGCTCAGTTCTTGGTCTTCAGGGAGCAGGGAGCAGTGCCTGTCAGTCATCGGCTCTCTGCTCTTCCTCTCCAGCATTCAATGGAGCATCAGGCTGCGAAGGGGGCAGGAGCAGCTGGCTCAGGTTCTCAGTGGCAAGCTGAGAGAGCCAGGTGCTGGTCCAGCATCTAGCTGGATCCCAATATTAAAGCAGGATCTTTCCAAACCCTGAATTGGCTGAATAATCTTAATCCGCTGTCAGCTGAATACGGGTCACAGGAGTGCAGAACTAAATGCACTCCTGTGATTCCCAGGTTAAGTAAGGCCTTTGGCCCTACTTCTCTTTTAAGGACATAGTTTATTGTGACACATCTTCCAGCGCATGCTGTCTTTGCAGCTCTGGGCATTTTGTTACATGACATCTCATTGTCGAAAAATAGAAGCCGGTGCTGAAAGACTTCCCTCTGCTGGATGCTATAATTGCTGGACTTATGGGGAGCAGATAGCTATTTAATGCCCACCATGTATCACTGACTGAGGCTCCTACTTTGATTGATGTTTGAATGGTGAAGTATCTCCACGCAGGACTGAATATATAAATAACAAAGCGCTGCCCACTATGAAACATATGATAATAACGCACCAAAAAACCCCCCATAAAATTCATAAAGTTCATGTATAATAGAGTTCATCCTGCTTAAATTTCAAAGTGTAAACAAAGTGTATTCCACTATAATGATTAACTGGTAATCTTCCAATATTGGTACAGAAATCAGAATACTATCCTCCCCTCCTGTGTTCCCACACTCACTGACAGCTGTGGACTCTAACATGCAATATTAGAAGTCATATTGCTGGGACGCGTAGTCCTCCTTACTGCTTTCCTCTCCTCTGCACAATTAGAACTCAATATCTGGTGTCACATGTAAAGGGAATGGCAAGAAAGGCCCACATAGCGTAATTCCATTTATTAAAAGTTTTGCCCAAAATTGGTTACACTCACTTAAAAACAGTCAAAATCCACTGGGAGTCTGCAGAGGCTAGAGATATTACCCATTGGTGCAGTATTTATTCCCTAAACCACTACACTACACCAAGGTATCTTACTCCTACTCCCATTCACTTTGAAATTTAGGATTATGGACACTAGTTATACATGAACTTTATGAATTTTATGGTTTTAGTTTTTTTGTGGTTTATTATCCTAAGTATAGTAGCGAACAGCAGTTTCTTATTTATATATTCAGTTCTGAGGGATTATACCCACTATTAGCAGCAGCCTACACAGTTATTTCAGTTTATTCATTTACAGTATCTATGCATGTTGAGTTTGCACATTTTTAATTCTTTTTATATTATTTGCACTGTAACCATAGTGGTGAAAGTGATTATCCAAGCGCGGGTCAGGTTTAGTATTATCTCCACTCAGGGCCCCAGGCCAAAATGTCTTATTAGTAACAACCTGGGAGGAAAAGGCCTCCACTTCCCCAGCATAGTCCTTTTCCTAGTTATGAGGCTGCAAGCAAATGAGTGCTCATTGTTAGTAGGAATTCAAGAAAAAAAGGTAAATCTTTCAAGTTAGTGCATTAGCACAAATAAAATCTCTAAATATTTCCTACGGCATAGCAAATCTGTTATTTGTCTACAGGCCTACTTAATAAAGAAGTATAGCCAAAGCTTTTTTAGCTATACTTCTATGGATCACAGGAGTGCAGTTAGTTCTGCGCTCCTGTGACACATTTTCAGCTGACAGAAGCCCTCTGTTGGCTGTAGAGTTGCCACCTCATCCCTTTAAGCCCGGGGTCACATATGTGCGGTGTGCTTTATCGCATGTGATTTGCACAGGAACCGCACCGCATTCCTGTGCAAATCACATGCGATTTGTGTGCGGTGTAATTGGAGCTGTACATTTTATATGGCTCTATTCGCACCGCACCCGCACCAAAAACGTGAAGGACCCTTTTTTGGTCCGCACTAGAATCGGATTACATAGGTATTCACACCTATCAGATCCGATTCTGCACATCGCACCGCATTTTGCGGACTGCTTTTGTTTTTAACTTAACATACACACCAGCAGAGGTTCGTATGAATGGGGTGCGATTCTGATGCAGTGTGGAATTCTGCACCGCATCAGTGTGAACCAGGGCTTAAACTGAACACATATTAATTACACAGGTTCCCATGTTAATGTTATACAGATAAAGCACAAATTGATTTTAATTACCACCTTAATCAGTCACAGAATCTGTGCAATTATATGTGTTCGGTTTTAAAAGGATGAGGTGGCATCTAGGGGCGGACTGACAACTCATGGAGCCCTCAGGCAATAGGGGATCATGGGACCCCTGTGTCCTTGCCCAAACTCAAAAAAGCCTATGAAAAAGGTACCAGGGGCATCTCATGGGGCCCCCTACTGACCCCAGGCCCTCGGGCAGTGCCGAGTTTCCAAATGGTCAGTCCGCCCCTGCTGGCATCCCTAGTCGGCTGATGTCACAGAGCTAGTCCAGGCTCTGAAAAGATCCTGACCATATGGTCGGGATCTGCCCAGAACCCTGGACTGGCACCTAGCTCAGCCTCCCAGTGATCTGCTGAGAGCCTGAGCCAGCCCCTCAAACCCCATCCACGACCCAGCACTTCAGCGAGTCCTGGATGGACAGAGCAGAGAGCCAGAGATTGACATCCCCAGATCTGCTCAGAGCAGAGGGGAGAAATGAGCGATAGTGGTCTTTGATTGCTCAGTGCAGAGTTGGTGGGGGACAGATGCAGCATCAGATCAATGCTCCATACACCTAGGTGAGTATAATGTTTGTTTGTTTCAACAGCCCATGCTTCTCTTTTAAATGATTAGTTATGAAATAAAGACTTTACACATATTATACTACAACTATATAAAGCATTGATGTAGAAACGTGTAAACCTTAACAAAAATAAAACTGTCCAAGACTATTATAGCTCCCTTTTAAACATGTTATATCATGCAATAATGTAAAATAATTAACTGTAGGAAATACAAATGGATTACAAGCTCCTCTAAACTCTATAGTAGCCAAATAAATGTGATGTGCACATTACCAGGTCCAGGAGATTTAGACTCAGCCACTCCAGGTTCTGCATGCTTATGATGT
Organism: Staurois parvus; assembly: GCF_062004578.1. Taxonomy (NCBI): domain Eukaryota; kingdom Metazoa; phylum Chordata; class Amphibia; order Anura; family Ranidae; genus Staurois; species Staurois parvus. The sequence goes on from NW_028317982.1 coordinate 6,578,959, forward strand.
GTGGACGACCACAGCATGACCTTGGTCTGAGAATGATGTCTGAAATAACGATCGAACATGGTAAGAAATTTCAGATACTGTAGACATCATTTGATGATGAGAAATTGGCAGCACACATCAGAAAAAAACAACAAAGAGAAAATGTGGGGAAAACATTTTTTTCTAATCTTATTTCTACAGGTGCCCATAGACATGAGATGACAGTCAGGCTGACAAGTTTATTTCAAATACGTGAAAACTAATTTGGAATGTAAATTGATTTAAAGCATAGAAGCTAGAAATAATTAGCATAAAACAAATCATACCTTTGTTTATGTTGGTTAGCTAGCTATTTTCACAATAATAAGATGTAATGTTTCTTTTATGTACATAGCTTTATGTTGGGCTACTGCTGTGCCCTCACTTATCGCTATTATGCTACTTGCAATCACAATAGGCAGTGTGAAGATTGACATCCCTCATCATTATCTGGAGACTGCAGCAAGGCTTCGGCAATCTCTAGTATTTAAGATAATTAGCAGGTGTATTATTGTTGATCATTGTGGTTAGATTGTCATTCCCTGCCAGGATTCAATCCATTTCTGAAGGTCGCTGGTAGTGGTGATTCAATTTTTGAATAATTGGCTTAAAAGGAATTGACCTTGAAATGCAGCGAACGTTTTGAAAACGATAATCCATATAAGTGTCCTTAAAAACTGATAGAAACATATTATAAAGGATTCAGAATTTGAGTACTATTATCTGCTAAAGTGGGAGAAAAGAAATAATAGTCACCATTTTTCAATACAAAAATGTGAGATCACTTGAAACAATATATCCATAGCCAAACTTATTTGAATACTGAAATGTTTTAAAGAATTGCTCCAGTCTAATTAAATCCTAGATGCCTGCAGTCTGCCTGGTATTGTGATCAGGTATGGTGTCCAGTGCCAAGAGGATGTTAAGCTATGTTCTGTTTTTAAACTAGGAGTACACTGCTAGTTCTAAGGTCGGCCATATATGGGTCGAAAATTCGACTGATTTTTCGTCCGAAAATCGGACCTAAGAATAATCGCCCGATTTTCGCTCTGTAGTGGGTCAATGGCACTGGACGATTTTCGTGGTTTCTCCCCTTTTCGGTGATCGGGCATGTTGTAAAATTAGTGAAAAGTGACCAATTTTCAACTCAATGATGGTCAAATCGTACGATCATTTTTCCAAAAAGAATATGCGCATGAGCCGTGACCTAGAAGGAACAGACGTTTTGCATGTTATATGAGGTGAACTTTATGACTTGGTCGGCCAATTTTTAAAATCCATCGGATTACCGGGCGAACAACGTTTTCGATGTTCGGACGAAAAATCGTTCAGAATTCAAACCATGTATGGCCTGCATGCTGCCAAAGCAGATAAAAACAAGGGAGGTGCAGCCAGGTATTAAAGTGGTATATTTAATTAAAAAAATAAAAATAAAAATATCTCACTTACATAATAGTAAGCATCTGTAGACGTAAAGTGGTGTCAGCAATGCAGTGTATCGGGTAGAGTTCATCCCTTTATAACCGAACACATTAATTACACAGGTTCTGAGGTTAATTTAATGCAGATAAGGCACTAGGTGAGTTTAATGACCATCTTAATCAGCCACAGAATTGGCTGTGTAATTAATATGTGTTCAGTTTTAAAGGGATGAGGTGGCAATTCTAGTATCAGGACACCCTGGAGTCTGCAAATCACTAGTCAAAGCCGGCACAATAGACCAACTTCCTGAGTGGCATGTTAAGCGTCAGTGACTGCTGGGGTACCACATAATATATATTGCTTCCTGTACTTCTTCAATGTATGTCCTCTCTACTTCCAGAAATTAGTTGTCTTTGATGCTATGAGGACAAATCAGTACCTTGCCTGCCCAGAGGATCACAGTTGCAATGCACAGGCTCCTGCAGACCCTTTCTCCAGTTCCATGTCCATACCAAGATATGGATTTTTGGTAACAAAGCTGGAGGAAGTGTCAATGGATTACAAGCGTGCTATGGGGTTGCCACCTCATCTCTTTAAAACTGAACACATTGATTACACAGGTTCTGTGGCTTATTAAGATGGTCATTAAACTCACTCAGTGCCTTATCTGCATTAAATTAGCCTCAGAACCTGTGTAATTAATATGTGTTTGGTTTTAAAGGGATGAGGTGGCAACCCTAGTATGGTAATCAACCCAATTGTGTTCCATTTATAACTACAAGTTCTTCTGCTGTGGTGGCAGATGGGACTTGTAGTTTATTCATTCACAAATCTCGGAGGGCCCATTCACACCAGTTGCGGTGGAACTGCATATTTCAGCACAGTTCTATTGCTAGACAAGGCAAAATGCCTTGACTTCTATGTGGTTGGTTCACACTACTAAGTTACAGTGTTGTGTGGGTGATTAACACTGCTAATTATTATTATTATACAGAATTTATACAGTATAGCGCCAACAGTTTGCTCAGCGCTTTAAAATATAACGGGAGACAATACAGCAACAATACAGTTCAATACAATATGGTTAGGAGGGCCCTGTTCCTTGGAGCTTACAATCTTAGAGGGAGGGGCTAGTGGTACAAAAGGTAGTAACTGTGGGGGATGGAATTATTAGTTGTATGTGACAGCAGCTGCAGGGGAGAAGAATCCCTGGGTGCTGGAAGAGGGTGGAGTCTTTTGGGGGTGGGGGACAGCTTGGCACAATGTTACATGTTGCACCCTACATATGGGTGTATCATGGTAAAAAAAAAGGCGGACTTAGACATTACATTTTCCCGGATCCCATCAGAGCGATTATGATTGGTCAGCCCTGGCACAGAGCATGTCATGGAAGCGCTGCACATAGAAAAGGAAGAAGATCAGGTTTTCAAACCCCTGGGCCACTACACAGGATACATTGGCAGCGACAGCTCCCCATACAGGCAAATACAGCGGGGGGTATGGAGGGTGTATGGTGTTAGTTCCTCTTTTAATTCTTTTCTGTAAAGGCAAATTAGTACTTTTAGGCCTCATGCCGGACGTTAAAAAAAGAAGCCTTCTCTTGGAAGTAGTATTTTTGCAGAAAAAAATGCCCGATGCTTGTAAAAGCATATAACGCTTTTACAAGCGTCAAACACTTGAGCGCTAATTAATTTTATTGGCCAAATAATTTATTCTGGCCATTTAAATTAATTATCGCTCAAGCGCTAAATATGCCTAGCGTTAACATGCGTTAATCTTTTTTTCTGCCAAAACGCTGCTCCTCCTGGACGCACTGGCCCTGTTTTTTTTTCCTGCCACTAAAAGCTCCTAAAAGTCTATGTGTGCATGAACACATAGCATAACATGGAGGGCCATTTACAAGCAGTGAAAAAAAACGCCTAACACCCGTAAAAGTAGTTCAATATGCAGTTCAGTTCTGGGCACCAATTCACAAAAAGAACATTGGAGAACTGAAGAAAGTACAGAGAAGGGCAACCAAACTGATACGAGGCATGGAGGAGATCAGCTATGAGAAAAGATTAGAGGAACTCAATTTATTCTCTCTTGAGAAGAGGAGATTAAAGGGGGGATATGATCAACATGTATAAATACATCAGTGGTTCATATAGTGAACTCGTTGTAGAGTTATTCACCCTGAGGTCATCACAGGAGGACAAGGGGGCACTCTTTACGTCTGGAGGAAAAGAAATGTAATCTCCAAACATGGAAAGGTTTCTTCACAGTGAGAGCTGTGAAAATGTGGAATAGACTCCCTCAAGAGTTGGTTCTGGCCAGCTCAGTGGATTACTTCAAAAAAGTCCTGGATTCTTTCTTGGATACACAGAATATAACTGGATACTAACATTTATAGGTAAAGGTGATCCAGGGAATATCCAATTGCCTCTCGGGGGATCAGGAAAAAAAAAATTTCCCAGCAGGAGCAAATTGGATCATGCTTTGCTGGGTTTTTTTGCCTTCTTCTGGATCAACTGTGGGTATAGGATTATAACTTTTTTTTTTTTTTAATGGTTGAACTGGATGGACTTTTGTCTTTTTTCAACCAGACTAACTATGTAACTATGTGGCTGCAAAAATTATCTGTGTGCATGAGGCCTTATTGAAATAAATGTATATTTGGAGAAGGCAAGTGTTTGAGAAAAATGTGGTTTCAGCCTATTACTAATGATCCATATGGAAACACACAGGTTTACAAGTAAATGACTTGCTGTCACAATAAACCATCCTCTCTTTGTTGTCCTGGGAAGTGTGTACAGTGTACATGAAAGGTGAGCACCTGTCTATGTCTAAACACACCCTGACTACAAATGGCAGATGGCTAGAAACACTGTCCTTACAGTACTCTCCAGACTATTGTTCCTTTCAGCTCAGAGAACAAACCCTGCACACTCCTCTCCTCCTCATATTATTCCTATAAACCAGGACATGTTGCCGTACAAACACGCAGGAATGTTTTGGACACAAACTTTTTTAGCCCCATCACAGAAACATCAGATAAGCTGGGTGTGCTTACTATAGCAGATACAGCACAGAGCTTTAATCTACAGAGGCATTTCACACTAGGCATGTGACTTTTGTTTAGTTACAAATCAATTTTTCAACAAAAATTTTAATTTTGGAGATTTGGATGTATACAAATCTCAGAATGGACATAGTAATGAATGTCAACGAATCAAAAAAAAAAAAAGTAATAATGAAAGTTAGTTAGGGCCCATGGGGAAATTAATTCAGTTTTCAAATTTGTACGATAATTCGAATTCAAGTAAATTTGTGATTTAAATTGAATTTGTAATTGTCACAGTCAGTGAGTTCAGTTCCACAGTCTAATGCAATTCTTAAGCCTAGTACAGTACACATGGGCCCAGGGATGTATTTACCACAAGGCAAACAAGGCATTTGCCTAGGGTGGCACTTTTCTTGTTCAAACATTTTATTGGTATCAAAACATGGGGATAAAGACATTAACAGTAGGCATTAGACAGCATATTGACAACACAATATAGGGGGAAATATGCACAGTAGCAATGTCTTTAAATAAAGAGGGAGAGAAGGAATCAAGAAAACAATGTAGCATATCTTATAGTGCTAAGTATATAAAAAAATAGTAGCAAAATGTAATAACATGCCAAAGAGAAGTTGTTCAGTGGGGATAAAGACTCTCCAGAGCTACATGGGGGGTTAGGGGTAGACAGGGGATGGCCGAGAAAGAGAGAAGGGGGAGGGAGAAGGGTGGTGAGGATGACTCCATGATGGGTGGGGAAGGATGTAATTAATTTGCGTGCCTGGTTAGAAGTGGTACCAGGATAGTGCGGAAAATATATAGTTTGCATATCAGGGAAGAAGGAGGGATTCATCAAAATTTTGCGGGAGGAAACACTCTACCCAGGGATTCCAGACATTCAGGAACTTAGGGATTGTATCAAGAATTGTGGCTTCAACCTTTGCGTGTACCATGGCTTGCGTTACTCTAATTTTGACAGCAGCAATGCTTAAGGTGGAGGTTTTCCAGGATTTTGCTATGACCTGTTTGGCTGCTGTGGTTACTTGCAGGATGAGTTTGAATTGTGATGATGTTACACCAGGAGGGTGTAGATTGAGAAGAGCTGTTGTCGGGGTAGGTTGAAGCGAGTTTGCACTAAGTTTGGATATCATAGTGAAAACATCAGTCCAAAAAATTTGGGCTACCGGGCAGTTCCCCCAGATATGATAATGTGTTCCCGGATCCGCACAGCCTCTAAAGCAGTTGGGGGAGTAGTTAGGGGTGTATTTTGTGATTCTCGCTGGGACCAAGTACCAACGAGTCAGAACTTTATAGTTGGTTTCCAAGGCTACAACATTCTGTGAAGACGATTTTGTGTTGGCCCAGATGTGGTCCCAATCAGATGGATCTAATTGCCTGTTCAGGTCCGTTTCCCATCTGAGGGTGTATGAAGGGGGGGATGCGGAGGCCGAATTTGTGATGAGGGAGTATAGGCTTGAAATGAGGCCGCGCCTGTGGGGATCTTTATAACAAGCCCGTTCAAAAGGAGACATGGTATTAGTTCGGTTGGGTATTTTAGTGTAGGAGCCGTAAAAGTGTTGTAGGGTGGCACTTTTCAGGGGGGCAGCACTGTTCCCTGGAAGAAGAGACAGAAGAAGGGACGTACGCGGCATGGAGACCGGGTGGGATCCAAGAGAGGCTGGGGGCTCCTTGACGGTGTATGCAGAGCCTGACTCTTATTCCAGGGGATGTCTGGAGCTGTGAAGGTGTCTTTCTCTATCTCTCTGGGTGATGGGATGGGGGCTGGGTTGGCTGGTGTATGGAGGGTGGTGGTAGTGGAAGGCTCTCTTAGGTGGGGGGGGAGTGGTGTTGGTTGGTGTCAGGCTCTCTCTGTGGGGGGCATCCAATTTTTGTGCTGCCTAGGGCAGCATAAAACCTAAATACACCACTGCACAGGAAGAATGTTTGATGGCATCAGCCAGTTCAATAGAAACTGGCCAACATTTGGCTTGTGTATAGGGCAGACAGTTTAACAGAAGCCAGGGCATGATCAAAAAAAGGTCTGCCAATTGGCTCCCGGTCAGCGCTCTCAGCCAATGGCTGGTGTGCTCTGGTGGGGGGCGTCCCCCTGTCAGAACACAATAGCAGAGTGGGGTCATTTGCTGTACTGACATCAGATAGTTAGTACAGTTGTTCCTCCTGAGCTGTCAGCTTTTATTTTTGTTCCGCCAGCTGGGTGAAGGAGCTAGAAGTGTGTATGAAGCTTTAGGTTTGAAAAATTTGGGGCCGCCGAATTTTGCATTATATTTATTGCATTGTGTCCGAAAATATCAAATAGTTTTGATATATGAATAATACATCCACCCAAAAACTGAAAACCGATATATAGCAATCTTTCAAAAAAATAAAACTGCTAAATTTTTCAAATTCATCTAGGCCAAGGAATATACAAAACAAATGCCGAAGATAAAAAATGAATTCTGAAAATGAATTGGTTTCAACGAATATGATGGAAAAAATTCTTCAAACAAACAAATGCATCCGAAACTAAATGAAAATTTATGGCATGCACATTCACATTCAGGAGTATAAAGATACAGACATTTTTTAAACATGCTACTTTGCGTTTATGTGTGATTTTGCCATTTTAAGTTCAAGGTTATACTAATTGTGTTAAAGCCCAAATTTAGTCACAAACAGGGGCAGACTGACCATTTAGAAACTCGGGCACTTCCCGAGGGCCCGGGGTCAGTAGAGGGCCCCATGAGATGCCCCTGGTACCTTTTTCATAGGCTTTTTTGAGTTTGGACAAGGACACAGGGGCCCCATGATCCCCTATTGCCCGGGGGCCCCATGAGTTGTCAGTCCACACCTGGTCACAAATAAGCCCCAATTAAAGCCCAAATTTGGTTACAAATAAGAAAAAAAATGCACAGGGGACATTACTTGCAGTCAGTAGGATGTGTCCCTTGTGCTGCTGGCTCCTCTGTTAGCTGAAATCCTCATCCATCATTTCCCTACTACAGCCACCACTGCAAACTTGCAGTGCGGTTGGGGCTATTAAGGCCAACACAGCTTGGACAGGTACTCAGTACGAGTGGAGACTTTGCCTGCCCTTTACACCCAGCCCTCCCCATTCTGTTTAATTCATAGAAGCTATAGTAGGTTTTTATGAATAGAGAAGCTTGGGCAAAAAGGGTGGGCATAGTTGGGCACTCTTGATGGGGTGGTGGGGAATCAATGGATGGGGTTTTCAGCTAATAGAGGAGGCAATAGTACAAGGGACATATCCTACTGACTTTTAATAATGTCCCTTATGCTGATTTTTTTTTTAATTTGTAACTAAATTTGGGCTTTAAACGCACAATTATTTCATGCATTATGCAGTTTCCCAATCCATGGCAGGTTCACTTAAAATAAATATCAAAGCTTAGCTATTTGTACATTTATGTAATTTTTCCTTATATTAAATGCCCATCACCCCCCACATAATGCTAAAATGACATAGGAAACTGAGTGAAGGAACATGCAGCGGATGCTGAATCAAGAAGGTAAATCTCTACAATGTGTTCTAGCTGCAGGTCTGATAGTGTCTTATTACAGCCACTTGGCAGGTGCTTAGATAATGCACAAGGTCAGAAATGTTTAGACATGTCAGAAGCAGGCATAAGACTCTAACAGAAATAAAACCAGAAAATTGGAGCTATGGCTGTCCCAAACAGGGGACAATGACACTGGCAGATCCAAGGTCAAAACTTTCTTTTGTTTGTTGGAACACTATTAAATGAGTGCAAATAGCTTGCAGCAGGTGGAAATGCACATTCACCTTAATCTTTTATTGACTTATTATAGTGACAAGGAGAAATAATATACACAAAGGTCCCGAAGACTCTTTATAATACACCAAGCAGGAGCATGGTGTTGTACTGTGCTAATCATCGATTAATATGGACAGTTTGGAGTGTAAAGTGGTTCTAAAGTCCAAAAAGTTTTTTGTACCTTAAAATTGTCCCCACTACTTATTTGCACCCCCCCCCCCTTCCCATTCCGAAATTCCCAAAAAAATCTTCACAGCCCTTCAGTCTTCCAGATGGATCCCAGTCTGGGTCTGGGAGGGAGTGTCGAAAAGGGCAGTCCCATATCAAAATGATAAAAAAGCAGCGAGAGGAAGTGTCTTCATTGGGCGGCAGCATACAGTAAAAGGCACTTGAGTGCTATCAGGCACTTCATAGATCTATACTGTATGTGTTGAGTGAAACAGCCATTAAAGAGAATCAGCAGAGCTTGGATGAGGTGTGCTTCTAGAAGATTGCGTTGATGTCTCTGTGGTAGTGGTCTCAAGACAGGTGTCAGGTCAGTCACCAACCAATCCAGAAGGTCAAAAGGTTCTACATTCAGAAAATTAATAAGATCCGGTAGCTGTCCTGGTTCATGTAGAGAGAAGCTGGCTCTATTCAGGCTGTAGTTGGAGTTGCATCGATAAGGTTCTGTGAGATAAGTCTGTAAGAATTTGTACCTATGATCACACCACCAAATAGGAATGAGCCTTGTTCCAAGCCCTGCACAAGAAAAAATGCATACAACATAGGTGATTCAGCTGATAACGTGTACACGTTTCTTCCAAAGAAGTAATGCATTGCAGAACTCAGAGGACAAGGCAGCCACTTTATACTAAGAGATTAACAGTCTGCTTTACTATATGAATGTCACAGCAAAAAGGGAGGTTTCCAGGCTTGCTGCTATGGCTTCCATATTTTTCTGTGTAGGGAGGGAAAGTAAGATGTCCGACAGCTCATCAGAGGACACTACAGGGCATGGAGACTAAGTAGGAGAGGTGGTACCCTGAGCGGGCGCCTGCAAGCTGTCTGGTGCTGGCTTGACAGAATGATCCTCTCTAAACACCTCTGGGAGCTTAAAGAAGCTAGAGCCTGGAGGAGAGGAAGGTCTTAAAGGTGTAGTAAAGAAGGAAAGTTGTCCTGCGATCTGAGATTGCAGATGAAGAGGCTATGCTGTCCCTAGCTGCAGCAGTTGGCACCATGCTGAGCAAGGAGGTCAATTTGGTACAAGGAGCAATGGGAGTTAAGTAGCAGTCTAGAGTAGTGGGCTCCAGTCCTTGGGTCTTGCCTCCATTAGTACTGCTTTTGAGCATTTGGTTGTTGAAGGGTAGGGATGCATCACAGACACAGTTTATTTATTTCTATGAGGTACTTATATAGCACTGTCAAGTTACACAGTGATTTACATATATATTGTACATTCACATCAGTCCCTAACCCTCAAGGAACATACAATCTAAGGTCTCTAACTCACATTCATACACATACTAGGACCAATTTAGACAGGATCTAATTAACATGCCAGCATGTCTTTGGAGTGTGGGAGGAAACCCATACAGGCACAAGGAGAACCTGCAAACTCCAGACAGGTAGTGCCGTAGTTTGGATTCGAAGCAACGCCCCTAGTGCTGTTAGGCAGAAGTGCCAACCACTTAGCACTGTGCTGCCAGTTAACAGTGGTGGCCTCTGAGCTCAGGGTCCCTGTGTCTTCATACCGCCATCACTCAGCCATGCTCCCATATTTTCTATTTTAACACTAAACAATTTTTGCTTTTTTTATCACTTTAAGGACCCATTCACACCTTTGCATTTTCTTGCACTTAAGTGCTTTGTGTCAAGCCATCCCATTCTCTGATAACAAGTACAATGCTTTGCAGGCTTCTATGGAAAAAATTAATTAATGCACATTTTTTTCTGCAAACATATGTACACTTATTATTTTTTCCCAAAAGGTGAACGTAGCCTTTAATACTAATAGCATATAAAGCAGGCACTTTATTGCTGCATTTGTGTAGTGTTTTGTAATTCAAAATACATACAGAGGAGACTGGGAAGTGACCTATGGTTGGGGTGGTGCGTCTTACAATCACACACACTAACGGAGGCAGAATCCTCCAGCACTGAAACAGGAAGTTGTATTATCCTGAATCCCTTTTATTACTACATAGGTTAGGGTAGGATGTGTGATCTTTAATATACATTTGTGAACTTTTTGTTGACTTGTGAATATAAGAGAAATGAACTTAAATGGCATCCCAGTCTTAGTCCGTAGGGTTCAGTATTGAGTTGGCCCACCCTTTGCAGCTATAACAGCTTCAACTCTTCTGGGAAGGCTGTCCACAAGGTTTAGGAGTGTGTCTATGGGAATGTTTAACCATTCTTTCAGAAGCGCATTTGTGAGATCAGGCACTGATGTTGGACAAGAAGGCCTGGCCCGCAGTCTCCACTCTAATTCATCCCAAAGGAGCTCTACCGGGTTGAGGTCAGGACTCTGTGCAGGCCAGTCAAGTTCCTCCACCCCAAACTCGCTCAGCCATGTCTTTAAGGACCTTGCTTTGTGCACTGGTGCTCAGTCATGTTGGAACAGGAAGGGGCCATCCCCAAACTGTTCCCACAAAGTTGGGAGCATTAAATTGTCTAAAATGTCTTGGTATGCTGATGCCTTAAGAGTTCCCTTCACTGGAACGAAGGGCCAAGCCCAACCCCTGAAAAACAACCCCACACCATAATCCCCCCTCCACCAAACTTTTACAGTTGGCACAATGCAGTTAGGCAAGTACCATTCTCCTGGCAACCGCCAAACCCAGACACGTCCATCGGATGGCCAGAAAGAGAAGTGTGATTCCCCACTCCTGAGAATGCGTCTCCACTGCTCTAGAGTCTAGTGGCAGCATGCTTTACAAAACTGCATCTGACGCTTTGCATTGCATTTGGTGATGTAAGGTTTGGATGCAGCTGCTCGGCCATGGAAACCCATTCAATGAAGCTTTTTACACACTGTTGTTGTGCTAATCTGAAGGCCACACAAAGTTTGGAGGTCTTTAGCTATTGACTCTGCAGACAGTTGGCGACTTCTACGAACTGTGCACTTCAGCATGTGCTGACCCCACTTTGCCATTTTACGTGGCTTACCACTTCATGGCTGAGTTGCTGTTGTTCCCAGTTGCTTCCACTTTGTTATAATACCACTAACAGCTGACCGTGGAATATTTAGTAGCAAGGAAATGTCACAGATTAACTTATTGCACAGGTAGCAACCAATCACGGTAACACGCCTGAATTCACTGAGCTCCTGAGAGTGACCCATTCTTTCACAAATGTTTGTAGAAGCAGTCTGCATGCCTAGGTGCTTGATTTTATACACCTGTGGCCATTGAGGCGATTGGAACACCCGAATCCAATGATTTGGAGGGCTGGCCCAATACTTTTGACAATATAGTGTATATTACTGTATATATATATATATAAGCTGAACTGTTACTCTATAGACCAAGCAGTTTCCTAGTATGCGCTTCTGTGTTCCCTTTTGATAGACTGCTGTATCGAGTGGGATAGGCTGTTTAAAAGCTAGAACCCAGGAGTGATTGGAGTGCCGGAGCTTATACACCGGGGCTTAGAACTGGGGTTTTACATAAATAAATGAAAGCTTATAATTGTAATCACCCCTTCCAGTGTTAAATAGATTATCTCATCCATGTAAACTGATACATTCTGCTGGAGAGTTTGAACTTCTGAAAAACAGCAAGAGTTGCTGGCTGAATCAAAAGATGAAAATATTATTTTATTTATTACAGGTACTTATTTAGCAAAGTCAATCTATGCAGCGCTTTGCATATATATTGTACATTCACATCAGTTCGTAACCCTCAAGGAGCGTACAATCTAAGTTCCCTAACTCACACTCACACATTCACATATTAGGGCCAATTTAGACATGGCCAATTAACCTACCAGCATGTCTTTGGAGTGTGGGAGGAAACCGGAGGAACCAGAGGAAACTCATGCAGGCACAGGGAGAACATGCAGAATCCAAGCAGGTAGTGCCATGGTTGGAATTTAAACCAGCAACCCTGGTGCTACTATCAAAAGTGCTAACCACTTAGCCAGTGTGCTGCCCACAGAAGAAAGAAGTCTAAAAAAAGGAAACTAATACAGCCATCACATCTAAGAATTGGTAAGCTGCAATATAATAAATGTTTGCTTTTAGGTTTAGTACTGCTTTAAAGTGGTTGTAAAGAGTAAAGGTCTTTTACCTTCATGCATTCTATGTATGAAGGTAAAAAAACCTTCAGTGTGCAGCTCCCCCTGCAGCCCCTCTAATACCTACTTGAGCCTGCTCTTTATCAAGCACTGTGCATAGAAGCCTCGGCTCTCCCGGGTATCTCTCTCCAGGGTTTCTGTCCCCATTGGCTGAGACACAGCAGTGGGAGACACTGGCTTCCCGCTGCTGTCAATCACAACTAGTGAAGAGGGAGCAGAGGCGGGAAAGAGCCACACTCTGTGTGTCGCATAGATGTACAGAGCTGGCTCATCAGCGAGCACACAAGAGTGCCCTCAGCACAAGTAGCTTGCGCTAGGGGCACTCGGCAGGGGGACCACAAGCACCAGTGGGGGACCCGAGAAGAGGAGTATTGGGGCTGCTATGTGCAAAACCATTGCACAGAGCAGGTAGGTATACCATGTTTGTTATTTTAAAGAAAACAAAATTAACCTTTAAAGCCACTTTAATAGAGTATGAACCATACAAAGATACACGTAGTATTTACTGTATGCTTTACTGATCTATGATAAATCAGTGGTTACATTTCAGTATTTCATGGTAAGGCAAAAAAAAATGCTTAGTCCATTCTAGCTATTCTTCAGCACCAATCCCCCAAATACCCTTTGAAGTCAACCCACCCCCTCTTACTAATTACTGTGTTAATTGCAAAAAAATAATTTTCTAACAGTTCCTTTTAGTTATCGAAATATGTGGTAATTTGACATTCCAGGTCCTGGGTCTTTTCTCCTGTGGACTGAAAATTTGGAGGGTCACTTGGATACTTCCCGTTGGCCGTCCATCAGTATTCAGAAGATTCTAAAAGTGTGATGATGATGATTGATGGTGTGACTGGTTGGCGACAGGAACAGTCTACAACACTGGATCATCGGTCCCTCTCCCAGAAGAAGCATCAGCGGGGATTTAAAAGTTTTATTTTTGAATTGATGAAATTGGCTAACATGTCATACTTAGCTGTTCTGTTTGAAGCCCTGATCTTCCTCTTCTCGGGTCCCCCACTGGGGCTCTGTGTTCCTCCTCTTCTCCCTTAATCCCAAGTCACGCTGTGTGTGTCTTTTGACACAGATAGTGCGTCTCTTCCCCACTCCTCTCACTGAGTCCAATGAGGAGGGAGAGAGCAACGCTGCTGCTCTTGGGCACAGTGCTGGATCAAGATTGGGCTCAGGTAAGTATTTGGGGGGGGGAGCTGATAATAGAAGGGTTTTTACTATAATGTAGAGAATGCATTAAAATGAAAGAACCTTCTGTCTTTAGAACCACTTTAAGCCAAAGACAGACAACCTAAATGTTCAAAAGAAGACAGCACATCCATTCCTCTCAGTACAGGTTTCCTTTGTTTTGCTTTCAGTGTAGCATGCAAATCTAACATATGAGCAGGCTTAGCCAGACTAGACTAGCCATCCACACTTGGATTTCTCTTGTTCAACCCCGTGAGCTGAACGCGAGTAGTCCATAGATTAGCATGGCTCCTGTGGCTGTCAGAATAACCAAACAGTGACCTCATCTGGTTGGATTCAATCAACATTCAGTCAACAACTTTCCACCCCAAAATAAAGTTTGACAAGACGTGTGGTGCCAACAGGGAAATCTATGACTCAATTTTTGGCAAATTTAGCAGAAAGTCACCAAAGTTCAGTTAGTATGGCCTGCTTAAGACACTAAGGTGATTCCCTTTTAAATTCATGTTCCCATTGTGTGGGCGAGGCTTATGGCACCCTAGTGGAGGCACCATGTGCCTGCACTTGCTAATGCCCAAACCGTAGGCAAGAGCTGTGGAAATCAACATTACGGCAGGACTCCAGACTTTAGAAAGGAGCAGCAACTTGCAGAGTTAACTCCATGTAATCTGTGGCCATACTTCTCCCACTATAAACACTAAGCACTTCTGTTAGAGAACACCACTTCTCCAGATGTGCAGCAATTCTAAGCCAGTACAGTGGAGCATGTACCGGTCTCTACCAACTCAGCAATTCAGTCACCACACTCCCAGTGACTGATCAAACTGCTGCTAATGGATACAAGAAGCACACTATAACTCCATGCTTATTCTCCTCCTTAGGGCCCTCTACATCTCTCTTTCACCTTCGTGACTCCCAGGCTAGGCCCCTAGTCACTCTGTGCCACAAGGTCAGTCCCAGCATGTGGAGAACCGATTGCTAGTGAGGGGGCCAAGAATAACCCCCCTTCACTACCAGAGTGTCTGCCACCTTTGCCATGTCACCTGTATCCTGGCTGCTTGGCTACTTTAGCAAGTGACACAAATGTGGTAGTCCTTAGCAGAGGCATTATAGCCTCCTCTGGACAGAATTCAGCTCGTTAGACTCTGTAAGGTATCTTCTCTAACCTCTCAGTCCCCTGATGTAAACCCTGTTCTTTGATACGCCTTATAGAGACTTCTGACCAGGCATTTCGGATAAAAAAACAAAGATCTTTCACTGAGGGAATTAAAGGCAACAAACAGACAGTTCTCAAAGACATATTCCACACACTTTCCTGTACAAAGTTCTCTAGTGCCCCATGAAGTCAGAAGTCATACCTTGGATGACAAGTCCACAAAAGCAATCCTTTCAAAGCAAGAGTACATTTAAGCAATACATCCACAAAAGGTATTATTATTCCACAAGAAGGGTCCAAGATATGGCAGCACAAGTCCACAGGCTCCAGACCCCATTGAGATCCCCGACTGGGCTCCCCAGATGGGGGAACAGATTGAGAGGGTAACAGCTACATCTTGGCAATCTTTCCCCAACCAAGGATCCTGTTGGGGCTACTATGCCCCTATTTATATGGTATGATCTGCAAGGGCGCATTAACTTTCTGAAAAAAAATATGGAAAAACCTGGCCAGCAGTGTTAATCCTTTCTTCAGATCCACTAGCCTAGGTCAAGCAAGGAAATATGATGCAAAAAGATACATTGTAACTTTTAGTCTTTTACACATAAACACTGTTGACCTGAGTAACCCCAGAGCATGAACACAACAGTAGAAAAAAGTTTAACCCTTTGAAGCTCCTGCTTACCATTGTAACCTGTAAATACTAACCTGAGTAGCAACTGGATTCAGCAAGCATTTGTAGAGCATTTAGTACACTTTAAGCAGCTTTCCTAAAGACCTTACAGCAACATTCAGATCTAGTCAAGCTTTTAGAAAGCGTGAGGCTTTACCTCTGCATTCACTATTACAAGCAGAAGATTACTTTAGAAGCTTCAAAGGTGATTAAAACTTTTAAAATGTTTTGTATACGCTCCTTCAGCTAGTATATACAAACTATGATTAAACAAACCTATGTGTTTAGGGTCAAGCATGAATCTGCTCAATGAAAATGTGAATGTTAACCATTTATAACTCTGCCCCCAATTACATCACCAATCTTCTCTCCAAATATCACCCAAATCGTCCTCTCCGCTCCTCGCACAACCTTCTGCTCTCTAGCATGGGCGGACTGACCATTTGGAAACTCGGGCCCCATGTGATGCCCCTGGTACCTTTTTCATAGGCTTTTTTGAGTTTGGGCAAGGACACAGGGGCCCCATGATCCCCTATTGCCCGGGGGCCCCATATGTTGTCAGTCCGCCCCTGCTCTCTAGCTCCCTTGTCTCCTCCTCCCATGCTCATCTCTAGGACTTCTCCAGAGCCTCCCCCATCCTCTGGAACTCTCTACCCCAATCTATCAGACTATCGCCTACTCTGCCCACTTTTAGGCGATCTCTGAAAACATATCTCTTCAGGGAAGCCTATCATGCCTTCATCTAATAACGGAATCTTCTCTTCCTCCTACCAGTCCATCCCCCACAGTTATTACCTTTTGTACCACCAGCCCCTCCCTCTTAGATTGTAAGCTTAAAGGAGCAGGGCCCTCCTAACTTTCCTGTATTGAACTGTATTGTTGCTGTATTGTCTCCCTTTATATTGTAAAGCAAACTGTTGGCGCTATATAAATCCTGTATAATAATAATAATAATAATAATAAAAATAAAAAAAAACAAAGTTATTTTATCTGATATCTGAATTGCTGCATGTTTATTTCTGTAGGTAAATTATTACAGTTTTCCTGGTAGCTGACTGTATATTATTTAAAAACTATGTAGTATCTATATAATATCTAGAATATTAGATATTTACTGTTGCAAAATACTCCCCTGTCTCTGGATGTACTGTTCATCAGAAATTGTAATCATCTATATTAGGTTTTATGTTAGTACTACTTGAAGGTCTGTCTGTGGAATACTTTGCAATGATGCAACATTAATGGCCCATTATACTGTCATGTTTTAACACGCGCCTTTTGAAGCACTAACATGTATGTGTCATGGTTCACCATAATAAAGGAAATGTCTGCACTCCACTCTAAATTCTAAATTCAAAACTGCATTGAAAACATGGGTCAATGTACATCAAAACACATGTCAAAGGAAATGCACATTGACATATGACAATGTGCCTATCAAATGCTACAAGAATACTCAACTCTGGAAACCCTTTTACATGTGTATGCTAAAGTGACCCTGTTATCAGACCAACAATTTTCCCATAGGATAATATGTGCATTTAACACATATTAAATGCATGTTATTTATCTATAAAAGTCTGCCTTGTGTAGGCATCCAAAAACTGCTACTGGGCATCACCATCTTGCATGCCCAGTGAGCATTTATTATTACACAGGATTTATATAGCACAAACCATTTGGTTTTTCTTTATTTTTTTCAGGTACTTATACAGCACTTAACATATGTAATATACAGCTTACAATCTATGGTCCCTAACTCACATTCATACACATACTAGGGCCAATTTACCTACAAGAATGTTTTTGGAGTGTGGGAGGAAACCCACACAGTCACAGGGAGAACATGCAAACTCTTTACAGGTAGCACCATGGTTGGGATTGGAACTGACAGCCCTAGTATTGCCAGACAGACGTGCTAACGACTTAGCCACTGTGCTGCCTTGATTTTACCTTCATTTTTTAAGTTCCACCCAAAAAGGGGGAGTTCCTCTTTAAGCCTTTGCCCCCCTCTCCCCATTAAGAATTGGCACCTTTAGGGAGCGGGTACCCGATTTTGACAGGTACCCGCTCCCACTTCCTCTGCGATTGCCTAGGTGGAAATTGCCCTCCCCCTCCCTCCCCGTAGTCTTCTGGGACACATGACAGGTCCCAGAAGACTACGGGGCCATTCACAAAGCGCTTCTCTCGCATGCTCAGTGGGCACCCGGCTGTGAAGCCGCAAGCTGTCACAGCCGGGTGCCCACACTGAAGATGCCGACACCAGGGAGAGAAGACAGCCGGTGAAACCAGCTGTGGTGAGGACACCGCTGGACCGAAGGACAGGTAAGTAGCTGTATTTTAAAAGTCAGCAGCTACAGTTTTTGTTGCTGCTGACTTTTTTTTTCAACTGGAACTCCGCTTTAAGTTTATGATTTTGGACATGGATGTAGAAGGATCCTAACCTGTGTACCTGAGAATTTAGTCGACACACATGGATACTTAAATTTTGTTTATATTGTACAAATTGAATGATCTGTCAATGGCATCACATGGCTGCAGGTCATACACTTAACCTTTATACACAAGTCACTTCCAAGTAGTAATATAACATGCACTTACAGACCACAAAATGCCTGAGGAGCACTTCCCTTGGAAGAAGTATAAGATTACTGGGTCACCCTGTAGGGTTGCCACCTCATCCCTTTAAAACTGAACACATATTAATTACACAGGATCTGGGGCTGATTAAGGTGGTAATTAAACTCACTTAGTGCCTTATCTGCAATAGATCAGCCTCAGAACCTGTGTAATTAATATGTGTTCAGTTTTAAAGGGATGAGGCGGCAACCCTATCACCCTATGATCCGCAATGTCCTTGCAGATATTCAGCTGCTAGTGGGAGACTGTAGAGAGAAGCTTACAGAGAAGACACCCTGTAATGGAAAACCTATTCTTTACCTCCTCAACAGGTAATGCTCTGTAATTCTGCTTCTACTCCCTCCCTAACCATTGAGGGCTCTGCCCCTATCTTATACCCTGGTGTTCATAGCAGAGGACAGATTAGTCCTGAAATGTGTCCTGCAAGTCTGAAGGGAAATGTCACTGTGCCATCATTAGGTTGATGGATATATTGCAGCCCTACACTTGCTTATTTGGATATTGTCAAAGTACCCAATTCTAAACTTCCTAAAACAGACCTGAATTAAAAAAAAAATGCTGTAAGGCAGAGTATTTTTTATAAATTAAAACCTTGCGTCAAAGAAATAACAATCAATCAAAATAAATGCTGCTATTCAAAAAAGTGACTAAACGTCAAACAAGACTCATAAAGTGACACAGCGCAAATAAAAAAATAAAAATTTAAATTTATAATATATAAGTCCAAAAAACAAAGTCCCAAATTAAAGTCCAGTGTCCCAAAAAAAAAAAAGTGACAAAATAAAAATATAAGAACAACTTCATAAATTTTCTAGCGTGCTCACATCATCGGTGGTAAATCATTTCCCCCAAACTCACCAGATAACGTGGATTCTCATGCTGATATGGCTTTGAGAATCAAAAACAGGCTTAGAGGTGGAGTGTAGTTTCCTTGGGTGTCTTCAGAGTATTTTTTATGTAAGAGAGATTTTGTGTGCCAAAAAAAACTTGTTTCCCTCTTTTACTAGCAATTTTTTTTTCATTTATTTACCCTACCTGCTCTACTTGTGCAGTACAGAGTATAGTCTCAGCATGCATCAGATTCCAAAGCGTGGTTCCTAGTGCAGATTGTGCAACACTACTTTGGTTGAAGAAGGTAGATTCTTGGTTTGGAAGAACAATCAGAGAAGATGACAGCACCAACTGTGGAAAGCTGAGAGAATGTGAAGCTGTTATTGCCACAACAGAGCAAACTCTGAGCTAGGGTTGCCATAATGTACAAGTATGCCATGTACACTTATTATTGCAGGTGCACCCAGCAAATTCCCTCCTTAGTTCCGCTTTAAATAGTAAATCTAATGTAGCTCAGTCTGCAGCACTGACAGGAAAGGTATTCTGTGTCTGGCAGCAAAGGAGCCTAATACACAGGTACACCTACAAAAGAAAGAGCCTAATTGTAGAGTTCTGTACAGCCAGTGAGGAGGATTGTGGAAGGTGTAGTTCTGGCAGATTGAGCTGACTTGATAGAAGAAATATATAGGACTGCAGGTCCCACAAGGCACTGTTGCAAAGAGGAGACGTGGTTCCCTGTTGTTTTCCTGGGCTGGGGAGAAGTGAGGAGGCCATTTGGAGAGCACTGGATATACAGTCTGCTGCCAACAGATTGCTTACCATTGCAGCTGATAGGCAAAGAGGCACAAGGTCAGACAGTTTGGGACCTAGGAGACATCCATGGGTGTCAGTCTGCTGCTTACCAAAGGGGAAGGTCGCTGTGTAGTACATTTCACACAGTGAACAGAGGGAGATCATTTGACCCAAGAGTTGGCGAGAGGCTGCTGTCCAAAACCACACTACATCTTGACCAAAAAGAAACAGAGTATTCAAAAACAACATAATGTCAGTGCCTGCATCATCTCTTAAAGGGACAGAGTTATCTACATGTAACACATTGTTAGCACCTGCATTAGATCTTAAAGGAATACTGACCTGAGTGCTCCAGTGTAAAAAATGTGGGCCCCAATGAGCTGGTGAGCAGAAGAAAGGGGAGAAAGGACCATATTACAGACCATTGGACTAGCATGGTGGAGTAGTACTCCCTACACAGGATTTCTTAAGTGTAGGGTTTAATAAGAAGTGCTGTTTATACCAATTGAGTGTTTATTTATGGTACATTCCCTTTCTTTTCTTACTGTTCACCCATTTTCCATATATATATATATATATATATATATACACATTATTTGCTATAGTGTAATTGTTTACTGTATTATTGCTATTGTTCTCTGTTTCTTTTACTATTGGGGTATTGTCTATACATTTACATGAAATATTCCCAAACGAACCAAGTGTGTCGGATTGTGTGGTGCTGTTTGCAGAGTCGTGGGCACAGGAATCGGAAACCCACTACATCAAGTGGCTCTTCCAGGGGTAAGTGATACACTAAATATATATTATAATCTGTAATATGACATAAGTCCGATTACATCTGGCAGCCCATGTATCCAACAGAGGCCTGCCACAGTCTGCTGTCAAAATGTAGACAATAAATTTTTCATGTGCACTCTGGAATGCCCGCTCTGTCTGTAATAAGCTCACCTCTGTCCATGACCTTTTTGTCTTCCACTCCATTAACCAACTAGCAATTACAGAAACCTGGCTTCAAGCAGCAGATTCTGCTTCTTCCGCAGCACTTTCCTATGGAGGCCTTCTTTGGAACCACTCACCCACACCCAGTGGTCAGAAAGGTAGTGGAGTTGGTTTGCTTCTATCCCCACTCAGCACCTTTCAAGTCCTCCATAACCCTCCCTCTCTATGCTTCTCTTCTTTCAAGACTCACTGCATCCAACTGTTTTCTCCTATTTCTCTGAGGATTGCAGTGATCTATCGGCCTCCTGGGCCGGTGTTCTGCTTTCTTGATGACTTCTCTGCCTGGCTACCCTACTTTCTCTCCTCTAGAATACCCACTATCATTCTTGGAGATTTCAACATCCCCATTAATGTGAACAACCCGGCTACATCCCAACTCTTCAACCTAACATCATCTTTTGCCTTAACACAATGGACACAGTCCTCCACTCACTATGATGGGAATACATTAGACCTTGTTTTCTTTGCACTCCCTACAACCTCACAAACACCTCTTTTCCTCTCTCTGATCACAATCTCATCACCTTCACAGTCTCCTCATCTTTAAACGCTTATCCCTCCAAACAGAAAACAATTACCCGCAGAAACCTTCACAACTTTAACCTCTTTTCTACTCTGCAACTGACTGCCTCTATGACAGAATCTATCCCCTGTCCTGCCCTGACCTGGCCACTGCTGTCTATAACAGTTCACTGTTATCCACATTAGACTCACTTGCTCCTCTAACTACACAAAGCATCAGGCCCCGACCATTACAACCTTGGCAGACTGACGACACCAGAAATCTTAAGAGACATAGTCGTGCGCTGGAGTGAATGTGGAGTAAAACCAAATCACACCAAGCTTTCACCCTATCTGCTTTCTTAACATACAATTCCTCCCTCCATGCTGATAAACAAACCTATGTTGTCACACTCTTCAATAGCTTGTCATCCAGTCCTCGTCGTCTCTTCTCTACTTTTAACTCTCTACTCTCTCCACCTTCACCTCCACCCAGTAACTCACTCACTGCTTACGAGATTGCAAATCATTTCAAAAACAAGATTGATGCAATTCGTAAGGGCATCTCCACTGCACAGACATCCATCCCACTTAGCATACCTTATACTAAACTTTCCTCAGCACTTTCCTCTTTTGACCTTGCTACTACTGAAGAAGTCACTAAGGTTTTCTCAGAAACCTGTCTCACTACCTGCACCCTGGATCCTGTCCCCTCACAACTACTACAGTCACCCTCTTCTTCTATCCTATGCTCCCTCACTCACATCTTTAATCTCTCCCTCTCTAACGGTGCCTTCCCCACCCCTCTAAAGCATGCACACATCACTCCCATACTTAAAAAGCCCTCCATGGACCCCAACCAACTCTTAGAACGCTTAGTCTACAATTGCCTGAGCTCCTACCTAACTGACAACAACCTTCTTGACCCTTTACAGTCTGGCTTTCGTTTGCTACACTCCACTGAAACTGCCCTACTAAAACTCACTAATGATT
Organism: Staurois parvus; assembly: GCF_062004578.1. Classification (NCBI taxonomy): domain Eukaryota; kingdom Metazoa; phylum Chordata; class Amphibia; order Anura; family Ranidae; genus Staurois; species Staurois parvus. The sequence continues at coordinate 6,601,299 of NW_028317982.1, forward strand.
TACTAACTGCTAAAACCAATGGCCACTACTCCATACTCTTACTACTTGACCTCTCTGTGGCTTTTGATACTGTTGACCATCCCCTCCTCCTCAAAAAACTCCACTCTCTTGGCCTGCAAGACTGCTCTCTCCTGGTTTCCCTCCTACCTATTGCAGTGCTCCTTCCGCGTTACCTATAACTCTGGCTCCTCTCCACTCCCTCTTTCTGTAGGGGTCCCTCAAGGTTTTGTCCTTGGACCCCTTCTCTTCTCCATCTACACCTCCTCCCTTGGTCACTTGATAAACTTCCATGGCTTTAAATACCATCTCTATGCTGATGACACACAAATCTATTTTTCTACTCCTCACCTCACCCCTTCAGTCTCCTCTCGCAATGCTAACCTACTAAGTGACATATCAGCATGGATGTCAATCCACTTCCTCAAACTCAATCTTTCCAAAACTGAGCTCTTAGTATTCCCTCCAGCCCGTGCCCCCTCCCCTAACTTCTCCATCAAAATCAATAACATAATCATCAGTCCCTTCCCTCATGCCAGGGTACTAGGTGTAATCCTAGACTCCCATCTGTCCTTCCAGCCCTAAGTCCAAATCATGTAGACTTCACCTCCGCAACATCTCCAAGATACGGCTGTTTTTAACCTCGGAAACTACTAAGCAACTTATTTTCACTCCCTTGTTATCTCTCGCCTTAACTATTGTAACTCCCTCCTCATTGGCCTACCTCTTTGCAGGCTATCCCCTCTTCAGTCTATCATGAATTCTGCTGAAAGACTCATCCACCCCCACAGTTATTCAGTCCATCCCCCACAGTTACTACCTTTTGTACCACTAGCCCCTCCCTCTTAGATTGTAAGCTCCAAGGAACAGGGCCCTCCTAATCCTCTTGCATTGAACTGTATTGTTGGTGTATTGTCTCTCGTTATATTGTAAAGCGCTGAGCAAACTGTCGTAGCTATATAAATCCTGTATAATAATAATAATAATAATAATAAACTGAATGGTAAAGATGTCATAAAACTGACATCCATCCCCTTCAGCTACAATTCAGATTCAGGCCCAGATCTAGGTGGGTGCTGAGTTGGGCTATGCCCCCCCAGATTTTAGTTGTGCCCCCCCCACCCCCAAGGTCTCTAGGAATGCATCCACTGATCCATGAGGCACTCTGATGAGCACAATTGATGTAAGGGGAACTCTGATGGGGACAGTTGATGTAAGGAGCACTCTGTTAGGGACATTTTATTTAAATATAGAAAAGCAGAAAAAGACCGAGTGGTCCATCAAGTCTGCCTGTTTGTTTTTTTTGTGTGTATGTATTTTTTTTGGGGGGGGGGGGGTTGTTTTTTGTTTCTTTTTTTTTTGTTAACTTTTTGTCTGAGTATAGATCTATGCTTGTCCCAAGCATGTTCGCAGCTATTTACTGTTGACTGGCTCGTTACCTCTGCTGGAAATTTATTCCAAGCATCAACTACTCTTTCAGTAAAATAGTACTTTCGGAGATTAGTTTTGAACTTTCCTCCAGTTAGTTTAAGGTCATGTGTTCTTGATTTTGGTTTCGTGTTGAAAATCCTGCCCTTCTGAACCTTATTTACCCCCTTCATGTATTTAAAGGTTTCAGTCATGTCTCCACTTTCCCTTCTTTCCTCCAGACTGTACATGTTAAGTTCCTGAAGTCGCTCTTGATATGTTTTATCCCCCAGACCTTTCACCATTTTTTTTACCCGTCTCTGGACTCCTATCTTATCAATATCTTTTTGTAAGTGAGGTTTGCAGAACTGGACACTGTATTCTAAATGAGGTCTAACTAAAGATCTATATAGGGGAATCAGGACCTCCTTCCTCCTGCTGGTGATCCCTCTAGTGATACATGCTAGTATTCATTTTACTTTCCCCACTTCCCGGCCACACTGTTTGCTCATTTTGCAATCATCTGAAATAAGTACCCCCAAGTCCTTTTCCTCTGAAGTGCTGGCAAACACTGTACCCCCAATGTTGTACTCTGTCAATGGATTCTTTTCCCTAGGTGCATTATTTCACATTTATAGTAGAAATATTGAACTGCAACTTCCAATTTCTTGACCAATCTTCCAGCAATGCCAGATCATGTTCCATGTTACAGACATCTCCAAGGATATCAACCCTATTGCACACCTTTGTGTCATCAGGAAAAAGACATACCTTGCCCAACAAACCTTTAGTTATATCACTTACATATAGATTAAATAGAACAAGACCTAGTACAGAGCCTATTGTGGCACACCACTAGTGACTGGTGTGAGCCCCATTTACAACCACACTCTGGTATCTATCCTTTAGCCAGCTGCATATCCACTGAACCACCCAAGGGTTAAGTCCTAGCTTGTACAACTTTTGTATTAGATTATTATGTGGAACTGTATCAAATGCCTTGCTGAAATCAAGATATTCTATATCCACAGCACCACCCTGGTCCAAAACATTGGTAATATATAGTGAAAACATCCAATCAGAATAGTCTGACATGATATTCCCTCGGTAAAGCTATGCTGCTTTGGATCCAGCAGGTTGTGTGTTTTTAAGTGATCAGTGATCCTTCTTTTCAGAAATTATTCTATTAACTTGACTACAACCGATGTTAAACTCACTGGCCTGTGATTGCCAGCTTCTACCTGGCTGCCTGTCTTGTGGATAGGTACAATATTAGCTGTCTGACAGTCATGGGGATCTTCTCCTGTTAGAAGAGATTGATTAAAAAGGTCAGTTAATGGCCCAAATACTGTACCGCAAAGTTCTCTTAGAACTCTGGGAGGAATACCATTATGGCCCATTACTTTTTTAATCTTTAACTGAGCCAGTTCCTCTGCTACCTCTGTCTCTGGAAATCCAAAAAAATGAACCATTATTACTAGAACCAATATGGTTTCCCAATTTATTATTGTTAGTATAATTTATTTCTAAGGAAACTGAACAAAAAGTAATTGTTTAAGTGGTATGCTACATCCAGGTCTCCCTCAACATAAGTGTTGTGCCCAGTTTTCATTTTAGTGATCCCATTGTATTTTTTTCTTTCTATCACTAATGTATCTAAAAAAGGTTTTATCTCCTTTCTTAATAGATTTAGCAATTTCCTCCTCTTTCTGTGATTTGGCAGCACTGATTATATGTTTGCCCTTCTTTTGTATATTCTTATACTCTTCTCTGGCAGCTACACCTCCTGTTTCCTTGAATCTCCTATATGCTAATTGTTTTTCCTTTACTATCCTACTTATCTCTTTAGTGAACCATATTGTTTTTTTCTTCCATTTATCCTTACTAACTTGCCTGACATATAATCTAGTTGCCTCCAGGATGGTAGACTTTAAGTTCCCATTGATTACTTACTCCTGTCATTTTTCTCCAACCTTTCCTCCAAACTCATTTTTAGAAATTCACCATTTTCAGCAAAATTAATCGTTTTGAAATCTAAAACTTTTGTTTTTGTATATGATTTTTTATTTTAATATCAAACCAAAGACATTGGTGATCACTAGAATGCAAATTTTCTCCCACCTCGACATTAGACAGTCGATCCCCACTTGTCAGTACAAGGTTTAGAATATGATTGCCTTGAGTTGGACTTTTTACTAACCGTTTTAGAGAAAGCCCATTCAGTGCTTCCATTACATCCCTGCTCCTGCTTGTAATACCGGTTTGAGAATACCAGTTAATAGCAGGCATGTTGAAGTCACCCATAATCAAGACATCCCCCTTTATTGCCATTTGAGTTATCTCATCAATCAACAAGTTATCATAATCTTCAGTCTGTCCTGGGGGTCTGCAATTCTAAGGGAAGGTCCCTCTCTGGTTGGAAGGCAGACCCAGAGGGTTTCGAGTATCTCATTTGTTTTTTGAATTAGCTTGTTGCCTAAACTGCGAGAATTAGTGCACATGATACGACAAACACTGCTATCTACTGCTTTATTTTTGCCACCAGAAACTTTAACTGAAATGACCTCATTAGCCCAGTCCTTAGCAACACAAACCCTCACATTTGTTTCAACCTGCTAGGAACAGAAACGCTCTTCAACAATTACATCTCTGCACCCATTTCAGTTTAAATGCATGTCCAAAAAACTCCTAAATTCCATACTAAGAAGCTCAGCGCCCTTGTGTGAGAGATGCAGGCCACCTCTTTTGTACAGCTCAATGTCAGACCACCTGATAGCATCATGACTGAGATAACCAAAACCTTCAGCTTTGTACCAATCCTTTAATCCTTTACACCAATCTTTGCACTAATCCTTTAAGGAGGGCTCTGATGTGGACAATTTATGTAAGGGAGAACTTTGATGGGAACACTTGATATAAGGGGGCACTCTGATGGGGACAATTGATGTAAGGGGGACTCTGATGGGGACAGTTGATGAAAAGGGTCTTGCTGATAGGGACAGTTGATGTAAGGGAGAACTCTGATGGGGAAAATTGATGTAAGGAGCACTCTGTTAGAGACAATTGATTTAAGGTGGGCACTAATGGGGAAAATGTATGTAAGGGAGCACTTTGATGGGGACAATTGATGTAAGGGGGGCTCTGATGGGGACAGTTGATGTAAGGGGGCACGCTGATGGGGACAATTGATGTAAGGGGGCACGCTGATGGGGACAATTGATGTAAGGAGCACTCTGTTAGAGACAATTGATTTAAGGTGGGCTCTGATGGGGAAAAGTTATGTAAAGGAGCACTTTGATGAGGATACTTGATATAAGGGGGCACTCTGATGGGGACAATTGATGTAAGGGGCACTCTGATGGGGACAATTGATGTAAGGAGCACTCTGTTAGGGACAATTGATTTAAGCAGAGCTCTGATGGGGACAATTTATGTAAAGGAGCACTTTGATGGGGATACTTGATATAAGGGGGCACTCTGATGAGGGGAACTGATGCAAGGGGGACTCTGAAGTTGACAAATGATGTAAGGGGGGCTCTGATGGGGACATTTGATATGAGGCACTCTGATGTAGACAGCTGATGTAAGGAGGTACTCTGATGAGGACCCTGATGTAAGTGGGGACACTGGATATATGGAGTCCCAGGTTCTGTTTAATCATCCTAATCTAATGTCAGCCTAATAGACACTAGTGTTCCTAGTTCACTCCTGTTCATTTCCAGGTTGTGACTCTTGGTACCAAAGTGAACAAGGATATCGGTTCCCTGCATCTTTCACATTGTTGAAATTGTGCCCTCTGATTTTTTACACTGCACCCCCAGATTATATTGGTTACATCTGGCCCTGATTAAAAAGGGGATCTGCTCATAGATCCGCTGCTAAATGAAGCTGGGGCAGCCCTATGTGTAAGGACCTTAAGCCTAGAAAATGGCCATTACTGATTTCTAAGATTCATCTCCCATTCACTTCAGTGAGGTTAGGATTCCGCATCTGAACTTCAGTACAGTTTGGCAAACCCACCTCCTACCGAACCCAGGTACGTTCAGCTCATCTCTAGTCCCAAAGCAAACAGAGATAGGTTCTACTACTGCATAGACAGACGTCTTTTTGCTTACTACCACCTCTTTCCATCTTATGTCACATAGTGTTCTGATTATGTTCTTATTAGGATAAATCATAGCAAAAAGAGGTTCCTTAAAAAGGATTTTGGAATAAGAAATGAAACTGCCTGCGTTCAGTTTCTGGTGAAACCTGTGCTAACAAACCCCCAACAGATCCCCTATTGTTGGGCAAACAATGCATCCATATAACAGTGGTACATGGAGATAGAGAGGGGTCAGACAAGGTTCAAACATTGGAAGTGAATGTAGGGATAAAATCCATGGTCAGCTCAGCTGTCAAGGGTCATCTGCATTATTGCTAGTCATAGAGATAGCTGTCATACCTGAGGACATTATCTCACTGCAAAACAATCATTTTTTTATAAAGAAAACATGCACCCTTGTATCACCTTTGGGATCATCATGTTTGTTCATACAATGGGAAAGGACTCTAGTGCTGGTTTTATCTTTACACAATAGCAATAAGCCAAAAAAGCAAAGAAAACCTGATCTGCTATTCCCGATCAGTCATGGACACCACATGGTCCTCATGAAGATATAAAGATCTTTGTCCTGTCCAGCCTTTAGAAGTGTGAGATATTGCTGGTACATGTTTATGTACACAATCTGATCTTTGCTAATGATTCTATGAGATTACTAGTCATAATGATATAGAGTTGAGTTTAAAAACACAAAAGAATATCAGTCTTCAAAACAAGGATTCCCAGGTTAGCACAAGGCTTTAAAGCATAAACAAAAAGTCAATATGTTGCAGCTTACCAGTCCTTAGATGCGGGGGCTGCATTGATTTACTTTTATTTTAGTTTTGTTCCCTTTTTTTTCACCTAATGATCCGGCCAGTAAATTTGTTAGTTTTAAACCTCCTTAGACTAAGCTGCCCAGCAAAAGTTGAAGTTAGAGGGTTGAGACAAACCATTTAACACTGACAGGGGTGCTTACAATGATCAAGTTTTATTTATATAGGTATTATTATTAATATTATTATTATACAGGATTTATATAGCGCCAACAGTTTGCGCAGTGCTTTACAATATAAGGGAGACAATACAAATACAATACATTTCAGTACAGGAGGAATAGGAGGGCCCTGCTCGTGGAGCTTACAATCTAAAGGAAGGGGAAGGTGATACAAAAGGTGATAGCTGTGGGGGATGATCTGGTGGAGGTGATTCAAGTAAAGTTCTTAGGTGAAGGTGGGGTAGGCTTCCCTGAATAAGTGAGTTTTCAAAGATCGTCTAAAGGCAGACAGGGTGGGGGCTGACCGGACATACTGTGGTAGGGAGTTCCAGAGGATGGGAGAGGCTCTGGAGAAGTCTTGCAGGTCGAGTGTGGAAGGAGGTGATGAGGGAGATAGAGAGGAAGATGTCTTGGAAGGAGCGGAGTGGGCGATTCGGGCGGTATCTGCAGATGACATTGATGATGTAGCTAGGGGCAGTGTTGTGAATGGCTTTGTAAGCTGTGGTTAGTATTTTGAATTAGGTATATAGGTATAAATACCAAAAGCAAAGTAAAATGTTTCTGTAACTGATTAAAATGTATTAGGCAGGTCATACATGTTTAATTTTTTTCATTAAAAAAAATTAGCCACTTCCCCATCCTTATCACTGAGATTTTGCCGCTGTCAGAATACAATGATCAGTGTTGCTGATTATAGCTGCATTGATCATTTGGGCAAAACCCAACAGGCTAATTGTACACAAGTCGATCAATAGATGGACTTGTGTACAACCAGCTAGCCCATACTTGGATCAAACTTCATCCAGTCCGTGCTGGACCAGCTGAATTTCAATGCATGTATGGCAGGCTTTAGTTGGAGCTTGGCTTTAATGTGTTACTCACTTATGTAATGTCCATCTAAAGCTACTAGTACTAACACTACCCTCTCCACTGGTAGTTGCTGTTCAAGGGGGGCTAATTTGCTCCTCCATAGACACAGTGGAGGAATGAATGTAGCCACCCTAAGACAGGAAGTGTATTACTTTCCAGATCACCAGGAGAAAATAAAGGAAAAAAAATTAAGAAAGAAAACTAATGAATCCACCACTTCTAAGGATTGGTAAGCTGTAATGTATTACATTTTTCTTTTGGGGTTTACAACATAGATACACGTTAACAACAATTTCCAGCTTTGGTCTAAAGTACCTCTGCAAGGAAAAAAAATGGTTCAAAAACCTTTCCCTGTACATACTCTTCTCTGGTGCTGCCTACACCTTTGATTTCTGCTCCTTTGAAGAGAAAGGTTCCTCTTAAATCTGCTGAGAAATCAACGTTTCTGGGAGAGTCAATCTTCATGTCCCCTGTCCTTTGGCCAACCTCCACATCATTAAGGACATAGTAGGGAAAGCTTTTTTGAAATTTCAATTTCCTGACAAGGTCAGTTTAAATTGTATTTGCACATTTGCAGCCAAATTTGCATAACTCCTATTTGATATTTATTACCTGTTTGCATTGCATAAATTGCATTACTGTTTGCATTGCTTAAAATCTTGCCTATCGCTTTTCTTCTTTGTAATGTTTAAAAGGGAGCTGGGCAGATATATTCATAAGTAGAGGTTAGCATCTCTTGGGTGGGGCTAGCTTAGTCACATATAATTGATAGCTGGAAAAGCCTGGACAGAGGGTGATGAGAAAAGGCTACCCCTTGGGGTAGGCCCAGAACAGGCCTAGAAAAGCTTCATTGGAGAACCCACCTATGGGGATCTATAGTGAGGACTATGGAAACATTAGTTTATGGTCATGTTGGACTTGCACTGTGCAGACCTATTGATGTCAAAACAGGAGAGGGGGAGAGAAAAGGTGAGTTGACTAAGAACTGTTCATTATGCTTCTGCTACAGTAAAATAGTTGATAGGCTGAACATTTGGACATTCATTCTCAGACCTGGAGAATATGAGTGATCAAAGATGGCAAAGTTTCTCCACATTACAGATGTGAGTGTGCCCTATTGCGTTCCTGAGCAGGAGGACGGTGCGAGGAGCCCTGGGACAGCATGGTCATTGCTGGTGGTAATTCAGGGCCCTGCTTACATATACTTTGTACTATGCTGGCACATCTCATTATTACTTTAAGCTAGAATTGTACACTGTCTGTTCTAGCAAAGGGTTAAAGATCCCAAGGCCTAGGTTCTACATTGTATGTTAAGGCACTTTTAAAAAAAAAAACTGTCCATTAATATGTCTTATGTAAAAATTTGCTGCAAAGAAAACAACTAAAAATGTGAGAAATAATCTTTTAAAATGTATTTTTAGTTATGCTTTTCAGCAGTTTTTCAAGCGTTTTTGCTTTAGCGTCTAGCCGCGTTGTTTCGTGTTTACTTTTTTTTTATAGCTTTTAATCATTTTTTTGGTCAAAAATAGTCCAAAAACGCCGGTTTTACTGCGATTTACCATGTTTTACAGCGTTGGAGCGTTTTTACAGTTAAAAAAACTCCTCTAGAAACCCACTAGTCCTGGGTTTTTTTCCAGCCAAAAAACACGCCTACCAAAAAACAGTGATTACAGTCTCTGTGTGCATGGACACATAGGATAATATGCTGGGGGGTTTACTGGCTGTAGAAAAAACGTCAAAAGCCAAAAACAGCCGCTGTAAAAACGTCCAGTGTGCATGAGGACTAGTTGGAAATACACATTAACCACTTCTCGTCCGGCCCATGTACATAAACAGCAGGACGAGAGCAGTGCAGGAGCGGGATGCCATTCACAAACGGCGCCCGCATTTACAGCCTGTGTGCGCTCCCTGGGAGCGCGCGGCACCGCAGCCCATTGCCCGCTGTGTCCTCCAAACACTGATTGCTGTATGGGACCTCTGTGTGAGGTCCCGGTCATGTGATCACTGATTGGCTAATCAGTGATCACATGAATAGTAGTAAACAAGATGTCACATGCTGACATCATTGCTTACTACTAGTGAAATCTGTGAATGATCAGAGATCACATGGTACAAAGCTATTCACAACAGCCTTGTACCATGTGACAGGCTGTGACTAATCACAGCTCTCACAGTATTTCTCCATGGCTGCAAGAATGCAGCCAGAGAAGGAGAAATGATTGCTTTCACAGCCTTTATGGGTGTAAAAGCAATCACTGTAAACGAAAAAAAAAAAAATTCTTCATCACCCCCCACAAGTAGTACTATGGTGACACTGTACTGCTAGGCTGACAGTATGCTAAAAAAACATAAATATTAATATAAAAAAATAAAATAAAAATGCAAAAAAAAATTTAGAAAAAAGTATAATTTTTGGTTATAAACTAATTTGGGTTATTTATTTTTTTTTTACTAAAAAGAAAACTGAATACAATGTGGCCAAGATTTATGAAGAAATATTATTTATTTGCAACATTTTATAAGAAAAACATTTTTTTCAAAATTTTTTGGACTTTTTCATTTATATAGCAATAAAAATAAAAATCCCAGTGGTGAATAAATACCACCAAAATAAAGTTTTATCTGTCTCAAAAAAAAAAAAGCTAAAAAATTCATATGGGTACAGTGTTGCATGACTGCGCAATTCATTCAAAGTATGATAGCACTGAAAGCTGAAAATTGGTCTGCACAGGAAGGGGGTATAAGTTCCTGGACTGTAAGTGGTTAAAGTGGATCTAAAGCCAAAACCTCTCTTTCGTTTGTGATAGAGCAGTGAAGGGTTAGAACTTCTGTCACACTTTTATTGCTATATGTGTTCACACTTGGAAACATTTACTCTTTATGGGGTAGATTTACTAAAGCTGGAGAGTGCAAAATCTGGTGCAGCTGTGCATGGTAGCCAATCATCTTCAAATGTCAGCTTTTTTTTTTTTTCGTTCCTAAAGAGGAAAGCTCAATTTTTATGCCATTGTGCATCAAAACAGATCTGGCCTAACAGAACAAAGTTATTGAGGATACCCCTGAAAAGTGACACTAAACGATATCCTTATTCCCAAAAAATAATCCATACGCAGCCAATACTTAATAGTCCTGTAATCTATTCTTCATAAAATAATTTCTTACTGTGGTGTTCTTCCTCCTTGTAATGCTCCCAAACCTCTCCCCTACCCCCCCCCCCCCCACACACACAGGGGGCGATTTACTAAAACTGGTGAACTCAGAATCTGGTGCAGCCATGCATGGTAGCCAATCAGCTTCTAACTTCAGCTTGTTCAATTAGGCTTTGGCAATATAACCTGAAAGCTGATTGGTTTCTATGCAGAGTTGCTCCAATTGTTGGAACAAGCAGAGCACGTTAGTTGCCATCTTGTGCAATGCTCTATACATATTACAAATCCCATCGTTCATAGTACATCGTCTATCTCAGGAGTAAACAAGAGAGAGTGGCTACCTTTCTATACACAGTGGGACTATGGAGAACAAACGTAGCCATCCTCTAACATAGTCGGATCACAACAGCACACAGTTTTGTTTTAAATAACAAACATGCTATACTTAACTGCTCTGTGCATTTGTTTAACACAGAGCAGGCCTGAACCTCCTCTTCTAGGGTCCCCCGCTGGTTTTCCTGACTCCTCCCCCTTGCTGAATTTCCCCATAGAGGCACTCACACGTGAGTCAATGTCCAATGAGAAGGGAGTGAGCCGAGAGCCGCTGTTCTCATCGCTGGATTGGGATCAAGCTCAAGTAAGTATGAGGGGGGGGGGGGGGGGGCACACTGAAGGTTTTTTACCTTCATGCAGAGAATGCTTTAAAATGGTTGTAAACCCTTACCTATAACCAGTGAAGTGACTGGCCTCAGGTGATACACAGAGGTGAAACAAATCCTCCTACATAAGCTGTACCTGTTTATCTGCAGCATTATGTGTCCTACATCCATTTGTAATTTACACAGGATCTCTCAGCTCTGAAAAGCCGGGGGGGGTGGGGAGCTGAAGTCAGGAGAGCTCTGAAAGCTGATTGGAGGGAAGGGACAGAACCCCCTTCACACAGCACACAGGAACATAGCTGAAGCTTTCAATCACAGGCTGGGCCCTCCCCTGTCACCATTTTGCTCTTGGTGTCAGGAAAAATCATCAGAAGTGATCATGCTTATAGCATAGAAATAAGGCAGCAGACAGAAATGACACTTAGAGGATGATTTACTAAAGGCAAATAGACTGTTCACTTTGCAAAGTGTAGCTGCACTCTGCAAGAACGGTTGCTCCAGAACAGGGGCGGACTGACAACTCATGGGGCCCCGGGGCAATAGGGGTTCTTGGGGCCCCTGTATCCTTGCCCAAACTCAAAAAAGCCTATGAAAAAGGTACCAGGGGCATCTCATGGGGCCCCCTACTGACCCCGGGCCCTCGGGCAGTGCCCGAGTTTCCAAATGGTCAGTCCGCTTCAGAACTTAGTGAATGAGTAGAAGCTCTGCGGACTTCCATCATCCAATCATCTGCAAAGAATACCCAATCACGTGCAAGGAAATAAAAAAACATCATTTTTACTTGCAAAGTGAAGCTTAACCTCATTTACTATGTTCTGGTGTAACTGCACTTTGCCACGTGCACAGTCTATTTGCCTTTAGTAAATCACCCTTCATGTGTGAGGTTTACAACCACTTTACCCTAGGTTCACACCTATGCGGATTTCAGTGCGTTTTCCAGTTTCATATGGATCTAGTTCACATCTACCGGCCCCAGCCTTCAAAATGAATCACAGAATATTGATACAGAAATAAATCAGGAGCCAGAAAATGCCATTGTGCACCAATCCAAATGCATATCAGAGATAAAACAGGTGTGTACACTAATCACGAAAACTGGCAGATGCAAAATTCACCCAATATTGCTGTATATGAAATGTCAGTACAGTGCCAGGAAAATCCGCAGTAAGAATGTTCTGTGCCAGTAAACTTTACACAGCTTCAAGGATATGTCTATCTGTGAATTGATGGCTATTTCATGCAGACATCCTAAAAGGGGTATCGAAGAAATGATACAGTACAGATATATTTAGTTCACTTGTGAATATACTTTGCTAGCTCAGATATGGGCTGTAACCCCTTCACTCAACCTTCCCGAGGCCCTTTAAATGGGCTTTAAAGTAGTTGTAAAGCCATACTCATACCTCTGGTGATACACAGAGATAAAACCAATCCTCCTACATAAATGGTTACCTTTTTATCTGCAACCATCTGTCCTCTACAGCTGTTCTAACCACAGAATTTACACAGCATTTCTCAGTTACAGAAAGCAAGGGGTGGGGATCTGATGTCACACGCTGCACAGCATAGAGCAGGGAGCTGAGTGTAATCTGAGACCTGAGTGGAGGCAAAGAACACATACCCCTCTACACAGTCTCATAGAGTAACATCCACAGCTGAGGTTGTCAATCACCTGCTGTGTGCTGAAGGGAGGGGGGAGCAGGGTTGTCTCCCGGTATTGCTTGGTGTCATCATACACTGTCAGATGTGACTCATGTAAATAGCAGATGAGTGAGTGAGCAGACAAACATTTTTCAAGGTGATTTGGGTTGATGCAAGTGCATACTATAGAAGGATATGTATTGTTCACTTTTCATTTCAGAGGTTTACAGCATAGAGCAGGGAGCGGAGTGTAATCTGAGACCTGAGTGGAGTCGAAGAACACAAACCCCTCTACACAGTCTCATAGGGTAACTTCCACAGCTGAGGTTGTCAATTGTCAATCACCTGCTGTGTGCTGAAGGGGGGGGGGGGGGGCAGGGTTGTCTCCCGGTATTGCGTGGTGTCAGCATACACTGTCAGATGTGACTCATGCAAAAGCAGATGAGTGAGCAGAGACATTTTTCTAGGTGCTTTGGGTTGATGCAAGTTCATACTATAGAAGGATATGTATTGTTCACTTTTCATTTCAGAGGTTTACCACTGCTTTAATGCCCAGAAGGCTTTGTGGCTTCTCTATTGTGTGACCACTGTAACTGGCCTGTCCTGCTGGCTCCCAATCAGAAGGCAATACCAAGAGCTGACAGTGACAGCTCGGTTAGTGTGCTGGGAGTACGCTTTTGGCATTCAATCCCAGGCTGCCGTGAATGCATACCGGTACGTGCACTGGCTGCTCGTTCAACCCCTCTTTTCTTGGCGAAGTGAACAAATGTGTTATGCAATGAGCAAGAGCCTGTCACAATAGAAACATTACAGCTGCATAGGAGAAATTTGAAAAAAAAAAATCTCTTTTTTTATTGAGTGGGTGTTTTAGTTTGATTCATGTGTGTACATTTCATTGCCTGTTGATCCTGCCAGTAGATCCATTATTTTTCCTCTTCCTGTAAGAGAGTGAGCTGTCCAACAAAGGTGACATTTACAGTTACAAGAAGCCCCAGTCTTGGCTGGTAATGAGTTAGTGCAGCTGTCAATCAACCAGCAGGGGGCATGGAGGGAACATGGTGGATAAAAGCACAGCTGCCTGCAGTTTACACAGAAAGGTGACAACCTTTGAGCACAATGGGAGATCTGGCTATTTACTGTAGATCCATAACCCCTAAACACAAAAACCTATGTTGCATGCACATCCGTAAACATCACGTTTTGTACATTTAAAGGGGTTTAGAAACTTACATTGTCTTCTCTTGTCTACTCTGGATCTCATACAGCACATGTGCTGATCTTGCACTTGCACCAAAGGAAACCTGGCCTGGCAGGGCTCTCCCAGGGCAAGGCCCCTTGCTTCCACCCCATACCCACCTCCCAGTACCACCCTTTTTAGAGAAGTATCATTTTGTGGTGCTAAGTAATTCGAATGGAAATTTTTAATGAAAGCAAGAAAAGTAGCAAAATAGAACCCCTTCAGAACCATCATCAATAGACCTCTCCTCAACAGTAGATCCCTCAAGCAACAATAGATTCACCACCACCAACAGACCCCACATCAACAATAGATCCCGAAGCAACAATAGACTCCACCCAAAAATAGATCCCCTAGTGACAATAGATGCCCCAGCAGCCAGCATCAATAGACCCATCAGCACTCCTTTCCATTACATTCAGTGCTGCCCTCCCCCCCCACACACACACAACAAAATAACACCTCATAAACAACAGATCCACCCCAGCAACAGCAGACTCCCAGCAGCAACAGCAGATCTCCCAGCAACCATCATCAATAGACCTCTCCCTCAACAGTAGATCCCTTCCAGCAACAAGAGATCCCCCACAATAGACCCCTCCAGCAACAATAAACCCCCTCTACAAACATAGACCTCCCCCAGCAACATTGGACTCCCCCTCACACACACAACAAAATACCACCTCATAAACAACAAATCCACCCCACAAACAGCAGATTCCCAGCAGCAACAACAGATCTCCCAGCAACCATCATCAATAGACCTCTCCCTCAACAGTAGATCCCTCCCAGCAACAATAGATACCCCACAACAAAGACCCCTCCAGCAACAATAGATCCACTCTACAACTATAGACCCCCCAGCAACAATGGACCGCACACACACACAACAAAATACCACCTCATAAACAACAGATCCACCCCAGCAACAGCAGATTCCCAGCAGCAACAGCAGATCTCCCAGCAACCATCATCAGTAGACCTCTCCCTCAACAGTAGATGACTCCCAGCAACAAGAGATCCCCCACAATAGACCCCTCCAGCAACAATAAATCCCCTCTACAACCATAGACCTCCCCCAGCAACAATGGACCACACACAACAAAATACCACCTCATAAACAACAGGTCCACCCCAGCAACAGCAGACTCCCAGCAGCAACAACAGATCTCCCAGCAACCATCATCAATAGACCTCTCCCTCAACAGTAGATCCCTCCCAGCAACAATAGATTCGCCACTGGCAACAATAGACCCCGCAACAACAATAGATCCTGGAGCAACAATAGACTCCACCCAAAAATAGATCCCCTAGTGACAATAGATGCCCCAGCAGCCAGCATCAATAAACCCATCAGCACTCCTTTCCATTACATTCAGTGCTGGAGGTGCCGGAAGTGCGTTCCCCCACGTTGCCGCTGGAAAACATCCCTGGTACCTCATCCCCTGGAGTGCATGTGTAGTACCAGTTGAGGCCCACTCTGGACTATAGCTGCACAGACCAGGCCACCACTGACAGTGACACATGCTGCACCCACTCACACAGCCAGAGCGGCAGCTGTTCTCCCTCTCTTTGCCTGCCAGTAAGAAAAGGAAGAGAGATAAATCGCTGGCCATGTGCAGGAATGTATGCTGGAACAGAGAGAGCTGGAGCAAAGCCCCACCCATCACTCAGGGGAAAAAAAGAAGAAAAAGTAACTGGACTGCTGTGAATGCTGGGAATTACTAGAGCCTGCTGGGACATACTGAGACTGGTGGGAGACAGGGTCCCTAGACGGACTGGGAGGGATTTACTAAACCTGGAGGGTGCAAAATATGGTCCAGTTCAGCATAGAAACCAATCAACTTCTAACTTCAACTTGTTCAGTTAGGCTTTGGCAATAAAACCTGAAAGCTGATTGGTTTCTATGCAGAGCTGCACCAGATTTTGCACACTGCAGGTTTAGTAAATAACCCCCACTGAGTCTGTTTTTTTTCCAGATTAGTGATGGAACTACATATCCCAGAATTACCAGATCTCTATTGATTGATGGATTAGGGGCGGTCACAAATAGGATTTGGTGGACGATACATGTTGGGGTGGATTTACTAAAGGCAAATAGACTTTGTACTCTGCAAGTGCAGTTGCTTCACAGCTCAGTAAATGAGATGAAGCTTCACTGCAAAGAATACCCAATCACATGCACTGATTTTTGCTTACACATAACTGGATTATGGACGTCAATAGAGCTTCCCCTCATTATTATTATACAGGATTTATATAGCGCCAACAGTTTGCGCAGCGCTTTACAAAATGAAGGTACAGATTACTTAGATTGTAAGCTCCAAGGATCAGGCCCTCCTATCCCTCTTGTATTGAACTGTATGTTTGCTGTATTGTCTCCCTTTATATTGTAAAGCGCTGAGCAAACTGTTGGCGCTGTATAAATCCTGTGTAATAATAATAATACAGTTAGGCTCATGTACACTGCAGCTGATAAACTCACGTTCAGTAGCTTTTCTGCATTTTTTTCAGCAGCCCCTGAACTCTCCCTAATGTTTTCCTATGTATCCATGTACACATCGTCGTTTACAGTCGTTTACAGGCAGTTGAGTTTACAGTTGTTTTTTTTTAACGCATCAAACTTGCGTTCAGGAGTAGATTTTATCAGCGTTTCAAATGCTAAACACTTGTAAACGCATGTAAATGCGGCTAACTGCGTTTATAAGTGTTTGCGTTCGGAAATAATTTTTTAACTCTTCCATTTCCAGATGCTGTCCAGTGCCTTTTTTCATCGTGAAAAATGCATGCAAAGCGTTTTTCCGGTACTCAAATGGACCTGGTACACCATACTTTGAGGTTTCACATGAAAGAAAAATATGTTAGACATTGCTGCAATAATTTCTGCACAGAAATGAGCTGGAACACATCCAAAGACCACAAAAAAAAGACAGCTAACCTCAACACATACTGCTCTCTCTGCTTCTGCTCTCTCCATTTCTCTCAAAATGTGCATTTTGTCCATTTTGGAAGGTCTCTTGAGGTTATCTTTAAAAAACGCTTCTAAACGCAAATGCTCATAAAATGCGGTATGCAAACGCGGCTAAACAGACGTTTTTTTAACCTACGTTTTCCAGCAGTCAGTTTCCATCGTTCAGAAGTGTCCCGTGTACATGGAGCCTTACAATACAATTGGTACAAGAGGAAACAAAGGGCCCTGCTCATTCGCTAAACTTTGGAGCAACTGCACTGGCAAAGTGCACACTCTGCTTTCCTTTAGTAAATCCAGCCATTGTGTAAGAGGCTGCTGTCTGGTTGGTTTGTCGCAGTGTCAGGGATGCATGGAGGCTGAGTTAGGGCTCGTTCACACTTGGCTGTTTTGCCAACGCTTGCCAAACGCCCCTATAGCGTTTGGCAAGCGTTGGTCTGGCGTTTGCGGAGCGTTTTTTAACGCTCGGCAAACGCTCCGCAAATGCCGCATGCGCGGTTTAGCGGCGGTTGCTAGGCGTTTGCCGAGCGTTAATAACGCCCCACAAACGCCTATAATGCATTTGAGTGGTGTTACCGCTCCGCAAACGCCCCGCAACCGCGTCACAACTGCACCGCAAATGCCGGCCGGGCGTTTGCGGAGCGGCACCATAGACGAGAATAGGAGGCTTCAACGCCTCCTGACTCGTCCAGAGGCGTCCGTTTTGCCGCAACGCGACGCAAACGCTCCCATTAGAACAGCACCATGTGCTGTAATGTGCAGAATTGGCAGAGGCATTTGGGAAGCGGTAAAAACGCTTCCCAAACGCCTCTCTGCCGCCTGCACACAGCGCTAGTGTGAACGTAGCCTAAGGGCTCGTTCACACTTGACTTTAAAACCCCACCACAAATGCCTATAATGAAGTTAAATGGTATTAACGCTCCGCAAACGCCTCGCAACTGCATCGCAGACACCTGCCAGGCATTTGAGGAACGGCACCATAGACTTGAATGGGAGGCTTCAACTCCTCCTGACTCAACAAGAGGCGTCAGTTTTGCCATGACAAAAACAGCACTGTGTGTGTGAACAGCACTGTGTGCTGCCATGTGCAGAATTTTCATAGGCATTTGAGAAGCGTTGAAAACGCTTCTCAAACGCCTGTCTGACGCCTGCTGACAAAGCTAGTGCGAACTGAGCCTAAAGGACATGCCCAGGTCTGTGGGAATGCCACTCTCGAGCCTGGTGGACCATTGTCATAGTATTGCAATTACATTCTTTGATTGTTGAATTGTTATCTGTAGTTGCAATAAATATCCACCCTTCAGCTCCGGAGTGTTGGAGAGCATGGTGCTGCTTTGAGAGTCCTTTGGCACTGGAAAAGGGGACCCGAGAAAACAGCGACTCCTTTGGGTGTAGGCGCTACACATGCATGACAGTGCAAGCCATGTACAAGATCTGGTGCCGTTTGTTTGCCAGGTCTATTTTATTTTTTTATGTATTTCAGGTACTTCTATAGTGCTGTCAATTTACTCAGTGCTTTACATATATATATTGTACATTCACATCAGTCCCTAACCCTCAAGGAGTGTACAATCTAAGTTCCCTAGCTTACATTCATACATACACATACTAGGGCTAATTTAGACAGGAGCCAATTAACCTACCAGCATGTCTTTGGAGTGTGGGAGGAAACCGAAGTACCCGGAGAAAACCCATGCAGGCACAGGGAGAACATGCAAACTCCAGGCAGGTGGTGCCATGGTTGGAATTCAAACCAACGACCCTAGTACTTCCAGGCAGAAGTGCTAACCATTAAGCCACTGTGCTGCCTCCTATGACGCATACATGAGATCAAGAGCACACATCATTGGCAAACCGGTACAGAATAAAAAAGAAAAGGCCAGGAAGGTATTTTTTTCCCAGCAGGTGCAAATTGGATCATGCTGTGCTGGGTTGTCTTGACAAAAGCTTTCCTCTGGATTAACTGTGGGTATAGGATTATAGTTTTCTTTTTTTCTATGGTTGAACTGGATGGACCTTTGTCTTTTTTCAGCCAGACTAACTATGTAACTATGTAACTAGCCACCAATGACATTTTTTATTATGGTGATGGGGTTTCTCATCTACAGAAGGGTCAGAGCAGGGAAAGGGATGAAAACATTTGACATTGATCCCAGAGTAGGGCTTTAAGAACTCCTCAGAGAAAGCATAGCCTAGCAGGAACAATCATTTTTATGAACAAAAATGACACTAATGTGAAAAAAAAAAAAACCTTAAACCTTAAAAACTTTAGTAGATCAAGCCTTCTGGGTTCACCCCTTCGCAAATGTTTACCAGTATTAATTTTGGAACATCTTTTAGATGTTTTTTCACCTGGTACAGTCAATGTCACAAAATGAATCCACAAAGGGGAAGCACAGCGCACACAGGCTTATCCAAGCACTGTCAACAGAGAACAATAGGGAGTCAGTGAAAAGTTTCCAGCCACCAGATCCCTTTGTGTGGTATTGTCAGGACAAGATTATTTTTTGCAACCTTTGTTCCGCATCCCTTATTGAAAACAGTTGGTGGGGATAGATATGTCAGTGCTTATCCAAATACAGCACCATAAGGACCTGCTGTGACTCTTCTCTCCAGTTCAGAAAATATTTCATGATGGCTGCAGAAGCAGGCAGGTTGAAATTTAGAAAGAGAAGAGGTGATCGCTGAACGATGACAGGATGACAGACGTCAGTGCTGGAAATACGTAGGAGCTAGTCCTATATAATTACCTATGTCTGTGTGTATATGGGAACCTTGAGACATTAGCACATGCAGTATACGATAATAACAAAACATGCAACTGTGAATATTTACTGCTTTTTTGTTTAGTTTTTTTTACCATTTTCCAATTTTTAATGACATAAAGATCTTGAAATTATACATGTAGATGCCACTATAAGCAGCATTTGTGCTAGCCTGAGGACCAGTCTCCACCATCTGCCACCTCCTGGGCTCATCAGGACCACCTCTAATTCCAGATATCAAGGTCTTTAGTATCTGGAGAATGGGACAGCTTGGTGAAAATCTGCATAACAATGCTTGATCTTACTTCATGTTAATTAGACTTCTAAAGAAAAACCTATTTTATAACTCTGCGCCATCATGCATCTGTACTGTTTGAATCTCAAAAGCAATGCATCAAATATTGATAAGCTGAAATTACTATAATTAAAAAACATTAGCTATTGACTATGCGCAAAATTCGGCACACTCTAAATAGCCCTGCACATTTGTAAGGGAGGCAGGCTTTTTAAGAAGATGGAAAGTATAGTAATTCTGCTTCTGACGGGTCATGAATTTACCAGCACTGATGCAAATCAGCAAATATGGAATTCAGAAATAGTACATCAAAATAAAATCAATTTTCAGAAAAAAATACAACGCAACAGGAAAAAACAGGAAATGCAGTACAAGGGACCCATGTATATTATTTTCTTCCTTTTTTTTTGAAGCCTGACATTTTCTTGCTTCTGGAAAAGTCTTTGTATGCAGGAAAGCCGATTGTACAACATAATCCTTCCTTGTATTTGTATACCACATTAAAGCCTAGCACAGGTGAGGTAAAAAATAAATGAACCAGTCCCCAGCGTATTAAAAAAGCATCTCTGTCTACAAATTTGCCCAGTCTGTGGTATGGTCCCATGCAGACTCATCAATCCTCTTTTGGTTTGGCATTTTTAAAGCGGAACTAAACCCATCGATTTAACAGTTTTATAAACAGATTCATTCTGGGCATGCTGGGAACAAGAACTGTCACATATGCTTGTGTTGTTAACCAAACTGTCAATCCATCAAATGGCTGGTGTCATAACTGATCACACCATGGCAGCTGCAGATCAAACTGAGGCCAAGATGGCAGGTTCCTTGGCAAAAAAAGATAGGAGGGTTTAGTTCTGTTTTATGTGGGTTGTCTTAAGGGTGGGTTGGCTATACATGGTTTGCTTTTTTAAAGTCAGCCAGTAGGTGAACAAAAACACTGCAACCGACTCCCCCATCCAAACATTCGACCTGGATTGGAGAATCCACCCCGCTGAGCTATTGTATTATGACAGTGGGGGGGCTCAGAATACACAGATCAGCCCTGCACCCATTGCCTGCAGCCGCTGATCAAGTGTTTTTATCCAACAGCGCAGCTGAATGGCAGTCAATCGGTAGATCTACTTCTGTTCAACTTCAGTGGCCAAACACGGATCAAAATTTGGCCAGTCCCTGCTGAACCGGCCAAATCTCGATCCATATAAATCTCGATCCATATATGGCCAACTTAAGGTGGCTTCACCTATGTATCTGTTTTCATGTATTTTTTTTCTATTTCTGTGGGAAGATGTGTTAACCTGTACTGTCATTCCAATAAGCTCTTAAGCAACCCTAGTGAAAACACATGCTGACCTCTGAAGATGTTATATGCCTGCTTTTACACGGAATCCGTGGTTTCAATACTTTTTGAGTTGACCCAGAACTAATATGCAAGAGTTCTGACTTCAATCTGACTTTCTTGATTTGCATACTTGTTCTAGGTCAGGGGTAGGCAACCTGTGGCTCTCTAGCTGTTGTGGAACTACATTTCCCATGAGGCATTGCAAAGATTACAAAACTGACAGTTACAGCTATGACTTGCAGAGGCATGATGGAACTTGTAGTCCTGCGGCTCTCAGGTTGCCTACCCCTGTTCTAGGTCAATGACTCAGTCAGGGGAATTCATAAATCGTCTCTGAGATGCTCTTTACAATTCCGAAGTGCCTCCCCACGACAAATATGAGTGTGGATTCATGTACCTGTTATAGACAGGTACAGTATATGAATTCGGGGCAAACACTGAGTGTGGATAGGGAGAGGGTAGGATCAGCAAATATGCCTCTCTGCTACACTGCATACAGGGACAGGCACTCTGTCTGTCTCTGTACACAGAGTTAGAGTAGGTCTGTAAAGTGGAAGCATGGAACTGGACCAAAGCGACTGCAAAACAGGTAAGTATAACAAATTTTTCTTTACAGGGCTGGACAGATTAGGCTTAGATTGTGGTTGGTAATAGGTTTAAAGTTAGTTAGGTTTTGCCTGTACTTTTACTTTAACGTCCTCCGATATCGCTATCTACCAACTGAAGGTGATTTTTGTTTTATTTGGTGCATTAATAGCGCCACTTTGTAAAAGTGTAGCTATTAAGAACTACCTGAGTCTGCCACAAAGTTAAAGAAAGTTACAAACAGAGGCAGCAGGAATTTCTGAATCTGGCACAGGCAATTTTAAAGGGCCATAGCGGCAGAAAACTGTCAGTAATGTTTTATTGAATTGCCCCTGAGTAACTATTAAGGAGGAATTTCACTTCTTTAAAATTCTAACAAAGGCACCTTCACAAATGTTGAGCAAGAACATTATAAAGCTCTATTTATTGATAATATTAGGCTTAATATTCTTTGGCTTATATTTTTCATTACCTCTCATCTCACGGTGGCCATATTTAGTAAGGGAAGATGCATCCATCTCCCTTTACTTCATACCATTCTCTGCAGTCCTCTTACCATGACACACAGTAATGTGTTTAATAGTATTAAGAGGCAGCTCCAGACCTATGAATGAAATAACAAAATCTTGCAGGATTTCATTAAATCATGCTTAAATCTGGATCATTTCCTGACATTACCCAAGATCTCACAAGTTTTCATAAAATCTTGCAAGATTTTGCGGTTTTACAGACAAGATGTACATGAAGGCACTGGTGACATAGCCTTCCCAGGCTGCAACCTAGAAGTGCTGGCTATGTCACCAGTTCCAGTAGAGATGTCAAGGCACCAGGATGTCTATGCTGTGTGGTCGGGCTGTGTAAATCTCAGGACTGAGTGCAGACAAATACAAATTCTTTGACAAGTGAGACATACTGTAAATTTAATTTGTGTATTTAGCTTGTTGTCTGGAGTTCCACTTTAAAGCCATTAGATTACCATGACAGACAGACAACTACCATGAGGCTGCCTACCTATTTTTCAGAAATGGTTTCCTTTAATCTTTTTGTTGTAATTGTTCACTAACTGCATTGTTCATGTTATGAATATTGCATGTGCAGTATGTTTATATGGAGCTTTGTTTTGGTTACCTATGCCTTGCAAATCCAGAAATTAAACAGTTGCATCAGGATCTTTTACATTTTGGGCAGATATGTCTCTGAGAAAAAGAGATTCCTGTTTGTCCTCAATGATTTTCTGTATTGCTGAGACATGCTTTTAAGCTTTGCTTATGATGACAATGGCACACACATTGTACTTTAATCATTTCTATAGAAGAAGAAAGGATTGGGACCCACACACAAAGATATTCTAAAAGTCTGTGAGATACACAACAACTCCAACAGCTGGATCTCCTCATTATTATACCTATGGAGGACTGATTGGTTCATTGTAAATTTGGAGCATCACTTTTGGTTAGTGGGACATTTAAAATAACCAGTCATAGGCTGATAGCTGTAAAGAACTTTAACTAGTTCAAACATTACTTACAATAGTAAGAAGAAAATTGGCCTCACCATCCATTGTGCTAGGTCTATGACAAGCCTTAAATTAACCCTGTTATCAAGTAGATCACGAGTGGCACAGCCACTCCCTGATACATGTCCTCCAAAGAGGTTCTGAGAGGCTAACCAAACCCACTTCTAAATTACTGAAAACAGAAAACAGAACATGACAGTCTACAGGTGTTTAAATCAGGCCTAAACTTACTCCTCTGATTAATGTTTATAAAATAGAAAGGTCACAATCCTTGAAGTAGACCTCCCACCATGCTAGTCACTTGGCAAAGTTCTAACATTTGGTGTGTAACCTCAACCATTATCAAGGATCAGTGTTCTTCCAAAGCCAGATCATTTTTTGGTTGGCTCTGTCTGAAAATCAACCCACTAAGCCCCCTCCAGCCAAGCAGAACCAAGAAAACACCAACAGTATAGTGCCTGGCTCTGATGCATGACTCAAGGATGTTAAGCTGGCTGTCAGGAATGGAGATTTTTTATTATGTATTGATGTCATACATATCCATCAGACTTATGCATAAAAGTATAAATATAAATAAATAAATAAATAAATAAATAAATAAATACAAAACTCAACAGAAAGGAAACTAAAATGTCCCAACAGTCCCTGGGGAAAAAAAACAAAAAAAAAACAAAAACAAAACTCAAACATAGCCTGAACGGCTCATAAATAAAAGTCCATAACCTGAAAGGAAAAAAACGGAAACTATATACAATATTTACAGTACAAGGCCTTTATGGCCGAGACCACATGACTAAGAGCCTTTATGGCTCAGACAAAAACATAAACCATATGCAATATCCATATTCAAACCTGCTGCTTACGGCCTATATGGCCTAAACTATATACAAAGGACCTAACCATACTATTATATACACCACAGGGGAGGGCTAAGGAACCCGCAAATCTTCCACGTCTGACCCCTACAACCTACCATGCAAAAGGCTACCAAAAAGATCCGAACGCAAAAATCTAGGGAGTGCTGAAGGCAGAAACTAGGGACAGATCCCACCACCCGAGATCAACAGACCGCAGCAACAGGCTTGATGTTCCTCCACGCCTCCATCCAAGCTCTGCGTCGCAGCCTGTCTTTCTCAAGACCCCGAATTTTCCCCACCTCACCAAGGATGTCACTCGCCACCACCTGAACAGGGAGGACCTTCTGCCGAATGGAGACCTGACACCGTGCCATCCAAGTGTAATAACGGACAACTAAGCTGACTAAAAACAGGGTGTCCAAATTAAAACCCATGCGACTCTCGAATGCTCCGTACACCCACTCCGCATATGACATGCGATGGAGGAAAGGAACACCCAGAGCCCCTCCCACCTGTTTATACACCTCTACGTTAAAGGGGCACTGAAGCAAGAAGTGGTCCATAGTCTCCACTTCACCCCCACACTCCGACCTCGGACAACCACGGTCATCCGCAGGACGGTACTTCAGGTTTCCCCTCACGTAGAGCCTGCCATGGAAGGCGAGCCAGGCCTGGTCCCGCATCTTCAGGGGGATCCGCTCCAGATTTATCAACCGCAAACCCTCCCTCATAACATGGCCCGGGCAATCTCTCAAGGCCAGCGGCGCATGGAAAGCAGATGCCACAATCCTCTCACCCAGGAGCCTCCTGGGGAGGGACCGGACCTCCTCCGCAGTCACATGCCACCGCCGGAGTAACTTCAGGCACGGGGCCACATAAGCCGGGAGCTTACCATGCTTGACCCGCAGGCTTCTCACTGGCCCGCCACTCTCCCAACTGTGCAGAAAGGGTCCAAACCAGATCCGGAACAGTCCTACCCATGCAGGCGGTCTCTCTGCCAGCATATTACCAAAGTTATGTTTCAAGAACATCAGAGAGAAAAAGACCACCGGGTTGACCATACCTAGGCCACCCTCCCGCCTGGATGAGTAAGTCACGTCCCTCTTGACGAGGTTCAGCCGATTCCCCCATAACATCTGGAAGAAACAGCTATAGATCCTCGTATAGAGCGATTCTGGCAAGAGGCAAACGAAGCTGACGTACAAAAAGACTGGGAGCAGGAAAGTCTTGATCAAATCAACCCTTTCCCTCAAGGAGAGCCGCCACCCCTTCCAACATCTCACTTTGACCTCGGCATCCGACAGCTTGGATTCCCAATTTTGCTTGCTGTAATCAGCAGAGCCAAAATTGATGCCCAACACTTTGATGTTCGGCCGAGGCACCGGGAAGGCGTCCGGGAGTGAGAAGCTCTCACCCTCCCTACCCATCCAGAGAACTTCACATTTGTCCTGATTGACCTTGGAACCTGATGCCTCGGCATACTGATCCATTACTGAAACCACCTCCTGCGCCTCCTCCGGTCCAGAAATGAAAACAGAAACGTCATCAGCATAAGCCACAACTCTCAAAGGCGGATCTCCAGTGGCACCCACCAGCACCCCACTCACCGCCCCACCATCTAGCCTCCTGACGAAGGGGTCAATGGCAAAGGCATAGAGCAAGGGACTCAGCGGGCACCCCTGGCGCACCCCAGATCCAACCTCAAAGGGCTGCCCAACCCAACCATTCACCAACATGAAGCTCTCCGCCCCTTGGTACAATGTCTTCAACCAGCCGATGAACCTCCCCTCCAAACCATACCGGTCCAGGAGATGCCAGAGGTACTTGTGATCAACTCGATCAAAGGCCTTTGCCTGATCCACCGCCAGCAAGTACTTTCCCCATCCTTCAGCCTTACATCGCTCCAGAGCCTCCCGGACAGCTAACACCGCTGTGAAGGTACTCCTGCCCTGGACCGAGCAATGCTGCTGACGAGAAAGCAAACTGTCTGCCACTGACGACAAGCGCCAGAACAAGATCTTCGCCAGAACCTTTCTATCGACATTGAGGAGGCTGATGGGGCGCCAGTTCTCAATAGCCGAAGGATCTTTACCCTTTGACAGGAGAATAACTGCAGACTGTCTCATAGAAGGAGGGAGAGATCCCTCATCCAGACAGCTGTTATACACTTCCGCGAGACGAGGTGCCAGGCGGGATTTAAAAGCCTTAAAAAATTCGGCAGTCAGACCGTCTGGCCCAGGAGTCTTTTTAATGGCCAGACTATCAATCGCTCTGGACACCTCTTCTGCAGTAATCTCCCCAGTCAAACTCGCCAGAGGGACATCACTGTCCAGACCAGGCGTGGATTCCAAAAAGCTCGACATCCCTGTCCGGTCAAGGTGTTTCTCACTCAGTAAATCCGCATAAAAGGACCTGGAGACCTCCAGAATCCCTGACCTGGATTTAGCCAGGGACCCTGTACTATCCCTCAGAGCAGAGATCGTCTTAACTGCTGCACTCTGTTTGCAATTCTGGAAAGGGTCAGGCGAGTGGTATTTCCCATAATCCCTCTCCAGAACCAAAGAGGCACGCCGATCATACTGGAGTTCCCTAAGGAGAAGCTTCACCTCCGAGATTGCCCCCGAATCTCCACCGCTAGAAACAAGGCGGTCGAGCTTCCTCTTACCAATAGCCTTGAAAAACCTGCTGATCCGCACTTTGGTGAGCTCCCACCACTCAGACTTACTGCCGCAGAAATCCAGCACCGTCTCCTGCGCCTGAAAGAACTCCTCGAAAGATCGTCTCACCTCCTCGTCCTCCAGCAGAGACGAATTCATCCTCCAGATGCCCTTTCCTCTCAGCGGCATGTCTGAACTATTCAAGGTGACAGATAGCATAAGGTGATCGGAAAACTCCACCGCCTGACACTCAGGTGCCGAGAAGGCAGAGTTCTCCTTCAAAAAAAACCTGTCTATCCTACTCTGGCTATTACCTCTCCTAAAGGTGAAACCCGTGCCGTCTGGGACACTTTGAATCCAAGCGTCAACCAGACCTGCCTCCCTGACTATAGCATTTAGAAAATTGCTATCATATCCCAGCCCGTCAGTGAAGCCTCTCCTGTCCTTGGGCCTAGTAATGGTGTTAAAATCACCTCCAAAGACTACCAGCCGGGATGTAAAGAGGTAAGGTTTAATCCTCGCAAAGAGGTTCTTCCTGTCCCACTTGGACTGTGGGCCATAGATATTAATGAGACGGAGCTCATGCCCCCTTACGAGAACATCCAGAATCAGACATCTTCCGATCTCTACCTCAATTATCCGCCGACACGTTACCATGCCGGTAAAAAGCACCGCAACTCCGCTGTAAAGCTCAGCCGCAAGAGACCAGTAGGAGGGCCCACGCCTCCACTCACGCTTGGCCAGATGGACATCAGCCAAGGTGGGCAACCTGGTCTCCTGCAAAAAGAAAATATCAGCTTCCATCCCACTGATCAAAAATAAGGCTGTTTCTCTAGCACTTACAGACTTTATGCTGGCAACATTAATGGTTGCCACCTTTATCGGAGCGGGAACTGCCATTAAGATAATTGAGAGGGACGTTTCTTAATCCTCCTCTTGACTTTCTTGGCAGGGTCCCTCACTCTCTTAAGAGACCCCCCAGCATCCTCGTCCTCCATCGGGGAAGCGGGATCACTTGACCCCTCCTCCTCCCCCGACAAAGCCCCAAACCTATTCCCCAGGGCCACCTCCCCCGCCTCTAAAGAGGACACCGACCCTGCTGAGGACAAAACTGGCTTACTCCGCCTACCCACCAGGGACCACCCCTCCTCCACCCGAGCCCCTACCGGAGCAGAACCTTGGGACTCACGGGACTCCCTACCGGGCCTCCTACTCCGCCGCAGCGGCAAGAGCAAGGGGGGAGCAGACACTGAGGGACTAGACCTAGCCTCAACCATCCCGGCCCCTTTAGCAGCCTCCCTCAGCTGTTTCTTAGTCCTGGGAGGAGGAACCGGCAAACAAGGGGGAACAACAGGGGACTCCAAAGGGGTAGACGAAACAGGGGGGACAGAGACAGGAGGGGCCACAGAAACCTCCCCTTCCCTCACAAGGGCCGCCACAGCAACCGAAGCCGCTCTCTCCAATGCCGCCTCCGCCTCTTCAGCATCTACCCGATCCAACTCTGCTTCAAGCTCCCCCACCGGAAGGTTGTGGAGGGCCTCCGGGCACTGGTTGTATGAATGCCCAAGCTCCCCGCAGAGATTGCATCGGACAACATTGCAGTCCCTGGCCAGGTGTCCTATTTCCTGACACAGGGAACATCTAATGACGGGGCAGGTGGCCGCAAATTGCCCCTTGCCCCCACACCGGTGGCAGACCCTCGGCTGACCCGCATAAAAAATTATCAGGCGGTCCTTCCCTAGAAAAGCGGAAGAGGGAATGTGCTGGAGCACATTTCCAACCACCTTTAAGCGGACGGTGGTCGTCCACCCACCTGTCCATATTCCCCTCTCATCCTTGATCTTCCCAAGGGGCCCCATCACATCCCCATATCTGCTTAGCCAGACCACAATATCTGATGCAGGGATGGATTCATTTCTCACCAGCACCGTTATTTTTTTAATCAGGGACTGGCGAGAGACGAGCCTCGGGGTTAGGCCCACCCACCTAGGGCTGGTGACAAAGGTGGCCTCATACCTCTGCCAAAAGAGGTCCAACAATTCTGGCCGCATGAAGGACACGTCATATTCTCCAGTACCAACTGGAGCAATAAACGCAAAAATATCTGCGGCATGGAAGCCCATTTCTAATATGCGGTCTATGACCTCTCTCCTGCTAAGGGGGGGGCCCTCCCCTGACCATTTCAGCTGAACAACATTTCGCCTTGTGGCGGAAGTGGGTAGGTTACCTGCCCTTGCCCGGGCCGATCCCACTGACCCCTGACCTCCCCTAACTGCAGCAGAGTAACTGAGCCCCGATCCAGCCCCAGGGGCACTCAACATCAAGGGGGCATGACCAGGGGAAGCCGCCACACCAGCAGCAGCAACTGAAGGGGCAGATGCTGATGAGCCATGACCTGGGGGAGCCCGGGGCTGGGGACCACCCATACCAGCAGGAGAACCCACCTGAGCCGGACCCGCAGGAGCCTGGACCTGAGAACCTGGAGCCCCCTGAGGAGAAACCGGGGGACCTGCTGGTTGCACACCAGAGGCCACCATGCTCCCCAAAGGGGCGGGGCCCAGTGGGACCACCACCGGAGGGGAAACACCCTTAGCCAGGACTGTAGGGCTAACCTGCAGCTCAGACAATTTTGCAGGCATTATACCCGCTACCCCAGTGTCCAGAACCATCTCACCAACACAATCAGCAGAGTCCTTCTCCCCTTCCAGTGGCTCCCCTGCCTTTGCCAACACGTCCTTGGGGATGCGTTGCAGCATGACAAAGGCAGCATGCTCTTTCACCACCGGCTTAGCCGGCTTGCGGGGGATGACATCACTTTCAGCTTCTTCCTCTGAGTCCTCGGACGTAAACCTGAAGTCGGCTCCACGCAGCTCTGCAACCGCCTCTGCCAGGAACTGCAATCCGCCCACTATCTCCTCCTCCTCCACCTGGGTCCCCCAATCCACAGGCAGCTGCCCAGGGGGGAGGGACTCTGATGATCCTGCCACCACGCTGTCTTCCATGATAGACGCCATTTCCTCTGAGGGTGCTGTGGGCTCAACCTGCCCCTGCTCGCCTTCCACCAGCAACTCCCCCGACAATTCCTCCACCGAAGAGGCCTCCTCCACCGGACCCCGCATCGCCGCAACACTGCGGCTTCTTGCAGCCTTAAATCTCGCTTCATTCAGATACTTCTCGCTTAGGACGCCGCTCTGGCGCTGCAGCGCCGCCACATACCTCCCCTGCTGTGACACACAAAGTTCCAGCGCCTCCAGGTCCGGTTTCATGGCCTGCCGCTTAGTAGACCATACACGGTCGTAGGATGACCGGAGCTTCTTTAGCTCCAGAGTCAGCTTCTGGAGCTTGGCTTCCTCCTTCTCTATTAACCTGGCCCGAGCGGCCACACGGTCCCGGTAGGCAGAATAAACTTCCCCCTTCCTAGGGGCCATTCCCAGGTCCTCTACTGGTGGAAAAGAGAGGCCGGTACTAGGCCCCTCCAGGGCCTTCTCCCTGCTGGACCCAGGCCCAGGATCCGCCATCCTGCCTGGGCTGGGCAGGGCACTTTAGCCCCAGGCTTCTCGGGCCTTTCTGGAGCTCAGCAGACAAGTGCAACACACCCTCTCTCAGGAATGAATTCACCAATAATGGTGGGACTCAGCTGCCTTGTGATCTGCAGTACCAGGGCTGGCCAGCGGGTGCTCCCAGCAATCAGAGACTCAACTTTGCAGCCAGCTAACACCTGGAACTGATTATGCTGGGGTATTTAAGGGATGGCCAGACTTGCAGACTCTGCCTTGGTGTTGTGTTTCTCTTGGGCCCTGTATCCTGTTCCTGCTCTCTGTTCCTGTCTGATTCTCTGCTGACCCTGCTCTGATCCCTGGCTTGTCTGACCATCCCTCTGCCTGACCCTCTGTACTACGCTGCCTGCTACCTGTTCTGATCCCTGGCTTGTGACCCTGACCATCTCTCTGCCTGACCCTCTGTACTACGCTGCTAGCTACCTGCTGAACCTGGCCTGTGACCCTGACCAATCTCCGCTTGCTCTCCCTGTACCTACCTGCCCAATTGATATTGACCCGGCCTGCCTGACGACGCTTGCTTGTATGTACTGTTATCTGTGGTTGGTTTGGTTTGTTTGCACTGTATTATGTTTAGTATTGCACTGCGTTTATGTTTGTATTGTTAGTGTTAATAAATTATATTGTTTATCACATATCTGAGGTCTGCGTTTCCCTGCGTCAGTCACACACCTCTGGTCACACCTGGGAGCCCTGACATTGGCCATCGATGGATCAAATCTTGGCTGGTTTAGCAGGGACTGGCCGAAATTTGACCAATCTATGGGCAGGCTGGTTTTACTGAAGTCAATTGACTTCAGTAAAGCCAGCCTGTCAAATTTTTTGCGATTATTACTGAGGCTATAGCTGCCAAAAGGTGATCATTGTGTTCTGCTGGCACGGAAAGTTCTGCTGGCATGGAAAGCTCAATAGCACTGAGGGAGGAATTCCCCCATCAACACAGACTGTTGAGTGATTTTCTTTCCTTCCACCCATGGTTGCAGGAAAGAAAATTGCATCATCTATAGTGGATATAAAAAGTCTACACACCCCTGTTAAAATGTCAGGTTTCTGTGATGTAAAAAAAATGTGACAAAGATAAATCATTTCAGAACCTTTTCCACCTTTAAATGTGACCTATAAACTGTACAACTCAGTTGAACAACAAACTGAAATATTTTAGGTGGAGGGAAGTAAATATAAAAAAAATAAAATAATATTGTTGCATAAGTGTGCACACCCTTAAACTAATACTTTGTTGAAGCACCTTTTGATTTGATTCCAGCACTCAGTCTTTTTGGGTATGAGTCTATCAGCATGGCACATCTTGACTTGGTAATATTTGGCCACTCTTCCTTACAAAAACACTCCAAATCTGTCAGATTGTGAGGGCATCTCCTGTGCACAGCCCTCTTCAGATCACCCCACAGATTTTTGATTGGATTCAGGTCTGGGCTCTGGCTGGGCCATTCCAAAACTTGAATCTTCTTCTGGTGAAGCCATTCCTTTGTTGATTTGGATGTATGCTTTGGGGCGTTGTCATGCTGAAAGATGAAGTTCCTCTTCATGTTCAGCTTTCTAACAGAAGCCTGAAGGTTTTGTGCCGATATTGACTGGTATTTGGAACTGTTCATAATTCCCTCTACCTTGACTAAGGCCCCAGTTCCAGCTGAAGAAAAATAGCCCCAAAGCATGATGCTGCCACCACCATGCTTCACTGTGGGTATGGTGTTCTTTTGGTGATGTGCAGTGTTTTTGCGCCAAACATATCTTTTGGAATTATGGCCAAAAAGTTCAACCTTGGTTTCATCAGACCAGAACACATTTTCATACATGCTTTTGGGAGACTTCAGATGTGTTTTTGCAAAATTTAGCCAGGCTTGGATGTTTTTCTTTGTAAGAAAAGGCTTCTGTCTTGCCACTCTACCCCATAGCCCAGACATATGAAGAATATGGGAGATTGTTGTCACATGTACCACACAGCCAGTAATTGCCAGATATTTGTGCAGCTCCTTTAACGTTGCTGTAAGCCTCTTGGCAACCTCCCAGACCAGTTTTCTTCTTGTCTTTTCATGAATTTTGGAGGGACGTCCAGTTCTTGGTAATGTCAATGTGGCGCCATATTTTCTCCACTTGATGATGACTGTCTTCACTGTGTTCCATGGCATATCTAATGCCTTGGGAATTCTTTTGTACCCTTCTCCAATGAGATCCCTCTGATGCTTTGGAAGCTCTCTGCGGATCATGGCTTTTGCTGTAGGATGCGACTAAGAAAATGTCAAGAAAGACCTACTAGAACAACTGAACTTTATTTGGGGTTAATCAGAGGCACTTTAAATGATGGCAGGTGTGTACTGACTCCTATTTAACATGGTTTTAAGCGTGATTGCTTAATTCTGAACACAGCTACATCCCCAGTTATAAGAGGGTGTGCACACTTATGCAACCACATTATTTAAGTTTCTTATGTTTACTTCTCCCCCTAAAAGATTTCAGTTTATTTTTCAACTGAGTTGCACAGTTTATAGGTCACATTAAAAGGTGAAAAAAGTTCTGAAATGATTTACCTTTGTCTCATTTTGGCTTGCTTTAGGGCAGTATTTGTGACCTATGAAGGTTTCAGATTATGGAGGTCAAAGTATAGCTAATAGTAGTTAGTCACATTCCACTGCAATGATAAAAACATTTTCCCAAGTAGCTTCCCTAGTTCAAATGAGTGTTAGGACAATACCACTATATTTAAACCCACACGGATAATTCAATCACCCTAATCCAACTTTCATGGAACGTATCAACTGCCTAAAATGCCAGTTACCTGTATTGCTTTAAATGCCAGATTATGTTCCTAACACTAATTTCAACTGAATAAGTCACTTGGGTAAGCGGCTTTACAGAACAAGTTCAGTTTCATGTGACTACCTACAATGTTCTACTACCTAGTTGTGACCTAACTCATCCTTTTTAGATATTGCTGAGGATGCAGATTTTACTAAAGGAGTCTTGCATTCACAGTAAAGATTTTCTTTAACTGCTTCCCAACCACCCTATAGCAGAAATACTGCTACAGGGCGGCACGGGTGCGCAAAATCACGTAAATATACGTGATTTTGCATTTCCAGGTAGGGGCGCATGCCCCCTACCAGCGCCGCCATTCACGGCCGTGGTTGTCAATCACCGGGTCCAGACCTGTGATTAATTGCCGGCGCACGGTTATTTCTGAGAATCTCCGAATAACTGTTTACCAACAGTTATTCGCCCTGCCAGCTTGGGCACAGCCATCCAAAGCAGTGTGATTACAGTAAAGCACACTGACACAGCCCCCATGTAAAACACTCCCAGCACACAGTTAACCCTTTGATCGCCCCTCAAGTTAACCCCTTCCTGCCAGCACCTGGAGATCACCAAGTATCTCCGACGGGGGAGAGACCTGTGTATAAACAACACAGATCTCTCCCCTGTCAGCTCCTACACACTGCTTTGTATGGCTCTGAAGCACGCACACAGCCCAAGTAGTGAAACAGCACACAGTTAACCCTTTGATCGCCCCAGATGTTAACCACTTCCTGTCCAGTGCCATTAGTATAGTGTCAGTGCTTTTTTTTAGCACTGATCATTGTATTGGTGTCACTGGGGATGTCAGTGACACCAAGTCAGTTCCCCCCGTGTCAGAATGTCTGCCACAGTACTGCAGTCCCACTATAAGTCGCTGATTGCCACCATTACTAGTAAAAGAAAAAAAAATCCCAGTATATACCGCCATTTGTAAACGCTATACCTTTTATGTAAACCAATGAATTTACACATATTGGGATTTTTTTTTTTTGTAGCAAAGACATGTACCAGAATATATTTTGGTGTAAATTAATGACGAAATTTGATTTTTTTTATTTTTTTACTGGACATGTTTAATAGCAAAAAGTCAAAAATATAGTTTTATTTTCTCAAAATTGTCAGTCTTTTTTTTTTTATAGCGCAAAAAATAAAAAACGCACAGGCGCTCAAATACCACCAAAAGAAAGCCCAATTTGTGGGAAAAAAGGATGTAAATTTCATTTGGGTGCAGCATTGCATGACCGCGCAATTGTCAGTTAAACTAACACAGCGCCCTAACAAAAAAAATGGCCTGGTCAGGAAGAGGGGTAAATCCTCTGGAGGGCAAGTGGTTAAAGTAGATCAAATGCTTGATTTCATCCTGTTTTTACCCTTTTTGCTGTAGGTTACTGCAGCTGATCTGCTGTGGCCTCTTTGCAGCCACATTCTATCTAAACACATCCACTTCAGTGATGGTTACATGGCATTTTTCAAAACAGGTTTCTTGATGCTTACACCAGTAGACCATGCCTTTGCAATGTGTTTTAAAAAGCACAATTACAGTCTTAAGGCCAGTTCACACTACATGCGCTTCAGTTGCTTTGTTTCTGCATCCAAAACACACAGAAAGTAGGTTACATGGTTGTCAGTGTCATAGTTCACATCAGTGCTTGTTTTTCCAGTGCGTTCCAGTTGCAGAAAAAAAAGTGGGTCAGCACAGTGGCTAAATGGTTAGCACTTCCACCTGGCAGTACTAGGGTCGTTGGTTCAAATCCCAACCATGGCACCACCTGCCTGGAGTTTGCGTGTTCTCCCTGTGCTTGCATGAGTTTTCTCCGAGTACTCCAGTTTCCTCCCACACTCCAAAGACATGCTGGTAGGTTAATTGGCTCCTGTCTAAATTGTCCCTAGTATGTATATGTATGAATGTAAATTAGGGACCTCAGATTGTACTCCTCTTGAAGGTTAACCTCCTTAGCAGTATTCCCGAGTGTAGCTCGGGGTACAATTTGAGTACCAAGAGCGGTAACCCCGAGCTACACTCGGGCTTACCATGCGGCATTGCTCAGGGAGTCCCTGCAGCACTTACCTTGTCCTTCGCTCCCACGATGTGTCCACGGCCGATGCCGGCCTCCGTGTTCCGGTCCCTGTGACATCGAGACGTATGGGTGCCGGAACCGGCGGCAAATTTGAAATTTTTAAAAAATGTCTTTTTTTTTAAATGATTATTACATAGTAAAACATTGCTGTTTCAATACATTTCACATACATTTTGTCCCTAGTGCTTTGTCCTGTCTGCATTTTGAATGTTCTTTCTGCCTGGAAACTTAGAAAAGTCCATGGCGTCCAAAAAGCGTCCCTTTACGTCAAAAGCGATTTTAGACCAGCTAGAGAAGCAATAGTAAATTAGAACCACTTGCAGAATTGAGTGATAATGATTCGTGGGGAAATTCGTCATCAGACACTGAAAACGATTTTGCGACTTTGCTCAGTGATGTGCAAATTTGCCTTTGTATTTCAAATTTCAGTGTTTTTGGTTTGATTATATTATTGAATTAAATTATTATTATATTATTTTTTATGATTATTTATTAAATTATAATTTATAATTTTGTGTTTCAAATTTTATCCTACCCGGGATGTTTAATAGACTCTTGTTCGGACAGATTTCAGTGAGTTATTCCTAAAAATTACAGCCTACAATAAAAAACTACATATTTCCATGCAAAAAAATGGTACCGCTTTCAGAGCAAAATAATCAGACCACCGAGGAGGTTAAGGACTGATGTGAATGTACAATATATATGTGTGTAAAGCGCTGTGTAAATTGACGGCGCTATATAAGTACCAGAAATAAATAAGTAGAACGTGCTGCATTTTTTCTGCACAGAACTGTACTGGAACGCGGTAAAATGAATCAAAACCGCACTGTAACGCAGCAAAACGCACTGGAATGCACATGCCCCTAATTCAATTGAAGGAAAAGAGAGGGGATAAAATGAACTGGACTGCATAAAAAAAAAACCCACTGGAACACGTCAAAGACGCATTAAAAATGCACCGGAACGCGCATGCAAAAATGCATCTGGAACGCATCTGGACTGCTTTTCTATAGTGTGACGTGGCCCTTAATCCTAAACCCATGTGTCAGGATGGCAAAACACAACAGTGAAGAGACAGGCACAGAATGTTGCCATCCTATAACACAATGGTGGAGATTTACTAAAACTGGAGCGCTCAGAATCTGGTGCCGCTGTGCATGGTAGCCAATCAGCTTCTAACTTCGGCTTGTTTAATTTAGCTTTGGCAATAAAACCTGGAAGCTGATTGGTTTCTATGCACAATTGCACCAGATTTTGCACTCTTAGTAAATAACCTCCAAAGTACCTAAACAAGGGCCTTCATGGCAGAAAAATGACATTTGGATTTAATTTAACATGTTAAAGCTAGTTTAGGTTTAGAGATTGGGTTCTCGTCTACTTACTTGTATTGTAATGATCTGTTTCTAAAAATTACATATTTTTTTTATATGCCAAAACATATATCTGTCCAGAAAAACCATTGTGTATTCTGATCGACCTTGAGATCTCTTTCTCAAGGTCGATCAGCACGACATCACCAGATATGGTGTCACCAGTAGCCTGCGATGTACTTCTGGCAACCTGGTGGTCCCTTCATTCCATGTAACCACGAAGGTTGCTATTGCAGTATGCTTCTGGGAAAACTGAGGCCTTGCTGTGTATCAAGGTCTAGCCTGTAAAACACTGGTAAATAGTTACTGAAATCAACTGATTTGTGTGCCAAACCTTTATAAACAAGGACAGCAATACTCAGGAAAACTCCATGCTTTTGACACAGAAGCAGGAAATGTATTTCTGCTTATGTTACATAATGTTCCCGAAAAAGATGTGATGCTCAGCTGTTTGCTGTGAGTTTGGCACAGAGTGGAATCACCTGACCTTTGGACCAATTTTCACACCTTGCATTACCCAGAACCCCCCTGGAAACCAGCCAATGCTTCGCTTCTGCTTTCAGCAATCACCAGTCACCGTCTCCTGTGCAGGGCTACTACTAGGATGTTTTTTGAGCAGTAACTAGGAACTCATTCAAAATTAGTTAAATGTAGTGTGTAGGAATAGAAGTGTATGCAAGCGATATGAGCCTTTTCTAAGGGGCTTAAACATAAAAAAAACACAAGTAAACAAGTGTGAAATGAAAAATGAAGAATTGTCTTTAAGAGCTTAAAATATGAGATATGTTAAACTACAAAAAAAAAAAAAAAATTATATATATATATATATATATATATATATATATATATATATATATACCGTATTTTTCGCTCCATAAGACGCACCTGACCATAAGACGCACCTAGGTTTTAGAGGCAGAAAACAGGAAAAAAAAATTCTGAACTAATGGACTGCAGACACAGTACAGGAGATGACCAGAGACTGCAGACAGCACAGGGATGACCAGAGACTGCGGACAGCACAGGGATGACCAGAGACTGCGGACACAGTACAGGGATGACCAGAGACTGCGGACACAGTACAGGGATGACCAGAGACTGCGGACACAGTACAGGGATGACCAGAGACTGCGGACACAGTACAGGGATGACCAGAGACTGTGGACACAGTACAGGGATGACCAGAGACTGTGGACACAGTACAGGGATGACCAGAGACTGCGGACACAGTACAGGGATGACCAGAGACTGCGGACACAGTACAGGGATGACCAGAGACTGCGGGGACAGCACAGGGATGACCAGAGACTGCGGGGACAGCACAGGGATGACCATAGACTGCGGGGACAGCACAGGGATGACCAGAGACTGCGGACAGCACAGGGATGACCAGAGACTGCGGACAGCACAGGGATGACCAGAGACTGTGGATAGTACAGGGGATGACTGCTGACCTTTGGGGAGGGGGGGGGGAGCAGGTACCTGAATTTGACAGGTACCCGCTCCCACTTCCGCGGAGTTGTTCTTTGATCTTACCTGTTCCTCTATCCAGCCGCGCGCTGTCTTCCCGGCTTCTGTAATGGCGCTCGGCATGACAGCCGGGTGCCCAGTGCGCATGAGCGAGAAGCACTTGCGCTTTGTGATTGGTCCGGCGGCTTCTGGGATCTGTCATGTGTCCCAGGTGCCGCCTTACCATTCACAAAAAGCACCGCTTCTTGCGCATGCGCACTTGGCACCCGGCTGTCATGCCCACACTACAGAAGCCGGGAAGACCGCGCCGCTGGATAGAGGAACGGGTAAGATGAAAGAACAACTCCACGGAAGTGGGAGCGGGTATCTGTCAAATTCAGGTACCCACTCCCCCTCCCTCCCCAAAGGTCAGCAGTCATCTCTATAAGGTCCCGCTGTAGAGCTGAGCGGCCGGCCCGGTATTCTGACACGGCGGCAGTGGAAATACCGGCCGCTCCATATTCGCTCCATAAGACGCACTGACATTGGAGTGCGTCTTATGGAGCGAAAAATACGGTATATATATATATATATATATATATATATATATACAGACAAACACACACACAAACACATATATATATATACACATATACATACTTTAGGTACACCTTGCTAGTACCAGGTTGGCAGTTTTGCAAACCTTAGAGAAGGTTGTGCGTGAAAATCCCAGTAGATGAGCAGTTTTTACATACTTAGATCACCGCGTCTGGCACTAACAAATATGCCACATTCAAAGTCACTTACATCCCCTTTCTTCCCCATTCTGATGCTCGGTTTGAACTGCAGCAAGTCATCTTCACCACATCTAGATGCCTAAATGCATTGAGTTGCCGCCATGTGATTGACTGATTAGTATTTTGTGTTACCAAGCAATTGAACAGGTATACCTAATAAAGTGGTCAGTGAGTATATACTGTATATATGTGTATAGTACATTTTTTTAAATTGTTAATATGGTCAGGTTAAAAAAATAAGATGTTTTAACAAGGCCACATCAGTTCACTCCCCCCACCCCTCTTCTGTCTGGCAAATGCACATGAGGGTTCTGCCAGGTATTTGGGACCTCACAGAGCCCTGTGGTACATCTGCACATGCACAGGGGAGTTTTGAGCATGCTCATAAATGTCCCTAGTTACTGTTATGTGGACACTGTAGTGGTCCGTGGCATCTGTACGTGTGTGCAAAAATCCCCCACAAGTGCACAGACATATCAAGAGCAGCAGTGAGTCTGTGCATGTGCTGAATCTTGCAATGCACATGCGCCCTTGGTAACATACTGCCTCCTGGGATAGTTGTGACATGGCAATCCCTGGAAGTGCTGCCTTGCAGAGGTACTACAAAATCCAAACAATACTGATGCTTTTTTCCATTTGTTTTGGGGGTTTTTTGGGGGGGATAAGGAAACAAAAGGAAAATGGTAAAATGGTTGCGGGAATGGGTTCAATTCTGCTTTAATTACATAAATGTTGAATTGTATATATTAAGTACTTATACCCAGCAAGGAAGTTGAACTTTAGGGTTTTTTTATTATCTTTCCTGTATCTCCTTAGCTGATTTGTGTAAAATGATCCTTGTTGACAAGGCTCAATAGCTCAAGCTGAACTCTGCACAAACAAATGAGCTGAGCAGTGACACCTTCCACTCTTTCCTCCCTCCCTCCCTCTTAATGCATGCATCTTAGGTTTCAGTTAGAGAAGTGGGAGCCCAGCTTTTGCTGTGCTTTCTCTTTAATGAACTTATAGTGCTATGCTTTCTCATACAATAAATGGTTGTTTTTAAAACAAAAATTATGTGTGTGTGTGGCGTGCATGTATACTGTACACTATATTGCCAAAAGTTTTGGGGCACCCTCCAAATCATTGGATTCAGGTGTTACAATCACTTCCATAGCCACAGGTGTATAAAATCAAGCACCCAGACATGTAGACTGCTTCTACAAACATTTGTGAAAGAATGGGTCGCTCTCAGGAGCTAAAGACCTCCAAATTTCATGTGGCCTTCAAATTATCACAACAGAGCTTCATTGAATGGGTTTCCATGGCCGAGCAGCTGCATCCAAACCTTACATCACCAAATGCAATGCAAAGGGTCGGATGCAGTGGTGTAAAGCACGCCGCCACTGGACTCTAGAGCAGTGGAGACGTGTTCTCTGGAGTGACAAATCACACTTCTCTGACTGGCAATCTGATGGAAGGGTTGTTTTTCAAGGGTTGGGCTTGGCCCCGTAATTCCAGTGAAGGGAACTTTTAAGTTGTCAGCATACCAAGACATTTTGGACAATGTTATGCTCCCAACTTTATGGGAACAATTGGGGATGGCCCCTTCTTGTTCCAACATGACTGCACACCAGTACACAAAGCAAGGTCCATAAAAACATGGATGAGCAAGTTTGGGGTGGAGGAACTTGACTGGCCTGCACAGAGTCCTTACCTGAACCCGATAGAACACCTTTGCAATGAATTAGAGCGGAGACTGTAAGCCAGGCCTTCTCGTCCAACATCAGTGCCTGACCTCACAAATGCACTTCTGGAAGAATGGTCAAACATTCCCATAGACACCCTCCTAAACCTTGTGGACAGCCTTCCCAGAAGAGTTGAAGCTGTTATAGCTGCAAAGGGTGGGCCAACTCAATATTGAACCCTACGGACTAAGACTGGGATGCTATTAACATTCATGTGTGTGTAAAGGCAGGTGTCCCAATACTTTTGGCAATATAGTGTATATATATATATACATATATATATATATATATATATATATATATATGTGTGTGTGTATGTGTTTCAAGGTGCCTCACAGTGTCCAACTGTGAGATCCTGAGACCCCTCAGGACAGCCCCTTCGAGTAGACATAAAGATTTCCACTCACCTGCAGCCGACTGCCTTTTCTTGCAGTCTCCCAGACTGTTCTCATGCATCCGCTGAAGTACTCCCACAGTGTCCACTCAGGTTCAGCCTCTCCCAGTGTGATGGCCCCATGATCCCCTATTGCCCGGGGGCCCCATGAGTTGTCAGTCCGCCCCTGGCCCAGGTATTATTCCTAAATTAATATTATTTTGGGCACCCACTGGCAGAGTATATCATAGCTGACAAAAATTGCTACATTAGTTCTATTGTGGACCATGCTGTTAGTTTCTCACTTTCTATGTTACATTTCAGGAAGATTTGGGCGAACAATACGATAAACCCCAAAAGTAGCCAATTAGAACCAACCGAAGATCTTGTATGTCTGGGCGTTTGATTCAACACAAAATTAGAAGAAGAAGTGCTCTTTCCTCAATAGTAAGTTACTACAAGATATCAGAACATCAAACATCTACAAAGTTGATCCTTTCTGTAAGCCGCCAGTCTATTCATCTGTTGGGGGTTCTAGTGTCTACTATTACAATAATTCCGTGGGCAAGTTGGCATCACCAGATATTTCAGTTAGCATTTCTTCAGCAATGGTACAGGAAGAACCTTGTCCAACTTTGGATTTTGGATTGAGTGAAGAGCGCTGCCTGTCAGTTTGGCTCAGAGATTGTTACAGCCAGGGCGACTGGGTAATGGTAACTTCCATTGCCAGTCTCAGGACTGGGGAGCATATTGCTTTTATAAAATGGTGCAAGGAAGATGGTCCAATCTATTGAGCATATATATCTATAGCCCTTCTTCAAGGGAAACAAGTCAAGTTACAGCTGGATGACAGAACAGCGGCCTCTTACATAAATTGCCAAGAGGGATGCACAGCAATCTTCAATGACCCACATTCCAAGCTAATTTTGTTTACTTTATTTAAAGTATACTATATGTAAACCCTAACAATGAACTTGTCTTATTTGCTAACTTTTTATCTGTTAAATATACCATCAGAAGGTTTTTTTTTAAATATCTGTTTGATAAGTTCAAAAATACCAGAGGCTGAATGCAGAGGCTGACACACCCCACCTTTCCTCTATATTCCTCTTGCCATTGCTTGTCCCAGGAAAGTACTGAGACAAGCTGCAGCTATGAATCAGCCATCTTTCTGGAAGAAATGTAATCTCCAAACACGGAAAGGTTTCTTCGCAGCGAGAGCTGTGAAAATGTGGAATAGACTCCCTCAAGAGTTGGTTCTGGCCAGCTCAGTAGATTGCTTTAAAAAAGATTTGGTTGAACTGGATGGACTTGTGTCTTTTTTTTCAGACAGACTAACTATGTAACTATGTAATCTTCTTTATAGCTGTTGTCTGATCAGTCAGGGCAAAAGGGGAGGGGGACAGGTCAGGCCTCATAGCCAGAGTTATGCCCTGTACACACGCTCAGTTTTTTTCAACCCAGCCGGCTGAACAGAGAAAAAAAACAAGCTTACAGATCACTGTAGTAACACAAGTGCTGGTAGTACAGTGATCTCCCCTGCTGTGCTATTGTGTTCTGACAAGGGGACTGCTCCCCAGCCCCACTAGAGCATACTGGTCAGCACTCTCAGCCATTGGCTGAGAGCACTGGTTGGAAGCCAAGTGGCATACTAATTTTAGGCACACCTCTTTGACAGAAGCCAGATGAATGTCCAGCTGCTGTACACATTTATTTCATGTACTATATAGTGCTGTCAATTTACGCAGCACTTTACATATATATTGTACATTCACATCAGTCCCTAACCCTCAAGGGGAGTACAACCTAAGGTCCCTAACTCACATTCATACATACACATACTAGGACTAATTTAGACAGGAGCCAATTAACCTACCAGCATGTCTTTGTAGTGTGAGAGGAAACCAGAGTATGCGGAGGAAACCCACGCAGGCAGAACCTGCAAACTCCAGGCAGGTGGTGCTGTGGTTGGAATTCAAACCAACGACCCTAGTACTGCCAGGTGGAAGTGTTAACCATTTAGCCACTGTGTTGCCCACATGCACATGGGCTGAATATCAGGCAGTATCAGCCGGTTCAACAGGAATCGTCAGAGACTGCCTGATAATCAGCCAGTACGTACAAGGCTTTAGAAAGCACTAAGAAACATGGGACAATTTACTGCATGTACTTTGTTCCTTAGGGAACAGAACAGTATAATGATAGATCTTCTTTAAAGAACTCCAGCAGACAAAAATACCTTTTTATAAAATCTGCTGAGACATGAAGAGTTAAGTGCACAAGGTGTGGAGCGCACTCTGTGTCTTACAATTTACTGTATGACTTAGGGCTGATAGCATAGCTGTCTCTATACTTCCAGCACGCCGACATGCCAGCTATGGGTGTCCTACACAGTAGCCTAACCGGTAACATCTTTTTGCAGTTGTACTGCCTGGCCCCTCTTCTCCCCTTGCCCAATCACAGAATGCTTTGCATTCTGTTAACCCATTCACAAAATCCAAAGC
Source organism: Staurois parvus (assembly GCF_062004578.1). Lineage (NCBI taxonomy): Eukaryota > Metazoa > Chordata > Amphibia > Anura > Ranidae > Staurois > Staurois parvus. The sequence goes on from NW_028317982.1 coordinate 6,644,988, forward strand.
TTTCTGTGAATGGGCAAGGGAGAGGAAAATGCACAGAACAATTGCTGCATAGGAGACTTGGTAATGTATATAGGAGTGAACTCTGCTCGACTGATCCCCAAGAGTCAGAGAACAACGCTGTGTGATGGGTGGCCTCAGCCATCACTCCAGCCACACCCTCTGATGCGGTTCACCCTGTCCATAAGGGGCTTGATCACAGGTTTTCTGACTCCTGGGGATCGGCTGGATCACCCCTACATACATTACCAAGTCTCTGGAGAAACTTGAGACACTCTCTCTCTCTTTGCCGACATGGTGGTTACTATTCACATTCAGCCTCGAATGGTACTAGAAGCTACAGTATTTCTCCTCTCAGAGCACTGGAGTATAGCGATGGGCTGCACAGTGGCTAAATGGTTAGCACTTCTGCCTGGTAGTACTAGGGTCATTGGTTCAAATCCCAGCCACAGCACCACCTGCCTGGAGTTTGCATGTTCTCCCTGTACGAGTTTTCTCCAGGTATTCCAGTTTCCTCCTACACTCCAAAGACATGCTGGTAGGTTAATTGGCTCCTGTCTAAATTGGCCCTAGTATGAATGTAAGTTAGGGACCTTAAATTGTACACTCCTTGAAAGTTAGGGACTGATGTAAATGTACAATATATATGTAAAGCGCTGCGTAAAATTGATGGCACTATAGAAGTACCTGAAAAAATAAATAAATACCAGTAAACTAAACCAAAGAGAGAGATCCAAGAGGCGATCTACACCTCCTAGCACTTACAGTAGCTGCTTGTGCTTACCATTTTCTGGGGTTCTTCTTTAAGGCATCCGTAGACTTTAAAAATCGGTTACTCTCAGTCTAATTAATAAAAATGGATGATAGTTGTATAATAGTTACGGTACATTTAAACTGATTGACCACGTGCATTAAAAATATCTTTATATGTCAAAGTGACATTGGATGGCCTCAAAAAATCAAAGCAGAATAAATGGAAAATAAATGATAGTGATTATTCCCGCTGGAAGGCTTTAGTGCTTTCCTAGGTAACAACTAGCAGTGGTTTGTTGATTGATGCTGAGTTGATATGTGTTCTTCTTCTATGTCCCTTCCTTCCCATACTGCACATCAACACACTAAAGGCAACCCTCTTCAGTTCTGGGTATCCAGTGTTCACAGCTTACAACTATCACAGAATCCGGATTGCTGCTTCATAATCTCCACATCTGCAATCATCTGCCGGCCATCAGAAAACATCTGTCAATTCCTGTGATGAAGTGATGTTCTTGTATGACACTGTCCTAGCAATATACTGTATAGAGCTGCCTGAATAATGTGTCCATTGATATGTGGACCTGCACTCATTGGTATAATGCAGCAACCTCAATTGTAAATACATTGTGTTCTGCCGGCCATAGATGGGTCGAAAATCGGCCGATTTTTCAGCCGATTTTTGCACCGTTAGTGGGTTAATTAGTCGGCCATTTTTCGGGGTTTTTGCACATTTTTTTATTGGGCATGTTGGAAAATTCACGGCCGATTTTGACGATCGTCCAATTTTCCCAGCAATGATGGGCAAATCGGCCGCTCGTTTTACTGATAAAAAATCTGCGCATGAGCCATGACCTGCAAGAAGAAGAAAAAGAAGAAGAAGAATTCCAGTCCGCTAATATATTTTATATGAAAAAGTCTTGCGGTTGCAACAAATGTATCCATTTGTATCCAAATAATGTATTACAATGTTTTTATTTGGATTACAATGTTTTTATTTGGATACAAATGGATACATTTGTTGCAACTGCAAGACTTTTTCATATAAAATATAATAGCGGACTGGAATTCTTCTTATTATTCTTCTTCTTTTTCTTCTTCTTTTTATTATTCTTAATTCTTCTTCATATTGCTGTCACATTGTATGGTGTGCTCCCCTGTCTCTGCAAGGGACAGAAGTTATGGGGTTAATGCTGGCTGTAGATGGGACGAAAATCGGCCGATTGCTTTAATGTTGTTAATAACGTCAGCCAATCGAACGACCGATTTTTCATTTTTTTTTTTAAATCGGCCGATTTTTAGACCCGTCTATGGCCTGCTTTAGGCTGGCCATACATGACTTGAATATTGTCTGATCAGCCAAAGTTTGAAGTGTTGGCCCTGACCATGCACCAGCAAAATATTGTAATGTCGGCCATACATGGGTCGAAATTCGACCGATTTTTCATCCGAAAATCGGACCTAAGAATAATTTTTCGATTTTCGCTCTGTTAGTGGGTCAATGGCACTGGCCGATTTTCATGGTTCCTCCCATTTTCGGTGATCGGGCATGTTGGAAAATTTGTGAAAAACGACCGATTTTTGACTCAATGCTGGTCAAATCATACGATCATTTTTCCAAAAAGAATATGTGCATGAGCCGTGACCTGGAAGGAACAGAAGTTTCACCTGTTATATGGGGTGAACTTTATGACTTGGTTGGCCGATTTTCAAAATCATTGATGGCACCATCGAATTACTGAGCGAACGACGTTTTTGATTTTCAGACGAAAAATCATTCGGAATTCTACCCATGTATGGCCTGCATAACTCTGGACAAATCAAGAACCCCACCCACCCCCATTAAACTGATTGCTGTTATGAAAAAATGCCATTTTTACACATCTAAAATCGCAGTCATGCGACACTCACAGTATCTTCTCTCCTCGTTATGTCTTCGGGTGTGGCTGCATGACATGCAATGGACAACTCTTTTTTGGCTGTCCAGTGTTAGGGTCCTTTTAGAATCCAAAGGAGGAGTGATTGTTGGAACTGTTGGAGAACTGGACAGCATGGCCACATCTGCAGTGCTGTGGTCCCCGCTGTGGTCATTAGTGGTCCCCGCATCCCGAAATGGCACTGGCGATGGACCCAGAGGGCAGACTTAGGTGAGTATACCTTGCTTCACAATACAATTGAAAATAAATGTGCAGCAAGATCAGTTTAAGAGGGTGGGTGTGCGTGAACAGGGGCTGGTGGTGGTAGTGGGTTAATAATTTGACTTGAGTTGGACTTTAAAGAGGTAATAAAAAATGTAATATACTGCAGCTTATTATTAGATGTGGTGGCTGCATTCTTTTTTGTTTTTTCCTCCTCTGTTTTCACCTGGTGACCTGGCCAGTAACACACCTCCTGTATTAGAGTGCCCCACTCAGGATGGAGGAGCACAGGGGGCACAACAGACAGCAGCATTGTTAGTCTGGGGGGAGGGGAGTGTTAGTTGTACAAGCAGATTTGGATGCACTAATTGAAGCTGAAGTCCAGCTGACACTTTATAAGCAGTTACAGTAAACTGTTTTTTCCTTTTAGGATTGAAGGTTGATTGTTGTAAGCACCCCTGTCAGTAGTAAATGTTTTGTCTCAACCCTGTAACTGTTACATCTGCAGGACAGCTTTTTATATTGAAAGACATCAGACTTAGTGGATGGATCACCAGGTGAGAATAAAAGAGAAGAAAAAAGTTCAAAAAAGAACCGAATGCAGTCACCACATCTTAGAAATGGTAAGCTGCAATTTAATAAAGGTTTGCTTTTGGGTTAAATATTGCTTTAAGTGTTATAATGAATAGACAAGTAACAGAATAAAATGTGCATTTTTGTCTCAAATACAATATATGTTAAAAGTACCAGCAGGCAAAAACTCAAATAAATTGTATTTTTCCATTCTTTTTTACTCTAAAATGGAAAGCAGTATGATTAAATGAGCAGATTGTTTTGGTCTATAAATGGTCAACATTTAGTATTCTAGTGATTAAAGCTGAAGCCTAATCTGTTTATGTTTCCTTCTTGATAATGTTTTTAAATAAAACCTTTTTAATTTCATTACATACCTTATTTTGGTGAACCCAGTGTTTTATCACTTTGTCTCTGTGCTTTTCTATGAAGTTTAGGCAGATCATGTCTGGTGGGAGAGGGCAGCAGGGTGTGGTACATAGCTTCCTGAAAACATCACAGCCCCCTGCCTCAGTACTCCTCCTAAGAGTCCTAAGTCTGATGTCAGCAGTGGGCTGGCTCCTGGGAGGAGTTGTGCAAATATCAAAATTCCTTAATGGGTGTGTAATGGAACCAACCCAGACTGCGCTTGAGTACTTCAGTCTGAACACTGACAACAGACACCACAGCTGACCATACAAGATTAGACGACACCAGTCTTGAAGTAAACCAGGAGGCAGACTACTTTATTTGAACACAGATACAAGATATATAAGCTCAGGGGACAACCCCCCCTCCCTGCATAATGACACAGGGCGAGGCAACCAACATTTAGTAACAAGAGACACACAGGTATTCAAACTTCACACCAGCAGACAGTCCTATCAAGAGGGAGGGCTGCTGAAGACCCCCCCCCCCCCCACTAAGCTAATACACATATACACACATACATCCCATAATAGTTTGCTCCCAAGCAAGACAAACAATAGAACAATGGGATGCAGCCACATAACATTAAATAATCAACCCCCCACCCCACCTATACATGTCTAGACAATATTAGGACAGATCACCATTTACCCCTAACAGGCACAGGGTGATTTACACATAAGAGGGATATGGGGAGCTGAGACAGGGGTCTCCCCACCTCTCTAAAGTGAGCTGGGTTCCATGTGCCCCCCACTCAAAGTGACTGCCGTCGCAGGGTGGATGTCAGTATTGAGGAGTAGGTATTCCTAGGTAGGCTGTATTTTAATGCAGACTGCCCTAGGTAACACTTAGCATCCATGGTGATCTTAGGTGCCTCTTAGATAATGCTGAGACTCCATGATTGAGGAAACCAAAATCCAATTAATGAAAGCGGCAGACCAGGGACAGTCAGACTGGGAAAAAAGTACTAGATGATGCTGGATGTCATTCAGGCAGGAAATCAGGTGAGCTGTATCTGACCTGCTGCAGTTTTTAATACACACTGCTTGAGGCATACATTTTGCATCTGATTGCCTGACTACTTATTCTCAAGGCCCTGAAATTCCAAGACAGTGAAAACATCCACAAAATGACTAGATTTTGCAAAGCAGACTCTCCAATGTGTTTCCTAAGAGGCATGGTGAGTTTTTGAAAAATCATATTTTTTTTTGCCACAGGTTTTTGAAAATGAAAAATGTTTTTTACACACAGCTGACAATTAATAAAATATTTCTAACACACAGTATGAGTATACTTAGAATTACACCCCAAAGCACATTCTGCTACTCCTCCTCAGTGCATGGACACCACGTGTATGATACTTTTGTTCTTATGCAACCTAGCCACATAGGCCCAAAATCCAAGGAGCACCTTCAGTTTTTTAAGGGGCATAAACTACATTTTTAATTTCCTGACTACCTATCACATTTCCTGTGGCCCTGGGGTTTCAAGACAGTAGAAAAACACCCACAAAATAACCACATTTTGGAAAGTAAACACCCCAAGGCATTTTTAAGAGGCATAGTGATTCTTTAAATATTTCATTTTTTGCCACAAATTTTAGAAAATGCAAAAAAAACCAAAAAAGTATTCACAAAATTGTGAATTTAATAAGATACAGTATTTCCCACAGAAAGTGGTCTGGCAATGCTGGCACTAGTGTGGCAATGATCAGAAACACTGTTGATGGTTTAGATTGGTCAGGGTGACACTGGGAATGGTGTGGCAGTGATCAGGAACACAGTTGCTGGCATACACTGGTCTGGTGACACTGTACTGGTGTGGTGGTGATCAGGAACACTGTTGCTGGCTTACACTGGTCTGGTGACACTGTACTTGTGTGACGGTGATCAGGAACACTGTTGCTGACTTACATGTGTCTGGAGACACTGTATAGGTGTGGCAGTGATCAGGAACACTGTTGCTGACTTACACTGGTCTGGTGACACTGTACTGGTGTGGCAGTGATCAGGAACACTGTTCCTGGCTTACACTGGTCTGGTAGAGTCCTCCTGTAAGGGGCCCGGGCCAGCAGGGGGTCCAGGCAGCTGGGTGAATTGGATGTGGGCAAGGAGGTTGATCGGCACAGCGGTGGGGGGGGGGGGGGGATTACTGGAATTGTTCCCCTGTATGGCTCCCTCTGCAGCACCAGAAAACTGTCTTCTTCTCCCCTCCTTCCCACTGATTTTCAGTTGCTGCAGTGAGAGCTATACAGGGGTTCAGTTCCAGTAATTTCCCCTCCACCACGCCCATCACCCTCCCTTTGCACCATACATTTCCCCTGATGAACAGGCCGCCGGTGTGTCTCCAACCCCTCAGAGCTGCCAGCTTCCCTCCTTACTTTACCACAAGTAGCTTCAAGCACACAACAGGATCCTTCAGGATGGAGAGTGGAGGAAGGGTTTGGTAAATATGTCCCTTCCTTTCCTAAATGATCACAATGAGTGATCGGCACCAATCACTTATTGTGCTCATTCATAACTGAAGCATAGTAAACTGTAATATCTAAAAAAAACCTGCACAATGGATGGAAAAAAATCTAGAGGCTGCTGTTAGCAATAAACACTAAAAAGTGTGTGCCAGTTGGACAATGAATGTGCTGCGGCGCTACCACTCTTGTGCTGTGGGAATCTGATAGTGATATATACCGTATTTTTTGCTCTATAAGACGCACTTTTTTCCCCAAAAAAATGGGGCGACTATGGAGCGGCTGGCACGGTATTCCTGCCGCCGCCGTGTTAGAATACCGGTGCCGGTCGCTCGGCTCTCCTGTGCAGCAGAACCTGCTCCTCAGTCCTACCAGTTCCTCAGTCCAGCGGTGTCCTCACTGTCTTCTCTCCCTGGCGATGGCATCTTTAGTGTGGGCACTTGCGGCTTCACAGCCTGGTGCCCACTGTGCATGCGTGAGAAGCGCTGCACTTTATGAATGGTATGGCAGTCTTCTGGGACCTGTCATGTGTCCCAGAAGACGGGGAGGGAGGACAACTCTGCAGAAGTGGGAGCCGGTACCTGTCAAATTCGGGTACCCGCTCCCCCCCTTCCGCTTCTCAGAGGTCCACAGTCTCTGGTCATCTCCTGTACTGTGTCCGCAGTCTCTGGTCATCTCCTGTACTATGTCTGCAGTCTCTGGTCATCTCCTGTACTATGTCCGCAGTCTCTGGTCATCTCCTGTACTGTGTCCACAGTCTCTGGTCATCTCCTGTACTATGTCTGCAGTCTCTGGTCATCTCCTGTACTATGTCTGCAGTCTCTGGTCATCTCCTGTACTATGTCTGCAGTCTCTGGTCATCTCCTGTACTATGTCCGCAGTCTCTGGTCATCTCCTGTACTGTGTCCGCAGTCTCTGGTCATCTCCTGTACTATGTCTGCAGTCTCTGGTCATCTCCTGTACTATGTCTGAGGTCTCTGGTCATCTCTTGTAGTACATCTGCAGTCTCTGGTCATCTCCTGTACTATGTCCGCATTCTCTGGTCATCTCCTGTACTATGTCCGCAGTCTCTGGTCATCTCCTGCACTGTGTCCGCAGTCTCTGGTCATCTCCTGCACTGTGTCCGCAGTCTCTGGTCATCTCCTGTACTATGTCCGCATTCTCTGGTCATCTCCTGTACCGTGTCCGCATTCTCTGGTCATCTCTTGCAGTACATCTGCAGTCTCTGGTCATTTCCTGTACTATGTCTGCAGAATATTTTTTTTCTTGTTTTCCTCCTCTAAAACCTAGGTGCGTCTTATGGTCAGGTGTGTCTTATGGAGCGAAAAATATGGTAGTTCCTTGATCACTTTCTCTAGCTTCAAACTGAAGATCTGTAGCTCTGTACAGACCTGGGGCTGGAAGAGCCTGTGCATAGCGCCCACAATTGCAGTTGAAATGCTTTTACAGCTTCCAATGTTAAAAATATAATAAATGCATATTTCTTTATTCCTTTGTAATATATAATATGGGTGCTTTTATTTCTTTAAAAGGTGAAGTATTCCTTTAAAACTAAGTGAGTAAAATTCTAGGGTAGGCATAGAAATGAAAGTCAGTAGTGTGACTTTATACATTGTGAAATGTGCACTAATACACTGATACCAATGATATATAAAGCCTAATTAGTGGAGTTAGTAGTGTGGAAGTGTTATGATATGTATGAATCAAGGTCACTATAGAGGAAATAATAGACCTGTCAGAACAGTCCTGTGTTATCTCTCAGGTGCAGGGCCCATGTTTCATTCCATGTCTCAGGGAGGAGTTATCAGAAGGCGTCCAGGCTGAGAACTCTTCTCCCACTTCCTAGGAGGTGTTGATGGTATTGGGAGTGATAATGCTGGTTACTCAACCTTGCTCTTCCAGAATTTCCTTTTGTGTTTCCCTCCTGACATTAGGAAAGGTCTTTGATGAGTCGTGTTTGCATGGAAACAAAGCACATTTGGAACCAAAACAGGCTGGATTTGTGAAGGCTCTTGAAGTTAGACACCCTCTTAATTAATAACAATAGACGCGAGGCAAGTTGGGGCGTGTCTGGGGTTTCGCCTAGATTGTTACATTCATTTAAAATAGGAAGATGGTCAGTTTTTAAAAGATCTGCACTAGAACACAAACTGTACATCTGAAGCCAAAACTTTTTTTATTTTGGATAGAGTAGGGAGTGGTTAATGCGGTATTAAACCCAAAAATGTAATATATTGCAGATTACCAATCATTAGATGTGGTGGCTGCATTCATTTTTTTAAGGCTTTTTTCCTTCAGTGTAAGAATGCCGGCTACAAGTTGCTGATTGTCGCCATTATTAATATATTTAAAAAAATGTTTAAGTATATATACCACCATTAGTAGACACTATAACTTTCACGTAAACCAATTAATGTACACGGGTTGGGATTTTTATTTAGCAAAGACATGTAGCAGAATTCCTTTTTGTCTAAATTTATGATGAAATTAGATTTTTTTTACTGGCTATGTTTAATATCTAAAAGTCAAAAATGTTTTTTTGTCATAATTGGTGGTCTTTTTTTTTTATAGCGCAAAAAATAAAAAATGCACAGGTGATCAAATGCCACCGAAAGAAAGCTCTATTTGTGGGAAAAAAAGGACGTAAATTTAATTTGAGTGCAGTGTTGCATGACCGCGCAATTGTCAGTTAAAGTAAGACAGCGCCACATCACAAAAAATGGCCTGGTCAGGAAGGGGATGTAAATCGTCTAGAGGGCAAGTGGTTAAGAATTCTGGGTCAGGCATTTTTTACATAGTGACACCGGTCCAACGTGGACCAAGATTAAATAAAAGTATGGCTTTTTTTTTTCAATCATACTTGCTTGGTTGGATGCAGCATCAATCCAAGTGTGAGCATTTGCATCATCATCCATTCATCAGTAAACGCAGGTACGGATGGATGTTTCATTGCGGATATATTCTAAGATTAGGATGGGATTTACTTAAATAGGTTTTTTTGTCCCCATGGGATTGCTTTCTGAGGATATATACATGTATATCCTATTTTTATATATTTATATATATATATATATATATATATATATATACAGTCAGGTCCATAAATATTGGGACATCGACACAATTCTAACATTTTTGGCTCTATACACCACCACAATGGATTTGAAATGAAACAAACAAGATGGGGTTTAACTGCAGACTGTCAGCTTTAATTTGAGGGTATTTACATCCAAATCAGGTGAACAGTGTAGGAATTACAACAGTTTTCATATGTGCCTCCCACTTGTTAAGGGACCAAAAGTAATGGGACAATTGGCTTCTCAGCTGTTCCATGGCCAGGTGTGTGTGTTATTCCCTCATTGTCCCAATTACAATGAGCAGATAAAAGGTCTAGAGTTCATTTCAAGTGTGCTGTTTGCATTTGGAATCTGTTGCTGTCAACTCTCAAGATGAGATCCAAAGAGCTGTCACTATCAGTGAAGCAAGCCATCATTAGGCTGAAAAAACAAAACAAACCAATCAGAGAGATAGCAAAAACATTAGGCGTGGCCAAAACAACTGTTTGGAGCTACACTCGGGAATACCGCCAAGGAGGTTAAGGGAAAGAAGTGGAATGTTATGCAATGACCAAGTCACTTACCTGACCTGAATCCGATTGAGCATGCATTTCACTTGCTGAAGACAAAACTGAAGGGAAAATGCCCCAAGAACAAGCAGGAACTGAAGACAGTTGCAGCAGAGGCCTGGCAGAGCATCACCAGGGATGAAACCCAGTGTCTGGTGATGTCTATGTGTTCCAGACTTCAGGCTGTAATTGACTGCAAAGGATATGCAACCAAGTATTAAAAAGTGAAAGTTTGATTTATGATTATTATTCTGTCCCATTACTTTTGGTCCCTTAACAAGTGGGAGGCACATATGCAAACTGTTGTAATTCCTACACCGTTCACCTGATTTGGATGTAAATACCTTCAAATTAAATCTGACAGTCTGCAGTTAAAGCACATCTTGTTCGTTTCATTTCAAATCCATTGTGGTGGTGTATAGAGCCAAAAATGTTAGAATTGTGTCAATGTCCTAATATTTATGGACCTGACTGTATACAGTTGTGTCCAAAATTATTCAACCCCCACTGAAATTGAGTGTTTTGGCCAGTTTGACATTGCTTTTGATCATTCAGTCATCTTGCTTACATTTACATTAAAGAGGCACTTGTAGGTCAGACAAATATAACATAACAGTTATAATGAAATAACCACAAATGTCTTTTCTGTGCTCACAGCATTATCAGTTTTATTCAACCCCCAAGTGACATTCAATCTTAGTACTTAGTACAGCATCCTTTTACAGTTATAACAGCTTTTAAACGTGAAGCATAGCTTGACACAAGTGTCTTGCAGCGATCTACGGGTATCTTCGCCCATTCTTCATGGGCAAAGGCCTCCAGTTCAGTCACATTCTTAGGCTTGCGCACTGCAACTGCTTTCTTTAAGTCCCACCAGAGGTTCTCAATCGGATTTAAGTCTGGTGACTGCGATGGCCACTCCAAAATGTTCCAGCCTTTCCTCTGCAACCATGCTCTAGTGGACTTGGAGGTATGCTTGGGATCATTGTCCTGTTGAAAGGTCCAACGTCTCCCAAGCCTCAGGTGTGTGACGGACTGCATCACGTTTCCATCCAATATCTCCTGGTACTGAAGAGAATTCATGGTACCTTGCACACGCTGAAGCTTCCCTGTACCTGCAGAAGCAAAACAGCCCCAAAGCATGATTGACCCTCCACCATGCTTCACAGTAGGCAAGGTGTTCTTTTCATCATAGGCCTTGTTCTTCCTCCTCCAAACATAGCGTTGATCCATGGGCCCAAACAGTTCTAATTTTGTTTCATCAGTCCACAGAACACTATCCCACAACTTTTGTGGTTTGTCCACATGGCTTTTGGCATACTGCAGTCGACTCTTCTTATTCTTTGGAGACAGCAAGGGGGTACGCCTGGGAGTTCTGGCACGGAGGCCTTCATTACGCAGTGTGCGTCTTATTGTCTGGGCTGAAACTTCTGTACCCACATCTGACAAATCTTTTCTCAGTTCCTCAGCAGTCACACGGGGACTTCTCTCCACTCTACGCTTCAGGTAGCGCACAGCAGTCGAAGTCAGCATCTTCTTTCTGCCACGACCAGGTAGCGTTTCAACAGTGCCCTTTGCCTTGAATTTGCGAATGATGCTTCCTAAGGTGTCTCTTGGTATGTTTAACATCTTTGCAATCTTCTTATAGCCATTGCCCTTCCTGTGAAGAGAAATCACCTCTTCTCTTGTCTTCCTGGACCATTCTCTTGCCTTCACCATGTTTGTAACCACACCAGTAAATGTCTAGAAGGAGCTGAGTATCACAGTCATTTTAAAGCTGCCTAATTGGTGCTTATTATGCTTGATTGCTGCTCGGTGACATCCACAGGTGTTTTCAATACCTGATGGAAAGCACCTGTATGAACCTCTGTTCTTCAGAGTGGTAGTCTTTAAGGGGTTGAATAATTGTGGCAATGAAGAAACCACATAAGAACCATTTACTACTGTATTACATAAACAATTGATGTCATTTTAGTTGCATTTGGGTAGTTACAACGTCCTTGTAGGATTTGATTCTGAATACAATTCCAAATGTACACTATAGTCCCTAAACCCCTTTACAGCATTGGGGGTTGAATAATTTTGGACACAACTGTATATGCTTTTTATGGATTTCTTCTATACTTTCCACGTTTTATGTGATTTGTGGTCCTTATATGATTTATAATATTTATTCTATATGGTATCACTCATGCGATGTCTGCATTCATGTTAACATTCTTATTTATGATGGCATGTAAGAACAGCTCATGTGATGCCAGTCCCCGCCTCTGGTAAAACCAGGGACGGCCCACATGTGTTTCTAGAATCTGCATTAGCTAACATATATAAGAGAGGTACAGACTGATTGCTTGGTGGCTCTGAGGAAGAGGTTGAGACCTCGAAACGCGTTGGCTTGTTGGATGTCCAGGGTTCCATTTTGTTGGACTTATATGCAATGTGGATTGGACACAGCTGTTTAGTGTGATGTGCTTTTGACCTGTTTGCCTATTGTGAGTACAATACTTACTTTTTATCCCTCCAATACATTTTCTACGATAATGCACTAGGCAGGTGCACCCTCTGTTTGTTTTTCTTTGTATCCAGTGACATTGGACTATCCCGGTCCATCGAGGGCAGCAAGGAGTGCATTTTCCAGGATATCTGTGATGTTACCATAACCCTAGCCAAGTCCATCCCGAAGCGCAGCAGTACATAGTTTGCTGTGTTTTTTTGCATCTGTCCCCCACTGGCTCTAAGGTTGAGAACTGAGCAATCAAAGACCATTGATCATTCAGTTTTCCTTGCCGCTCTGAGCAGAGAGTGGTGACTTTCAGTCTCTCACTGGAGTGTTGGGCTATGAAGGGGGCGAGAGGGTCTGGCTCTGGCTCTCAGCGACTTGCTGAGAGGCTGAGCCAGGTGCCGGTCCAGGCTCCTGGGTGTATTCCGACCATGTGGTCTGAATCTTTCCCCAGCCTGGACCGGCTCTGTGATATCAGTCGACAGCAGGCTTCAGCCCACTGTCAGCTGAAAATGGGTGACAGAAGTGTAGAAGGAACTGCACTCTGTGATCCACAGAAGTACAGCCAAACGAGCTTTGGTTGTACTTTTCCTTATGTATATGTGTCCCTTACCTGTGGGATCCACTGGAAATGACCATTTATTTGCCTTGCCTGTGCGTTATGAACATATATAAGAGAGGTACAGACTCACTGCTTGGTGGCTCTGAGGAAGAGATTAAGACCTCGAAACGCGTTAGCTTGTTGGAAGTCCAGGGTTCCATTTTGTTGGACTTATATGCAATGTGGATTGGACACAGCTGTTTAGTGTGATGTGCCTTTGACCTGTTTGCCTATTGTGAGTACAATACTTACTTTTTATCCTTCCAATACATTTTCTACGATAATGCACTAGGCTGGTATGCCCTCTTTTTGTTTTTCTTTGTATCCAGTGACATTGGACTATCCCGGTCCGTTTAGGGGAGCAAGGAGTGCATTTTCCAGGATATCTGTGATGTTACCATAACCCTAGCCGAGTCCATCCCGAAGCACAGGAGTAGAGTTTGTTGTGTTTTTTGCATCTGTCCCCTACTGGCTCTAAGGGTGAGAACTCAGCAATCAACACCATTGATCATTCAGCTTTCCTTGCTGCTCTGAGCAGAGAGCGGTGACTTTCTCGCTGGAGCTTTGGGCTATGGAAGGGCGTCAGGGGCTGGCTCAGCGGCTCACTGAGAGAGGCTAAGCCAGGTGCCAGTCCAGGCTCCTGGGTGGATTCCGACCATGTGGTCTGGATCTTTCCCCGGCTCTGTGACATCAGCCAACAGCAGGCTTCAGCCCACAGTCAGCTGAAAATGTGTGACAAGAGTGTAGAAGGAACTGCTCTCTGTGATCCAAAGAAGTACAGCCAAACGAGCTTTGGCTGTACTTCTCCTTATGTATATGTGTCCCTCATCTGTGGGATCCACTGGAAATGACCATCTAATTGCCTTGCCTGTGTGTTGGGACTGCTTTGGGAAAGGCAGCCCTAATCATAATGTGTGAACGGATCTGGAGGTGTTCTACCAAATGGAAATGCTCACATTCTGTTCCTTATCTCCGGGGGTCTGTGTATGAGTGTATTCAGTTCATACAATGCTGAGGATTTTGTAACATGAAAAATCTTAAATGGGAACAATGGATACTTTGTGAGCTCGGTGCACACTGTCCCCAGTGCTCGTTTTTTGGCTTTCTGTCTGCTGATTTATTTGGGGAATGTGCTTAGGGTAGACTTTCAAAACAATTTGTGCTGTACCATGAAGACTTGCATGATGCTGCCAGCAGGGCTCCTTCTGAGTCAATGTCATCAAAATGTTTCCTGAGCACTCCCGTGTAGTCAGCAAATACAAGGACTCTCCCTGGGAGTGAGGTGTGCCTGCCACCCCCTTCTATCACCTATGAATATGGAAACCTAAATATAGCTAAAGCCAAAACTTTATTTTTAGATTTGAATAGAGTGGTGAGGGATTAGAACACCGGTCTGGTTTTATTTCTGCCTGTGTGTTTGTTAGTGGCATCCTTACATCCTTGATATCCTCATTTTCTGAAAATGATCCATGTACATGTACTACCTAATGGCTCCGTAAACTATTTTTCAGGAAATAGTTTCTTGCTGTGTTTTTATATCTCCTTGTAAGATCATTTGAGAGCTCCCAGATCTCTCCTTTTTCCCCCTCCCTGCCATTTGTTTGGAACAGGCAGTGCATGCTAGATGTGGTCATGTCAGAGGCATAACTAGAACCTTTACCCCGGGTTCACATATATGCGGCTGTGCGGGTCGCGTTTTGCACGGGCACGAGAACCCATTCATTTGAATGGACTCCCATGCCAGTGACACGCAGGGAAGAAGTCCCTGCACTTCTTTGGAAAACGCAGCCCGCACGGGAACCTCGGTTCCCAGTATGGTTGTGTTTTCCAGTGCAGGCGGCGTGCCATTAGAACTAATGGCCCCGCCCGCGGGTCCGCATTTCTCTGTGCAAGTGGTCGGCTGCACAGATTTTTATGTGGATCCGCAGCGGCACCACCCGCACAGACGTGAACCTCGGCTCAGGACAAGAAACAATGACCTCTGGCCAGAGCCCTTCCCTCTGGTTTCGGGGCCCTTCACACTCATCCCAGGGCCCTTTACTATGCTCTCACAGTGAAAACCCTTCACATGTCCTGCAGTGGGCCCCCTTCCTGCCTTCTTACCCCCCCCCACAGTAGTGGAAAGACAGGGCTCGGTTGCAAGTGTGACTTTTGTGACCATAGTAGTTGTGCCACTGGTGTCAGTAGTTTTTACTAGTTTAGGGAAGCTGATGGTGAGAGGTGAGCCGCTGCCATGCTAGCACAGTGGCTCACCTCTCACCACTAGCTTCCCTGCCAAACTCTGCTATTCCAGTTGCTTACCTGCCGAACTTTGTAGCCTTCCATGGTCCCAGTGGATCCTTCTCTGAACATGATGACAAGCTTTATCTTCCCTTACACAGAGTGCGTGCATTTTGTTATTAACCCCTTGCTTCCCATTAAACTTCTACACTTAGATGGTTGCGCTTTTCTGGTTTGTTTTTATTGTTTGTACATTAGGTGGCTCAACACCTTTTCATGTGGAGCTGCAACCACCAATCTAGTTTTTTTTTATTTTAACCACTCATTTTTTTTTAGCATTAAAGGGCACCTGTCAGCGCAGTAGTTTTTCTTTAATCCTTTAATGTAAAGCACACTGCACCTGTATAAAGCAACACACACTACAAAGTGGAATCCAGTGGATTTCAATGCACACTTTGAGTAAATTCACACTACAAGGTGGAATTATGGAGTTTTCTGCTTGTGCGTTACACTCACATTACAAGGTGGAATTGTGGAGTTTTTTGCTTGTTGTGCGTTATACTCACATTACAAGGCAGAATCATGCAGAGTTTTCTGCTGGTTGTGCGTTATACTCATTACAAGGCAGAATTGTGTGGAGTTTTCTGCTTGTTGTAAGTTACACTCACACTCCAAAGTGGAATCATGTGGAGTTTTCTGCTGTTTGTAAGTTATACTCACATTACAAGGCGGAATCATGTGGAGTTTTCTGCTGGTTGTGCGTTATACTCACACTACAAAGCAGAATCATGTGGAGTTTTCTGCTTGTTGTGCATTATACTCACACTACAAAGCAGAATCATGTGGAGTTTTCTGCTTGTTGTGCATTATACTCACACTACAAAGCAGAATCATGTGGAGTTTTCTGCTTGTTGTGCGTTATACTCACATTACAAGGTGGAATCATGTGGAGTTTTCTGCTGGTTGTGCGTTATACTCACATTACAAGGCGTAATCATGCGGAGTTCCAGTCACACTGTAAAAACATAAAAGTCAGCAGCTACAAAAACTGTAGCTGCCGACTTTTAAAAAACAGCCACTCACCTGTCCCACGATCCTGCGGTGTCCTCCACTAAGCCCGTTTCACCGGCTGGCTGTTGTAACCAGCACCGGCATCTTCAATGTGCGCACCCGGCTGTGACTGCTTGAGACTTCACAGCCGGGTGCCCACTGTGCATGCGTGAGTAGCGCTGCGCTTTCTGAATTGTCCCATATTTTTCTGGGACCTGTCACTTGTCCCAGAAGACTATGGGGAGGGAGGGGTGGAGGACAACTTCAGCTTCCAATCGCCTAGGCAATCGCAGCAGAAGTGAGAGTGGATACCTGTCAATTTCGGGTACCCGCTCCCCCACTCCCCAAAGGTGCCAATCCTTAACCTCCCTAGCGGTCTGATTATGTCAATATTTCTGTGCTCAAAGTGATACATTTTTTTGCATGGAAATATGTTGTGGTTTTTTTGTAGGCCTGTAATTCTTAGGAATAACTCACTGAAATCTGTCTGAACAAGAGTCTAGTAAACATCCCGGGTAGGATAAAATTTGAAACACGAAATCATTAATTATAATATAATAATAAATCATAAAAAAATAATAGAATAATAAATTTAATTCAATAATAAAATCAAACCAAAAACACTGAAATTTGAAATATAGCGCCAAGTTTGCACATCACTGATCTTAGTCGCAAAATTGTTTTCAGTGTCTGATGATGAATTTCCCCACGAATCATTATCATTCAATTCTGCAAGTGGTTCTAATTTACTATCGCTGTTCTCTAGCTGGTCTAAAACCATTTGACCTAAAAGGACGCTTTTTGGACGCCATGGACATTTCTCAGTTTCCAGGCAGAGAGAACAGTAAAAATGCAGGCAGGGCACAGGACAGAGCATTCGGGACAAAATGTATGTGAAATGGTTTGATACAGTAATGTTATACTATGTGATTTTAGTGTATTGAGTGAATGTCACTTTTTAAATTTTTTAATTTCCTGCCGATTCCATTCCCCGTACGTCCCGACGCTCGCAGGGAACGGAAGACGGATGCCGGCATCGGCTGGAGGAGATGGCTGGGGACGCTGCAGGGGGGACATCGCGGGAGCAAAGGACAAAGCAAGTTCAAGAGGGAATCCCTGAGCAATGCTGCAGGGTAATCCCGAGTGTAGCTCGGAGTTACAGCTTTTGGTACTGAAAGTTATCCTCGAGCTACACTCAGGAATACCTCCAGGGAGGTTAATAGGGAGCGGGGGGCCAGTCTTTGAAATGGAACTTCCCCTTTTGAGTGGAGCTTCGCTTTAAGGTATAGTGTTCATTGTAGACTGTGAGCTGAATTGATACCCCAGGTGCACTGACAGATCCCCCTGCATCCAGCTCTCTTCTCTTGATTCAAAGCCCTGCACAGCTATATTGTATATGTGTACTAGAACTCCCAGCGTTCTTGTGTCTTTTATGGATGGTTCTTTTTTTCTTTCTTAATTTTTTCATGAATGAAGAGGAGTTTTTTAAGCATTTTTACATATAAAAAAAAAAGAGCCTGAAAAGCTCAAGAAAACTGCTTCCCTGTGTATGTGAATGTATATCTATGTATGTTTTCACACTGACGTGTTGCGCTTGCGGTGCGGTGTAAAAGCTCTTGCTTGCAGCATCTTTGGGGCATGTTTGGGGAGTTTAAAAAAACACCCCAAAAACGCCTCTTCCCATTGAAATCAATGGAAAATGCCTGAAAAGCGCCTTAAAAACACCGCTGAGAAGCGTTTTTGGAGCAGGTTTTAAGTCACACGTCCTTTATAAAACGCCCAGAAAGCACAGTAAAAGCACTGTAAAAATGCCTATGCGTTGCACTGACCAGGAACCTATGATCAGCTCCCATTCCTGTATACATCCACTGGCTACACAGGAACAGAAGTAAAGTCGCTAGCCCTCAGTAAATACACCCACTGGCTGCTCTTAGGGAGAGGGATTGAAGTCATGTGACAGGCACTGGATACTGCAAAATAAAGATATAAAACTGTGATTTTTTTTTTTTCATTTTGAGACATAAGGCTGAACTTAGCTTACATTAGGAATTGCATGGGAGGATTAAGTATTAGCTTTCCTTCCATTTTAATATTCACGGATGAGAACTGTAACATTGCAAATAATGGTATAGAACTCTCTGTGCACATTAGGTGTTTAAGGCGTGTTGAAACAATCCTAAAGAGCCTTGGGCAAGAATGACCTATAGGGTGGCCATAAGGCACCAAAATCTGTCCTTGACTTGCCTGGACTGGACTCTTTGGACAATAAAGCATGTTCCTAACAGTTGGTATAACACATTGCATGTGATCCTACTTCTGTCCATTGGTGAAGTCAGAAGACATATGGCAGTGGGTAATAAAATAAGGACTGGCAGTTGTTTTCCTACCTGTCAACTTTGATAAGATATCTGCTTTTCTACAGGTCACCATTAGCCCCACTGAGATTTACACCAATGATAACCAAAGGTCCAATTTGTCAAAGGCTGGCCATAAAAGCAAGCAATGTGCCATTTCAAGTATCAACTGTGGAGGTGTGCTAAGAACCACTTTTGATCATCAGAAGGAAGCATTATTGCACAAAGAGATTGGAAATTCATAGCTAAGTGTGTGCTTTTCCATGGAGAAAGGAACAGATCATTTGCCATGCAGGAATTGCATTCAAACATTAACTATATTGGGAGGGGGAGTGCAGTAAGACTTATTGATATTCATATCATTTTAGGTCTACCAGATGTCTCATCATCTGTTGTCCTTGGTGAGATTTATCTGTGTATCCACAAGCTTGGCCCACCTAGAGGGCAAAATCAGAAAAGGTGATTTTGCTATAGAGAAGAGAACAGAATAAAACATTGTCTTAATATTAAGGCCATCATACCACTACTGTTCCACTGAGGCATTGACAAGGATTCAGGTTTTGGTGTGGTACTTGGAACATAAGTGGTCACCCTTCCAAATGCATTATGTTGACTGGCAACTGAAGCACGGAATATAATGCTACTGTTGGTAATTTTTTTTTTTTTTCATTTTGGGGCTATTGACCTGCTACAGCATGCTGAGGAGAGGGATTGCCTACACACAGATTATAGTCCCTTTAACTCTTCTATATGTGTATGACTTTTAGGGCTTGTGTCAATGGGCTTTAGTTCACATTAGACATGTTTTGCATTCCTGCTGAAACCTATGGGGATGCAAATACTGCTTGAAGTAAGCCAGAAGAAGGTCAAATGCAGGTAAAATGCACCTGTAAATTAATTCTGAATCAAAAGAATCGCAAATTGATATCAAACTGATGCCATCAGCACTACCCCAAAGACCGTCAACACAGGCCCTTAGAGTTACTGGTATCCACAAATGTACTAAAGTTGTAGGAGCGTGGACTTCATACTCCTCTGGAAGTGGTACTCATATTACAACTTTGCAAATCAACTGGCCAAGTATTCCCATGTCTTCCAGTACCATGGGGTTGGAAACTTACCATGGTACACACGGCCCAGCAGCCACCGTCCAGCACTTGGAGCCTGAACTCTCCCTCCACAGGGGTCACATCATAATTCTCAGCCCCAGCTTCCAGAGACAGTCTGAGTGTTCTATTCTCCCTGCTCTACTCATCCAATAACTGGGGATACCAAAGGCCAACCTCTCAGATATCAGTGCGAACTGTACTTTTCTTGACAGGTTATCACAAATAGGCAGAATGAGCCTAAAGCTCGTAACTCAATTTCAGGGCCTGTCTTTAGCAAGAAGAAGTTAGACCTGGCTACTCTTACATAAGTAAAATATCATTACTGAGTATAAAGTTTCTAAAACAATGCGGATGTACTGTACATATGAACTACAGGGTTTCACAGTGCTCTATCAGAAGCCCACACAGGCTTTTACTATATGCATAAAAGATCCAGTCCATTACTCTATTTTCTCTCTTAGAGCAGCCAAACTCCTCCAAAAGGGAGACTAAGTTTCTAGAGTATTACATTTTGGTGATGTTTTTTCACGCCCCAAGAAGAATTTTTCCTCCAACTGATCCACCACTGTACCACCAAACGAGCTTCCACCATTCCCTGTATACACCCAATCCATGAATGTAAGATAGCAGAGATGTCTAGCTTTTCTCTCAAAAGTTCTTAAGTCTCATACAGAAATAAGGACCTGGGTGGCCATGGCTTAGAAATAACAGGAAATTCTCCTGATTTCAAGTATCAATTGCAGTGATCAGACAGTCTGGCGTTTCTCCCCTCCAGTGGTTAAAGATTTTCCTGTAAGTGGGACCTAAGGCTAGCAATACTGTACATTATGCAATTTTCTTTCTTTCAACAACGTGTTGAAGGAAAAAAAAAATTGCTCAATTTCCTCATTAAGACAGTCAGTGTTGATGGGGGAATCCCTGCTGATAGATTGACTTCAGTACAACCAGCCTGCTCTTGGATGAATACATTTGGCCGGTTCCTGCTGAATTGGCCACATTTTGATCTATCTATGGCCAGCTTATTTCTTTTGGTGAAGAAGGATGATGAACACAGGAGAACAAGCTTATTTGGCACTTTGCATGCAAATTGAAGATCACATTACTACAATGGACTCTGGTAATTTCATTCCACTGTGTCACTAGCAATAAGCAGATTACTGGCCATTATATGACTTAAGAATTATGTAATACTAGCCCGTTTTCTACTTTGTGTTACTAGTGAAATCAGTACAATACAGACCAGGTGGCAGCCCAACAGTGCCAAAGAACACCGAGTACACTTCAGGAATGTAAATTGGCACTACTATGTATGCAAGGCCTAATGACACTGATCATGATAACAAACTGGGAATTTTGGCCTTTCCCTTAAAGGGATTCTGTCACAAAGTAAAATATCAGCTTCCATCTGAAGCTTCTCAGATTAGTATTTTGCTTTGTGACAGGTTCAGTTCAAGTTGTTCATTGATAGGCAGATCATGAAAGCAATGAAACATGCCCATTATCATAAAGGTAAAAAGATTATGCCTAGTTGGCATGAAGGGTTCATTGTTTACTTTATTATAAACTTTACTATCACTTATTTCTGACATTATTCAGTTCCTGATGGTACAAAATACATGTACTTTATTACATCTTCCTAGGTGCCCTGTAACACTAGTTCTGATATTGGACAGGAATGTTGGACCCCCTCCTCCTTGGCTGACATACCTCATCTTCCACTGTATTCCTCTTGGCGGTGCTTGCCTCAGGCAATGCTGGGAGCCGGAGACAGGTGCTCACTACCAAAGCAGCTATCTCCTTGTTAGCTGCAGTGTTGGGTGGCTATGTACCAGAGGGGAGGGTGGCACCCCCTCAACATCACAGCTAATGTTACAGGGCACTTAGGAAGATGGGACTAAGTACCACACATACTTTATCTCATCAGGTTAATTGACTTCTGTCTAAATTATTATTATTATTATTATACAGTATTTATATAGCGCCAATAGTTTGCTCAGCGCTGTACATTACAATGGGAGACAATACATGAGACAGTACAATAACAATACAATGCGATACACGAGGGGTACGAGTGCCCTGCTCCTTGGAGCTTACAATCTAAGAGGGAGGGGATAGTGGTACGGGAGGAAAAGCTGTGGGGGATGGAGTAGTAGAAAGAGTGGAGGAGATCGGCAATTAGCAGGGGGCGGGGTAGGCTTCCCTGAAGAGGTGGGTTTTCAGGGTGCGCCTAAAGGAGAGGAGAGTAGGTGATAGTCTGATGGATTGGGGTAGGGAGTTCCAGAGGATAGGTGATGCCCTGGAGAAGTCCTGGAGGCGGGCATGGGAGGAGGAGACCAGGGAACTAGAGAGTAGGAGGTCTTGTGAGGAGCGAAGAGGGTGGTATTTGGATATTAGGTCGGTGATGTAGTTTGAGGCAGTATTATGGACAGCTTTGTACATCAGTGTTAGCATTTTGAATTTGATCCGTTGGGCAATTAGAAGCCAGTGGAGGGATTGGCAGAGGGGGGTGGCAAAAACGGAGTGGTTGGAAAGGTGAATGAGTCTGGCCGCCGTATTCAGGATCGACTGAAGCGGGGATAGCCTGTGGTGAGAGAGGCCAGTGAGGAGGGAGTTGCAGTAATCGAGTCGTGATATGATGAGGGAGTGGATGAGTTGTTTAGTGGTTTCTGGGGTTAGGAATGGGTGTATTTTGGCGATGTTGCGGAGGTGGAGTCTGCATGAGTTTGTCCTAGTATAAAAATTGGTCCTAGTATGTGTGTGAATGTGAGTTAGGGACCTTAGATTTTAAGCCCCTGTGTATATCGTGAATGTACAATATAATGTATATCTGTAAAGCCCTTTGTCAGCACTATATAAGTACCTGTAATAAATAAATAAATAATTGGGAACCTAATAATGTAAAAAAGGCAACTGATAATTCTTCTTTAATATGTACTGCTGTAAACACTGTACAGAATAATTTAGATTCACAAACATCAGGTCTTTAACATGCAAACATGCATTCTGCAGCGTCTAGTTGTGCATGGGTGAAGTGGCTCAGGCTGTACCCATGGAAGCATGGTGGAGGCCACACACTGCACTGAGGCCACACACTATGTCCTCAGTGCAGCTCAGTAAAGCTGAGCCTGGTAAAAACACAGGTATGGAATTACTAGCTGCCTGCCCAGCTGCTGCACCTGCCACCTAGCCAACTGTCTTTAATGGGACAGAGTCTGTTAATGGTGCAAGCTAAGCAAAGATGGACACCTTAACTGGCATCAACCGTGGCATGGCCCTGAGCAACCATGCTCCTAGTTTGTCTCATGATCAATTTATCTATCTATCTATCTATCTATCTATCTATCTATCTATCTATCTATTCATTGTACATGGGCTTTAGTTGAATGTTGGAGCCAAACACTGTCCTCGTATATAAGCACTCCTTTTTCATAGACCAGTACCTGCTATCTGCCTGTATTTCTGCATGTTAGGAAAAATGCTGCATTCAAGCCTATCAAATGAGATCCAGCAAAACATATGAAAACAGGCAGCAGCATGCAGTATTACAGGGTGAACAAGATGTAATGGTGGCAATTCAACAGAGCAATTAAACCTTTGATTTCATTTTTTAAATGAAATCGCAAAAGTAATCAAAGACATAAAATAGCAGTGCTGAACAAACATAAAGAGACAGGACCGATATTTCCCTGATTGAATGTGACCGAAAAATAAAACTGCTTTTGCAAAATTGCTGTAGTTTTTCTATTTAGCATTTCTATTTGATCTTTAAACAAACAGTGTTGCATCTGTCAAATCATTGCCCAGCTTCAAGTGTTACTAATGTAAAAAAAAATGTAATTAGAATAACACACGTTATACTTACCTGCTCTGTGCAGTAGTATTGCACAGAACGAACCCGATCCTCCTCTTCTCGGGTCCCTCACTTGTGATCTTGGCTCCTCCACTTCTTCGTGTGTCCCCATAGCAACCTGTTTGTTATGGAGGCCCATAGTCTCTGTGCACTCCCGAGCTGTGTATCTATAGAGCCACGCTCCATAGACTTAGCCCCGCCTCCCACATCCTCCTCACTGCATTTGACCTTGACAGGTAAAGGGGAGGCAGAGAAATAGAAAACATTTTTTACCTTAATGCAGGGAATGCATTAATGAGGAGCTCCACCCAAAAGGGGAAGGTCCGCTTTAAGGCTTTGTCCCCCTCTCCCCATTAAGGATTGGCACCTTTGGGGAGCGGGTACCTGAATTTGTCAGGTAACCGCTCCCACTTCCGCTGCGATCGCCTAGGTGATTGGAAGCAGAAGTTGTCCTCCCCCTCTCTCCCCATAGTCTTCTGGGACACGTCACAGGTCCCAGAAGACTCTGGGGCCATTCACAAAGAGCAGCACTTCTCGCGCATGCGCAGCGGGCACCTGGCTGTGAAGCCGCAAGCTGTCACAGCCGGGTGCCCACACTGGAGATGCCGGCACCGGGGAGAGAAGACGGCCAGTGAAACCAGCCATGATGAGGACATCGCTGGACCAAGGGACAGGTAAGTGGCTGTATTATATAAAAGTCAGCAGCTACAGTTTTTGTAGCTGCTGACTTTTTTTTTCAAGCTAGAACGTTGCTTTATGGTAGAAAAACGTTTTTAGCTTTAGCATCGCTTTAAAAATTGATTGAATTGTAGAGGTCAATCGTTAGCTGTCCATACCAGACAAATTTCGATCCATGTATGGGCACCCTGGTTATACACAAGTTGACCCATTGATAGGCTTGTGTACAATCAGCTTGTTGGGTTTTAAGGATTAGTGCCGGAAAGGAGCACAATAGCTGGCAGAACACAATAGCGCTTGTGTGAGGAATCCCCCATCACCACTGACTGTGAATCGAGCAATTATATTTCCTTCCACCCATGGTGGAGAGAATTGGGTAATATATGGCCTGCTACACTCATGGGTTGCAGAATGTCCAGTTTTTGGTGATTACCTGCCATCATATATGCAATGCCCAGTAGCTCTAAAGTGGTTGTAATTTCCTGAAAATTGTTGTATGTTTTCTTGGAATTCCACTCTAGTCCATTCCTGACACGACTGACCATGTAAACGCAATTAAATATTAAATCAATGTTTTGACTGCAGCTTTTACGGTGTTTATTTAAGCAGATAACATAAGAGAAGTATAATAAAAAGGACAAGGTTGTCCTAACAGACTTTGCTGCAGTACAATACCTCCATCAAAGCATAAACACTCCTCTGTATTTAACCCATTGGAATCCAGTATTATAAGGTATCTAAACCCAACTAAACATAATATATTGCAGCAACTTAGATTTGGTGGGCATTTTTCCTTAAAGTGGTTGTAAAGCTAGATTTCTTAACCTTCATGCATTAAGGTAATAAAACCTTCTGTGGTCTGCACTCCACCAGCACCCCCACCCCCTTATACTTAACAGAGCCCAATCTCGATCCAGCGCTGTGCTTGAGAGCAGCCTCCTCATTGGCTCAGAGACTGCAGCGAGAGCCCTTGGTTCCTACTGCTGTCAATCACAGCCAGTGAGAAGAGGCAGGGTGGGCCGAGCCACACTTTGTGTTTGAATGGACACACAGAGCAGGGGTCATGAGCGAGCATGCACAAGTGCCCCCATAGAAAGCGGCCTGCTGTGGGGGCACTTATCAAGGGGGAGGAGCACAGAGCACAAGCAAGGGACCTGAGAAGAGGAGGATCAGGGATGCTCTGTGCAAAACCATTGCACAGAGCAGATAAGTATAACAACTTTGTTATTCTAAGGAAAAAAAAGAAAGCTCTACAATCACTTTAATTTTCACTTGCTGATCCTGCAAATTACACACTTCCAGTTCTAGGGTGACAACTATGGATGAGCTCAGGCATGTTCATATCCTAGTGTGACCCTACCCCCTTATGCCAGGAAGCTGTCACATGTATTGGGCCAATCATCATCTGAGGCATTACCGACCATGCAGTCACAGGCATTCAAGGAGTATATACAGAAGTATTTGAACACCTTGCGATTTTGCAAGTACTCCCACTTAGAAATCATGGAGGGGTGAAATTCACATTGTAGGTGCATTCCCACTCTGAGAGACAGAATTAAAAAAAAAAATTCAGGAAATCACATTGTATGATTTTTAAAGAATTTATTTGTCTTGCACTGCTGAACATAAGTATTTGAACACCTAAGAAACAGCAAGAATTCTGGCTCTCAAAGACCTGTTACTGTGTCTTTAAAAAGTCCACCTCTACTCCACTCATTAATCTAACTTAGTAACACCTGTCTGAGCTCTTTATAGACACCTGTCAACCCCACAGTCAGTCAGACGCCAACTACTACCATGGGCAAGACCAAAGAGCTGTCAAAAGACACCAGAGACAAAATTGTGGACCTCCACAAGGCTGAAAAGGGCTACAGGCAATTGCCAAGCAGCTTGGTGAAAATAGATCAACTGTTGGAGCAATTGTTAGAAAATGGAAGAGGCTAAAGACGACTGTCAGTCTCCCTCGGACTGGGGCTCCATGCAAGATCTCACCTCGTGGGGTATCACTGAGGATAAGAAAGGTGAGGAATCAGCCCAGAACTACAAGGGAGGAGCTGGTCAATGACATGAAGAGAGCTGGGACCACAGTTTCAAAGGTCACTGTCGGTAGAACACTACGCCGTCATGGTTTCAAATCATGCATTGCACGGAAGGTTCCCCTGCTCACGTCATCACATGTCCAGGCCCATCTGAAGTTTGCCAATGACCATCTGGATGATCCAGAGGAGGCATGGGAGAAAGCCATGTGGTTAGATGAGACCAAAGCAGAACTTTTTGGTCTAAACTTCACTCGTCATGTTTGGAGGAAAAAGAAGGATGAGTTGCATCCCAAGAACACCATCCCTACTGTGAAGCATGGGGGTGGTAACATCATGCTTTGGGGGTGCTTTTCTGCGAAGGGTACAGGACGACTGCACTGTATTAAGGAGAGGATGAATGGGGCCATTTATTGTGAGATTTTGAACAACAACCTTCTTCTCTCAGTCAGAGCATTGAAGATGGGTTGTGGCTGGGTCTTCCAACATGACAACGACCAGAAGCACACAGCCAGGATAACCAAGGAGTGGTTCCGTAAGAAGCATATCAAGGTTCTGGAGTGGCCTAGCCAGTCTCCAGACCTAAATCCAATAGAACATCTTTGGAGGGAGCTGAAACTCCGTGTTGCTCAGCGACAGCCCCGAAACCTGACAGATCTACAGGAGATCTGTGTGGAGGAATGGGCCAAAATCCCTGTTGCAGTGTGTGCAAACCTGGTCAAGAACTACAGGAAATGTTTGACCTCTGTAATTGCAAACAAAGGCTTCTGTACCAAATATTAACACTGATTTTCTCAGGTGTTCAAATACTTATGTTCAGCAGTGCAAGACAAATAAATTCTTTAAAAATCATACAATGTGATTTCCTGGATTTTATTTTTAAATTCTGTCTCTCAGAGTGGGAATGCACCTGCAATGTGAATTTCAGACCCCTCCATGATTTCTAAGTGGGAGAACTTGCAAAATCGCAGGGTGTTTAACTACTTCTGTTCCTCACTGTATATCTGCAGTTGAAGTTATAGGAAATGCCATAACCACTTCTGAGTGTCCAGTACAGGTGATGTCGTCCAGCCAGAATCACTCCGTAGGGTTCAGGCTAGGATCCAAACATGCCTCAGCTCATTACTAGTCACAACACTCACTCCACTGTATCTATGGAGGAATAATATTGCTGACCTAAGCTGTTCTCCTAATTTGGCCTACAAACACCTCCTACATAGGGAGGAAGTATTTTATATTTCAGAGAATATAGCTGGGAAAGACCCCAAAATCTGTCCAACTATTGCCTACTCTGCCTTTAGGTGATCCCTGACAACCCATCTCTTCAGGGAGGAATATCCTGCCTCTACCTAATAAACTGTACTCTTACACTGGCCATACACTGATCGAAAGTTGTCCAGTTCAGTGCTTGACTGTCCCTGATCCACAGAAGTTGATCAGTTTCTGTTGAGGGAGAATGTTGGAAAACATTTCTCAATCAGTGGTTGTAGCCACTGATCAGCGTATACTGCTGCAGGTGTTGCTGCCAGAACGTCCCAGTGGCGGGGGATTCCTTTATGCACCTCATTTGTGTGGGTGGAAGAATCTGTTAAGCAGGCCATGGATGAGTCTTTTTTTTTTTTTTCAACCAGGTGAAAGAAAAAAACAAAAACTGACTTGATTCCCCCATCCACACACTCAATGTGGCTAAGGGGATCCTCCATGCTGAGTCTTTGTATCCTGACAATGGGGAGACTTCCCCCTTCAAGTATTTGGGCGTTCATTGATTCCATTCCATTGATCCAATTTATTCTGGCTATTGGAATGAATGATTGCTCAAGCACTAAATGTGTTTAGACAAGTTCAACATTTTCTCTGCCCAAAAGCTCCATTCCTGAACACACTGGTTCAGCCTTTAAACGTTCTCCTTCTAATATGCCTGTGAATGCCTATGGGGGTGATTTACTAAAACTGGAGAGTTCAAAATCTGGTGAAGCTGTGCATGGTAGCCAATCAGCTTCTAACTTCAGCTTGTTCGATTAAGCTTTGACAAAAAAAAAAAACTGGAAGCTGATTGGCTTCTGTAGAGAGCTGCACCAGTTTTTGCACTCTCCAGTTTTAGTAACTCAACCCCTCAGTGTGCATGGGTACATAAGGAGAGATTTACTAAAACTGGTGCATGCATGGCAGCCAATCAGCTTCTAACTTCAGCTTTTTCAATTAAGCTTTGACAATAAAACCTGGAAGCTGATTGGTTTCTATGTAGAGCTGCACCAGATTTTGCACTCTCCAGTTTTAGTAAATCTCTCCCATAGGCTAATATAGAGATGTGTTTACAAGCTGAAAAATAAATCAAATGCCTGTAAAAGTGGCATTTGTTATGCCCTATGTGCATTATCCCTCATTCATCCCTCAATCTCCAAACAAGGAAAGGTTTCTTCACAGTAAGAGCTGTGAAAATGTGGAAAAGACTCCCTGAAGAGTTGTTTCTGGCCAGCTCAGTGGATTGCTTTAAAAAAGGCCTGGAATCTTTCTTGGATACACAGAATATAACTGGTTACTAACATTTATAGGTAAAGTTGATCCAGGGAATATCCTCTTGGGGGATCAGGGAAGAATTTTTCCCCCTGCAGGAGCAAATTGGATTATGCTTTGCTTGGATTTTTGCCTTCCTCTAGATCAACTGTGGGTATAGGAATATAACTTTTTTTTTTTTTTTTTTTTAATGGTTGAACTGGATGGACTTTTGTCTTTTTTCAACCAGGCTTTTTATTTATTTAATGGTTGAACTGAATGGACTTTTATCTTTTTTCAGCCAGACTAACTATGTAACTATAACTATGTATTGAATTGTATTGTGAGCATACTGCCTCCCTTTATTTTGCAAGCAAACTGCTGGTGCTTTATAAATCCAATGATAATAATATAATAATGAAACAACAAAGAGATGCAGATATATCAAATGAGTCATGTGAGCATCAACTTGAGTCATATGTGTCAAGCTGAAAACATTTTTCTCTTTGTCGGTTCATGTATCAAATGCATGTATCTTATTGTAGGTTCACATTTCCTGAAGAAGAGGCCAGTGTGCCTCGAAAGCTTGCACTCCAATCTAGTTAGCCAGTAAGTAGTATCCCTCTAGATCCAAACATCTACTTTTGTCGATGGCTAACCCAGTACAACACTCTACTGCTGTCAGAGCCCATTATAAAAGCAAATCCAGCTGCTGAGTCTTGAACCTTAAAATCTGACACATTATTACGTAAATGAATGATTACGATCATCCTGCTAACAGGGCTTTGCCTCTGGTCGATGTTCTGCATGCAGTCATTTCAGCAATACGCCACTGCTGTAACGAAGCAGAATGACTGGATTTTAGCCAGCTGCGGGAGCGAAGGGGTTAACGGCGAAAGCTTTGCCTGCGTTTTCCCACGGCTGTCCCTGGGACTCCACCCACAGCCTGCATTGTTACGTCACAGACAGGAGAGGAGAGCGACCCACAGCCTGACAGAAAGGAGTGTTGTGCGCCTGCGTGCCATGACTTGCGCTGCAGCAATCAAGCCCACGTCACTCGGTCAGGTTGTAGTGCTGCAGTGAAATAAAGCCGGAGAGCCAGTGCTGCAGTATGTGCCGATCACAGCTTCCATCATAGAGGAATATGCTGTATGAAGGAAAATCAGGCATGTTAGGCTGGAAAATCTGATACACAAAGCATATATGAGCCTAGTAAAAGGTGACCCAGTCTGTGCCGGTACAAAATGATCAGACTGCGGTTGTCAGAAGCATTTCATTATCTGAGCACGGTGTCCTGTGAGAAACGTGGAGCTATTGTGTATACAGTATTATACAAGGAAAGGCTGCATTGTGCAATACCCTGCCCCCCCCCCCCCCTCAGTGCAGGACAAAGAACAGTCTGCAGGGACAAACAGGACGGGTCATAGTGCTACAGCATCAAATGGCCTGATGGGCTGTGACTGTGTGTGATTGGGCCCCCTAACAAAACTATGAGCTACGGGTTAGATCTACACTATATTGCCAAAAGTATTGGGACACCCCTCCAAATCATTGGACTCAGGTGTTCCAATCACCTCCATGGCCACAGATGTATAAAATCAAGCCCCTAGGCATGCAGACTGCTTCTACAAACATTTGTGAAAGAATGGGTCGCTGTCAGGAGCTCTGTGATTTCAAGCGTGGTACCGTGATAGGTTGCCACCTATGCAATAAGTCCATCCATGAAATTCCCTTAATAGGTCAGTGGTATTATAACAAAGTGGAAGCAAATGGGAACAACATCAACTCAGCCATGAAGTGGCAGGCCACATAAAATGACAGAGCGGGGTCAGCGCATGCTGAAGTGCACAGTGCGCAGAAGTTGCCAATTGTCTGCAATAGCTATAGACCTCCAAACTTTGGGTGGCCTTCAGATTAACACAACAGTGTGTAGAGAGCTTCATGGAATGGATTTCCATGGCTGAGCAGCTGCATCCAAGCCTTACATAACCAAGTGCAATGCAAAGCGTCAGATGCAGTGGTGTAAAGCACGTCACCACTGGACTCTAGAGCAGTGGAGACGTGTTCTCTGGAGTGGCGAATCACGCTTCTCTGTCTGGCAATTCGATGAACATGTCTTGGTTTGGCAGTTGCCAGGAGAACGGTACTTGTCTGACTGCATTGCGCCAAGTGTAAAGTTTGGTGGAGGGGGGATTATGGTGTGGGGTTGTGTTTCAGGGGTTGGGCTTAGCCCCTTAGTTCCAGTGAAGGGAACTCTTAAGGCATCAGCATACCAAGATATTTTGCACAATTTCATGCTCCCAACTTTATGGGAACAGTTTGGGGATGGCCCCTTCCTGCTCCAACATGACTGCGCACCAGTGCACAAAGCAAGGTCCATAAAGACATGGATGAGCGAGTTTGGGATGGAGGAACTTGACTGGCCTGCACAGAGTCCTGACCTCAACCTGATAGAACACCTTTGAGATGAATTAGAGTTGAGACTGCGAGCCAGACCTTCTCATCCAACATCAGTGCCTGACCTCAAAAATGTGCTTCTGGAAGAATGGTCAAACATTCCCATAGACACACTCCTAAACCTTGTGGACGGCCTTCCCAGAAGAGTTGAAGCTGTTATAGCTGCAAAGGGTGGGGCAAACTCAATATTGAACCCTACAGACTAAGACTGGGATGCCATTAACGTTCATGTGCGTGTAAAGGCAGGTGACCTAATACTTTTGGCAATATAGTGTATACCTGTGCCTAGAGGTGCATTATTTTGTAGCATTCCTTGTGCACTGGCACACATTTTGAAGACACTATTTAATTTAGAATTTGGCGTGGATAAGGTTAAAGCGGAACTAAAGTCTGCAATGCTGACCTCCCCTTCAATGGTCCAAGATCCCTTGCCAGCAATACCAACTTCTACCTAGTGTCTTCCAGGTTGCCATCTTTATTGGCCGGCACCAGATGATGTCACTCTGTTGCATGTATAAGAGTATACTCATCCTGGCACACAAGATCTGTGCTGGTATGTACACTGAGCTGCACATGCGCAGCTCAGTGTACATTCTAAACAAGACTGCGAGTAGGCGGGTAGGCTTATTGCAGAAAAGACATGACAATAAAGAGTCTGCCTGATTGCAGTTTACTCATTTAAGACCATAATTCTGCCATTGGGAAAGGCTTTTTAACCCCTTCCCCCCTGCCTGCCCAGGCCTTTAAACAGTTTTGAATACTTGCGGGGGGGGGGGGGGGCAGGAAGGATCAACAATCATGTTACCACTGTCACGTGACCACGTGATTGGAAGTT
This sequence comes from Staurois parvus, assembly GCF_062004578.1. Taxonomy (NCBI): domain Eukaryota; kingdom Metazoa; phylum Chordata; class Amphibia; order Anura; family Ranidae; genus Staurois; species Staurois parvus. The sequence continues at coordinate 6,677,132 of NW_028317982.1, forward strand.
GGTCCCAGTGGGCGGTCATAAAGGGGTTGCCATCACATTAACATCATGTTATATGTGTTTTGAAGTACTGTTATTATATTAATGGGCCTCCAATGCACTAATATGCATTAACAACAGACATATATTAAAAAAAAGGCACTGCAGTGCTGAGATGGGAACATACGCTCGATTTATTATGCTGAACTGCCTGTGTGTTAGCATATTGGAACGTGTGTGTTAAAGCACAACAGTATAAATACGTCTTTATAGAAAATGTTAGTGACGGTTACAGCGCATGCTTACTGATCTTTACATAGTTGTATGCATGGGCCCAGAGAAAACAATGCAGCTGCATGCAGAACAGAAAATAAAATCTGAATGCACAAAGATTTTTTCACGTCCATGTGCATATGCCCCCAGAAACCTGTGTCCTGCATACAGGGCTGTGGATAAGGGGGGACCACCAGTCCTCCTGTACGGGGCCCAGGCAGCTGAGTGGATCAGATGTGAGCAGGAAGGGTGATTGGCACAGTGGGGGGGCAATTACTGGAACTGATCCCTGTATGGCTCTCTTTAAAACAGCTGAAAGCTGGCTTCTTCTCCTCTCCCTCCCGCTGGCTTTCAGCTGCTGCAGGGAGAGACATACAGGAGATCGTTTCCAGTAATTGCCTCCCCGCCGCACCCTTCACCCTCCTTTTGCACCATGTTTACCCCTGTTCCCCTGGCCCCCCTGTGTGCCCTCACCCCCATAGTGCTGCCGTATTCCCTCCTTTCCTTCCCACTGGCAGCTACAAGCACAAAATAGGATCCTCCAGGATGGAGAGTGGGGGAAGGGTCAGGTAAATATATCACATTTCCCAGCCCCTTCCATTTCTACTGAAAATGAACAGAATGTGTGATCGGTACCAATCACTCACTGTGTTCATTCATAACTGAGTCATCGTAAACTGTGTTTTCTTTGGGGGGGGGGGGCCTGTCAGGTTGGCTTTATGGGGCCCCTTGGTTCCTAACAGCAGCCCTGCCTGCGTAAGTATGTTTTAGGATGCATGCATGTAACCCTTGAGTCCTAGGAATAGAGGGCCATTACACTGTAATGCTGTATGCATGCAAACCTTGCTTATGAGGACAGCTATATAGCTGGCACTGAGGATCTTGCTGGCAGCAACTTCCTGCATACTAGCTATATAGCTGCATTTTTACTTTTTTTAAGCCACCTGGAAGAGAAACACAAAAGTGTGAACGGACCCCATAGAAACCAACGGTAATCCTCGCCATGGATTGTTGCATATTGGCCTTTCAAACCTGCGCATTTTTGCGTGTATTTTGCACCTAACCCTACAGAGGACAATGATCAGCTCAGGCTGTTCAAATCTCTATGCTTGGTTGCTCAAAAAGTTACATGAACTTTTTTTTAGCGTTTTGTGACACATTTTTTGGTTCTATAGACTTCAATGGAAGCCCCGTCATTGCATAACACAAGTGTTAATGTGTGGCTTTGCATGCATTTTTGCGCCTAAACAACTATTCTTCCTACCTAGGCGCTCGCATACATGTGCACAAATCCTACAAAACACAGTCCTCAATCACACCTATGTGGTTTTACATGCATTGACTGGTGAGTTACAATGCATGACAAGCAGATCACCATTATATTTTAACCTCCCTGGAGGTATTCCTGAGTGTAGCTCGGGGTAAAGTTTCAGTACCACAAGCAGTAACCCCGAGCTACACTTGGGTTTACCATGCGGCTCTGCTCCGGGATCTGTTCTTCTCTTACCTTGTCCTGCGCTCTCCCGCGATGTCCCCCCTGCAGTGTCCCCTGTAATGTCCTCCGGCGGATGCCGGCATCTGTCATCTGGGTTCCGTCCCCTGCGAGTGTCGGGACGTACGGGGGACGGAATGGCGGGAAATTTGAAAATTACAAAAAGTGACATTCAGTAAATTCACTAAAATCACATAGTAAAACATTACTGTATCAACCCATTTCACATACATTTTGTCCCGAGTGCTTTGTCCTGTCCCGTCTGCATTTTTACCGTTCTTTCTGCCTGGAAACTTAGAAAAGTCCATGGCGTACAAAAAGCGTCCCTTTATGTCAAAAGCGGGTTTAGACCGGCTAGAGAACAGCGATAGTAAATCAGAACCACTTGCAGAATTGAGTGATAATGATTCGTGGGGAAATTTGTCATCAGACACTGAAAACGATTTTGCGACTTTGCTCAGCAATGTACGAACTTGGTGCTATATTTCAAATTTCAGTGTTTTTGGTTTGATTATATTATTGAATTAGATTTATTATTCTATTATTTTTTATGATTATTTATTAAATTATAATTTATGGTTTCGTGTTTCAAATTGTAACATACCCGGGATGTTTACTAGACTCTTGTTCGGACAGATTTCGGTGAGTTATTCCTAAAAATTACAGGCCTACAATAAAAAAAATACATATTTCCACGCAAAAAAATGTACCGCTTTTGAGCATAGAAATATGGACATAATCAGACCGCTAGGGAGGTTAAGGAGCCTATTCATACCAAATGTCTGGATGTGAGTGTAATAATGCATGTGTGTGGCTCTTTAACCCCCATCTGTTTTCAGCTTGCTTCCCTAAGCCTGAATACATTCAACATTCAGAATCCCATTCTTTCCAATTGTTCCCATTCAAACATGTATCCTCAGTCCCCCTAGGCTCAAAAAAGTACAAGAGTTTTTTGTTTCTTTTAGTGTACTTGGGCATTTTTGGCCCAGTAGACTTTATTGGGGGAGCCTGCAAATGCGCCATCCTATGGGTGTTTTTGCACCTCCTATTCACGCTTTCCCTATGCCTGGCTACATTCAAAAATTTGAATCCCCTTCTAATTGTCCCTGCTCACATTTGTATGCACAGTTGCATGACGCTCTACACCCTATGCTCAAAAAAGTATGTGAACATTTATTGAGCGTATTCAGGCATTTTTTGCCCATAGACTTCGATAGGAGTGCTTGTCCATGTGCATTTTCGCAGCCCCCAATCACACTTGAGCATTTTTCAGCTTGTTTCCCTACACTTTATGCTCAACATGCAGAATCCCATTCTTTCTAATTGTCCTTCCTCACACTTGTCTGCTCAATTACCCTACACTCAAAAAACTACAATCATCATTTTTTTTTTTTAGCTAAGGCTGACCATACACTATACAATTTTCTGTTCAATTTCTGCCCAATTTCTTTTAGATTTACCTTCAACTATGTATTGCAAGGGCCTGTCTAACTGGATTCAATTGAGAGTGTTTTTTAGGTTTGGGCTCATATTATATGGTTTTCTAAAGCAAAATTCTCAAGAAAATTGTATAATGTGGGCAGCACAGTGGCTAAATGGTTAGCACTTCCACCTGGCAGCACTAGGGTCACTGGTTCAAATCCCAGCCTCGGCACCACCTGCCTGGAGTTTGCATGTTCTCCCTGTGCCTGCATGGGTTTCCTCTGGGTACCCCAGTTTCCTCCCACGCTCCAAAGACATGCTGGTAGGTTAATTGGATCCTGTCTAAATTAGCCCTAGTATGTGTATGTATGAATGTAAGCTAGGGACCTTAGATTGTACACCCCTTGAGGGTTAGGGACTGATGTGAATGTACAATATATATGTAAAGCACTGAGTAAATTGACAGCACTATAGAAGTACCTAAAATAATGTATGGCCAGCCTTATTCAGATGTTTTTTGCCCCATGGATTCTAAGTGTGCCTGTAAATGTATAATATGTGCTTTTTTTGTACCTTTTAGCCACCATTCAAACTTTCCTTACATCTGACTACACTCAGCATACAGACTCCCATTCTTTCTAATTGTCCCTGTTCACACTTGTAAGGACAGTCACCCTACGCCCAAAAAAGTACCTGAGCTTTTTTGGGTGTATTCAGGTGTTTTGGGCCCCATAGATGTCAATGGTAGTGACTATAAAATGCACACCATTAGGCTACATTCACACCTGAGCAGAGCAATTTTCAGGCTTCTTTTATTTGAGCATATTTGCTAGGATATATAGTTTTTCAGAAGCATACTACAAGCAATTTCCATGTGTATTCAAGCTTTAGATGTCTTTCCAGCAAAGTCTATGGGGCCAAAAATATCCAGATCTGTCTCAAAAGTACAAAAAAGAGTTTGGCGTCTCAACAAAGTACTCATTTTCTTCTTATAAAGCTATTAACCACTTGCCCTCCTGGGGATTTAGCCCCCTTCCTGACCAGGCTATTTTTTGAGTTACGGCGATGCGTTACTTTAACTGACAATTGCGCAGTCATGCAACGCTGTACATAAATTAAATTTACGTCCTTTTTTTCCCACAAATGGAACTTTCTTTCGGTGGTATTTGATCACCTGTGCATTTTTTATTTTTTGCGCTATAAACAAAAAAAGACCGAAATTTTGAAAAAAAACAATATTTTTGACTTTTTATTATAAAATGTATCCAGTAAAAAAATTTAAAAACTAAAAATTCCTTTATAAATTTAGGCCAAAATGTGTTCTGCTACATGTCCTGGCTAAAAAAAAAATCTCAATACGTGTAAATTAATTGGTTTACGTGAAAGTTATAGCATTTACAAATGGTGGTATATATACTGGAATTTTTTTTTACTGGTAATGACAGCGATCAGCAACTTATTGCAGGACTGCGGTGGGCATTCTGACACTGGGGGGAACTAACTGCCACCCCCAGTGACACTAATACAGTGATCAGTGCTAATAAAAAGCACTGACACTGTACTATTGGCACTGGACAGAAAGGGGTTAACATCAAAGGGTTAACTGTGTGCCGTTTCATATTATGTGCTGTGTGATTTACTAGGGAGACATGCTGCTTTGTATCGCTCTGCTGTGCAGAGCGATACATAGCAGCCTGCTCGTGTTGACAGGGGAGAGACCTGTGTTGTTTACATACAGACCTTTCCCCTGTCAGCTCCGCCGATGATCACCAAGTCCCGGTGATTGACAAGCCGAGGAGCCAATAGCGGCGCGGGTAGGTAGTGCGCAGGCATGCCCCCTAATCGGAAAAACAAAATCACATATATATACGTGATTTTGCGCATCCCTACCGCTCTCTAGCAGTACTTCTACTATAGGGCGTTCGGGAAGCGGTTAAACCCAAAAGCAAACATTATATTGCAATTTACCAATTCTTAGATGTGATGGCTGCATTAGTTTTCTTTTTAGTTCAGGTAAGAATGGGGCCTAAGGCCTTGCTCACACGGACATTTTTCAGTAGGGCACGTAGGTACCTACCGGTGGAAAAGATGCCTTAAGACAAGTTATGGCACGTTTTATATCTGTTGAATTAAAGTGCTCATTCACGCGGACAGAAAAAATCCTAATTTTCTCCTAATTCTATTAGCATGCCGCATGCACTGGAAATCGCTCCCACACTGTGAATTGCACTGCACCTGCGAGTCCTGTGCTGGCCACGATTTCCAAAATGCTGCAGGAACCTTTTCCATGTGTTTCAGGAGGCATGGCAGCCCATTCAAATAAATGGGCTGCCGTGGCCACGCAGAATGCCGCTAGCCTAGTCTAAGAGGGTAGGTGCTGTACGTGTGGCTTGCGTGATCTGCCAAAATGCGATTTTTAGTAATGATACAATATATCAGTCCAGAGTAAAAACTTTGAGGCCCTGTTCACATCTAGCGTTTTAGGATCTCTGTGATTCTGCGTGCGATCTCAACACGCACTGAAAGAGTGGCAGAATGCAGCACGTATTCAGGCACCATTCATTTTCAATGGTACCTAAATGAGGTGCTGTTCTGCGGCATGATCAATCGCGGCAAACCGCATTGCGTGAAGCTTGTTGCCTTAAAGAAGCCCCTGCTCCTTTTTGTGCGACAAGCTTTACGTGATGCGGTTTGCTGTGACTGCAGTGCAACAATTGCGGCAGAACCACACCTTGTTTAGGTGCCATTGAAAATGAATGCTATCTGAACACGCGTGCTGTTTTTTCACTATTGCAATGTGTTTTGAGATCGCAGGCGGAATCGCAGCAATTATGAGATCCCAAAATGCCTGATGTGAATGGGGCTTTACAGATGATGGCCCGCAAAATATTACTTCCCAAGATCCATTTAATAAAAGAAAGTTATTTATTATTATATATTTTACATTTTTATTTTTTACAGAATTTTTTTTCTTGGTCCTTATTCATTTTTTTGTAGAGTGTTCCCCTTCCGTCAAGGGGTATATGGCAGGTGTCCCTTTATCAGCCCTGGTTTACACTGTGTGGGAATCGCATCTATTCCCGCACCTGCTGCCAAATCGTGCTGCTCATGCGTAATGCTGACCTTCATTCTGAATTTCCCCTTCGCGCATCACAACCTGAAGTGCATTCGCATCAAAAAAACATGCAATTTCCCTACGGCTGCATTTTTAAAAAAGTGCATGCACTTTTTTTTTTTGCAAAAAAAAAAAAACGCAAAATGAATAGGCTGCTGTGCCCGTGCAAATGCAGACTGAAGAAGTGTGAACCAGGGCTAAATCCGGCACTGCCCCTCGCCCTCTTGTGTTCTAAGTCCCCAGTCACACTGGGTGCGACTTGGCATGTGAATGGAAGCCATACGACTTGCAAATCGCATGGCAAGTCGCACCTATTGTCTGCAATTACAGTGGTCATATTGGTGTGGTTCTGACTTGGTTGGAGTCGCACTGATTTCTAAAGTAGTGCATGCACTGCTTTTGGTGCGATTTGCATAGACATCTGAGTCTGATGTCACGCAAATCGCACCTCAAAGTGGCATGTGCAGCACAGTGCCTAAATGGTTAGCACTTCCTCCTGGCAGTACTATGGTTGTTGGTTCAAATCCCAACCACAGCACCACCTGTCTGATCCCAACCACAGCACCACCTGTCTGATCCCAACCACAGCACCACCTGTCTGATCCCAACCACAGCACCGCCTGTCTGGAGTTTGCATGTTCTACCTGTGCAGGTTTCCTCCACGTACTCTGGTTTCCTCCCACACTCCAAAGACATGCTGGCAGGTTAATTGGATCCTGTCTTAAATTGGTCCTAGTATGTGTATGTATGAGTGTGAGTTAGGGACCTTAGATTGTACGCCCCTTGAGGGTTAGGGGCTGATGCAATATATATGGAAAGCGCTGTGTAAATTGCCTGCACTATATAAGTACCTCTAATATCATCTGACTTTGAAATTGTGCGACTTTACTGTAAGTTGCAGGATTTCAGAGTTGTGACCGGGTGTTACTGTACTGTCTCCCTTTATATTGTAAAGTGCTGCGCACACTGCTGGCTCTATATAAATCCTGTATAATACAGCCTGTGAATGAGTCCTCCTCCCCTGGAAAGCTGGGTTCACACCCATGCAGGTTGTGTTTGATACGTTTTTGTTCTTCTTAATTTTCTTGTTGCTAGGCAGATTTAAAAACGCAAAACATAAAAAACACATACAAAATGCAGCAAAAATGCAATATATGCTTTTCTGCAGCATTTCCATTGAAGTCTATAGAACCAAAAACGCAACTTTGCGTTCAAAAAAAGTCCCTGACCCTTTCCAAAAAACGCACCAGCTGAAAACGCGGAGATGTGAACTTGTCCCGTAGGAAATCATGTTAACACCCCGGTCACACTGGGTGCGACTTGCATGCCATGCAACTTGCAAATCGTATGCCAAGTCAAATCGGAGCGGTTCTGACTTGGCCGGAGCCGCATTGATTTCTAAAGTAGTACATGCACCACTTTTCGTGCGATTTGCATAGACATCTGTGTCAGATGTTTTGCAAATCGCACCTTAATCCCTGGTTCACACTGGATGCGAATTGCATGCCAAGTCGCACCCTATTGTCCGCAATTGGAGCCATGATATCGGTGCGGTTCTGACTTGGTCGGAGCCGCACCAATTTCTAAAGTAGTACATGCACTAATTTTGGTGCGATTTGCATAAACATCTGTATCAGATGTAGTACAAGTCGCACCAGAAATCAGCGGGTCCCCCGACTTTGAAATCGTGCGACTTCACTGTAAGTTAAACGATTTCAAAAGTCGGCTGGATGTGACCGGAGTGTTAATGGACTGTCCTACGTTTCTGCAAAAAATGCTTAGCCCCCGTTCACATCAAGCCCAACTTTGAAGTTGCACGATTTCAAAGTCGGGGGACCCAATTTCAGTTGCGATTTGCAAGACATCTGATACAGATGTCTATGGAAATCTCACCATAAGTAGTGCATGTTCTACTATTGAAATCGGTGCGGCTCCAAGTCGGAAACGCACTGATACCACTCCAACTGCAGTTAATACGGTGTGACTTGGCATGCGATTTTCAAGTTGCAGGACATGCAAATCGCATGCCGAGTTGCACCGATGTTAATGGGGTGTTAGCTGTGAAAATAGGGTTCAGGTGTGCAAAACAAGGAAAAATGAGGTGTGAAGCCAGAGGAGCTGGGAGACGTGTGCTGACCCCCGAGCCCGGTATGGCTGACCCCCCCCCCAGCCCGGTAGGGCTGACCCTCCCCCCCTCCATCATCCTGGGTCTCCTCTCTCCCCTGCAGCACCATGACCGGGCGCCCAGGAAGGGGTTAAGTAGCAGCAGGCCGTCCCCGGTAGGTCGGTGGGTCGGGTGAGGGTTGCTGCTGCTGGCTGAATATTAATGTCCGGGCGGAGAACGTCACACTGACGCGGCTTCCGGGCTTCTTAATGGGGCGCTGCGGTAGTAGAGCCGGCATAAGGAGGAGAGGAGGGGGGTGAGAGAGGACGGCACAGGGCACCTTCCCCAGTACACACCAGTCCCCGATCCCTACGGTGACCCCCTCCCGTACCATGACAAGGGGATGAGCGGTGCCCGGTGCTGGTAGAAGCGGCTCCTCTGTCTCTCTCTCTCCCCGTACCGTGTCTATAAATAGCCCTCGTCTCCCGGAGTCTATTTTTAGCGGAGGGGGTCAATGGGGGATTACGGCTTCGGGTTACTGCAGACAGCCGCCAGCGGAGGGAGCGGAGGAGGTGCCGGCGGCGGCGGCTTGTTCGGCGCTGGCGGGGGAGCGTACCGGAGCAGCCCGCAGTACCCGGCGGGGGGGAGCGGCCTATTCCTGCCCGGATACCCGCAGGTCATGCAGGACGAGCTGCTGCTGGGGGTGGCCGGCAAGCACAGCAAGAGCGGGGGCCTCCAGGTGTCCCCTCCCGCCGCCCTGCTGCTCCCCGGGGCCCAGGACAAGGGCCACAAGAGGAAGGACTTCAGCCCCCAGGAGGGCGCCGCGTACAGGGAGGAGCTGAAGAAGCCGGGGGAGGTTAATCATCACCGCCAGGGCTCTCCCAAGGCGGAGGAGCTCGGGGTGGAGGCTCCCGACAAGCTGCTGCTGCCGGCCTCGCCGTCCTCCTCTTCCTCCTCCTCCTCCAGCTCCTGCTCGGCCGAGGAGGGGCCGCCACCCGCCGTCACCGACCCCCATGCTTCGGGATCGCCCCCTTCTCTGCCTCACAAGTCCAAGCTGCAGATGGAGGCGCAGGGCGGACACCTGCTCCTAGGGAGCTCCTTCCCCGGACCGGCCGACCAGAGCCCCGGAGGAGGCTCCAGCTCTTCCCCTTCCCTGCCGGGATTCGGCACCCCCTGGTCGGTGCAGACCTCCTCCCCCCCTCCGCCGCAGCAGAGCCAGCTGGCCCCCCAACAGCAGCAGCAGCCGGCGGCGCCCCACCCGGCCAACCTCAATGCCCTGCAGAGCCCGGAGCCTGACAGCTTCTACCCCGGCATCCCTTCCTCCATCAACCCGGCCTTCTTCCACAGCTTCTCCCCGGTCTCCGCCAACCCTTGCCCCGGCATCAACGTGCCCGGATTCAACAGCCCCTTCTCCGCCCAGATCAACATCAGCCAACAGCAGCAGCAGAGCCGGAGGTCCCCGGTCAGTCCCCAACTCAACCCGCAACACCACCAGGCTGCCGCCTTCCTCCAGCAGAGGAACAACTACAACCACCACCAGGTAGGGGCGCTCTCACAGGGGGGCAGGTATGGTTGGAGCGACCCGTACGCGTGTGGCTGGAGCGACCCGTACGCGTGTGGCTGGAGCGACCCGTACGCGTGTGGCTGGAGCGACCCGTACGCGTGTGGCTGGAGCGACCCGTACGCGTGTGGCTGGATCTTTGTTTCTGTTTGTGTTTCAGTATTTGGGAAAGGCCTGGGTGTCACCCCGTAATGACCGATTGGTTGGCTTGTCTTTGATGGGACCAGTCAATATCCAGTCCCATTCCATAGGGTTGTGCGGGTCTTTATTGGCACAGCTGGCATAGGGTGTCATTGTGAAATTGCAATTGTTTTTGCTAGCTCTTTGCCCATTTCCATTCTCCGACAAAGCCATCTTTCACCATGTATCTCCCCTTTTGTCAACCCTTCCATAATGTGTAGGAGGCCCGGTGACACCGGTGTAGGAGGCCCGGTGACACCGGTCTGGGTGTCACCTTATAATGACCAATTGGTTGACCATATCCAATCCCATTCTACAGGGTTGTGCAGGTCTCTATTGACATAGGGTGTCATTGTGAGATTGCAGTTTTTTTTACTAGCTCTTTGCCTTTCCATTCTCTGACAAAGACATCTTTTGCGATGTATCTCCCCTTTTGTCTATTAACCCTTCAGAATTGTGTAAGAGGCCCCATATCGCCTTGTGATGACCAGTTGGTTGACGTGTCTTTGATGTGAGCACCTTCTATCCCTGTCATTGCATTGGGTTGTGCAGGTCTTTATTGGGTGGCATTGTGAGGTTCAGGTTTGGCTAGCGCTTTGCCTGTTTCTATCTCTTTTAACCCTTAAATATTTCCTAAGAGGCCCAGGTGTCACCTTGTAATGACCAATTGGTTGTCTTGTGTGAGCCCCTAATATCCAGTCCCATTGCCCTGTCATTGCATTGAGATGTACAGGTCTGACACAGCTGGCATAGGGCAACATTGGGAGGTTGCCAGTTGTCTTTTGCCCTTTTAATCCTTCCATATTTCCTAAGAGACCTAGTGACACCAGTCTGGGTGCCCCCTCGTAATGACCAATTGACTGTATTGTCTTTGATGCGAGCACATAATGTCCGGTCCTATTACACAGTTACTGCCATTGCTCTTTGCCTGTTTCCATTCTTCTGACAAAACCATCTTTATAATTCACCCCCCCCCCCCCCCCGTCCTTTAATCCTTCCATATTTTGTGAAGGGCTCGGTGACATTGGCCTGGTTGTCACCTCTACCACATTGATTGTATACTCATTGCTGTGAGCACCTAACATCCAGTTACTGTCATTGCAGTGGGTTGTGCAGGTCTTTATTGGCACAGCTGGCATAGGGTTGCATTTTGAGAGAGCAATTTTTTGCAAGCTCTTCCCCCTGTTTTCATTCACTGACCAAACTATCTTTCATGATTGTATTTCCCTTTTTTGTTTTTTTTATCCCTTCCAAATTTTGTAAGAGGCTTGGTGACACCGGTCTGGGTGTCACCTTGTAGTAATCACATTGAGCATCTAATTCCCTTTACACTGTCATTACGTTGGGTTGTATAGGCCTTTATTGGCACAGCTGGCATTATGAGGTTGTGTGTTTCCATTTTTCTTTTGTCTTTTAACCCTTTGATATTTTGTAGGAGGCCCAGTAACACCGGTCTGGGTGTCACCTTGTAATGACCAATTGGATGGCTTGTCTTTGATGTGAACATCTAATATCCAGTCCCATTACACAGTCATTGCATTGAGTTGTACAGGTTTTTTATTGGTATAGGGTGGCATTGTGAGGGTGCCTGTTTCTATGTGTCTTTTAATCCTTCGTATTTTGTAAGAGGCCCAGTGAGATCAGTCAGAGTCAGGCTATCATCTCATAGTGATCACATTGATTGTCTTACCTTTGATGTCAGCCCCTAACATCCATTCCCTTTACACTGTCATTGCATTGGATTGTACAAGTCTTCACTGGAACGGGGTGGCATTGCAAGGTTGAATTCTCTTGGCTAGCGCTTTGCCTGTTTCCATGATTCTGATAAAAACCTATTTCACAATTTATACCCCCCCCTCCCCTTTTGTCTTTTAACCCTTCCAAATTCTGTTGGAGGCCTAGTTGTCACCATGTAGTGATCACATTGATTCTCCTGACTTTGATTCTCCTGACTTTGCTGTCGGCTCCTAATATCCATTCCCGTCACTCAGTCATTGCATTGGGTTGTACTGGTATTTATTGGCATAGGGCAGCATTGTGTGGCTGCTGTTTCCCTTTTTTCTTTTGTCTTTTTAACCCTTCGATATTTTGTAGGGGCCTAGTGACTCCAGCCAGGGTATCATGTGGTAGTGATCACATTGATTTTCTTGTCTTGGATGTGAGCACCTAATATCCATCCCCATTACACTGTCATTGCATTGGCTTGTACGGGTCTTCACTGGCATAGGGTGGGATTGTAAGGTTTACATTTGTGCCTGTTTCCATTCTTCTGGCAAAACCATCTTTCAGATGCATCTCTTTTGTCCTCTAAACCTTTTATGTTCTGTAGTCGGCCTGTAGTGATCACATAGATTGTCCTGTCTTTGCTGTAAGCTACTAATGTCCATTCATATCACACTGTCATTGCATTGGGTTGTAGAGCTCTTTGCTGGCATAGGGTGGCATTATGAAGTCGCCTTTTTTGCTAGCTCTTTGCCTGTTTCCATTCTCCGACAAAACCATCATTCATGATGTATCTCCCTTTTTTTTTTTTTTTTTTGTCTCTTAACCCTTCCGAATTTCATGAGGCCTAGTGACACAGGCCTGGTTGTCGCCTTGTAATGATCACATTGATTGTCTTGCTTTTGCTGTGAACATCTAATATCCAGTGCTATTTTCTGCTAGCTCATTGGCTGTTTACATTATACAGTCATTGCATTGGGTTGTACAGGTCTTCATTGGCTCAGCTGGGTAGTAATCTAAGGCTGCTAGCTCTTCGCCGGTTTCGATTATGAAAAACGCATGCACACAAGTCCGTATTTTATGTTGCATCTTCCTTTTTTGTTTGTCTTTTAATCTCTTGCATAGTTCACAAGCGACCTAATGACATTGGTCTGGGTCACTTTGCGAAGATCACATTGATTGTTTTGTCTTCAATGTGAGCAGCTACAATCTAGTCCCATTATGTTGATATTGCATTGGCTTGTACATCTCTTCATTGGCATAAGGTACATTGTGAGGTTGCCATATTTTCTAGGTTTTTGCCTGTCCATTCTGACAAAACCATCTCACATGGTGCATCTCCCTTTTGTCTTTTATCCCTTCCATGTTTTGTAATAGGCCTTGTGACATCGGTCTGGTCGTCACCTTGTAGTGTTCACATCAGTCATCAGGCTTTTGCCATTCGCATCCAATATCCAGTCTCATTTTTTTGCTAGCTCTTTGCCTGTTTCCATTACACAGTCATTGCATTGGGTTGTAAGGACTTCATTGGCAGAGCTGGCATATGGTTGCATTGTAAGGTTGCTAGCTCTTTGCCTATTTCTATTTGTCTTTTAACCCTTTCATATTTTGTAACAGTCCTAGTGTCATTGGTCTGGGTGTTGCCTTGTAATGACTGCATTATTTGTCTTGTTTTTGTGAGTACCTAATATCCAGCCCTATTACACTGTCATTGCATCGACTTGTACAGGTCGTCCTTTACATAGGGTGGCATTGTGAGGTTGCCATTTTTTACCAGCTTGTTGCCTGTGTCCATTCAATGACAAAGCCATCTTTCATCCCTTTTTTGTCTTTTAACCCTTCCATAGTTCACAAGAGGCCTAGTGACATTGGTCTGGTTGTCACTTTGTAGTGATCACATCTTGCCTTTGCTGTGAGCATCCAATATCCAGTCCTGTTTTTTGCAAGGTCTTTGCCTATTTTTGTTACATTCACTTCACTTGGCTGTACAGGTCTTCGCTGGCACAGCTGGCATAGGGTTGCGTTTGTAAGGTTGCTAGCTCTTTGCTGTATTCCATTATTATGATAAACCATGCAAACCATTCCATATTTCGTTTTGTATCTTCCATTTTGTTTTAATGTCTTTTAATCCTTCCATAGTTCACAAGAGGCCTAGTGACATTGGTCTGAGGTTGTCACCTTGTAATGATCACATTGCTTGAACAGGTCTTCGTTGGCATAGGGTTGCATTGTGACGCTGCAATTTTTCTTCCATATTTCCAAGAAGCCTTCTGTCACCTTATAGTGATCACATTTTTTTTTTGTTTTGTTTTTGCTCCCTTTTTTAATATTTGTTCCCTTTACAGTCATTACATTGGGTTGTAAAGGTCTTCATTGGCACAGCTGGCATAGGGTGGTATTGATTGTTTGACATTTCGTTTGCTAGCTCTTTACCTGGTTAAATTTATTCTTACAAAACAATCTTTCATGCTGTATCGCCCTTTTTTTTGTCTTTTGACCCATTTCATATTTTCTACGAAGCCTGATGACGCTGGTCTGATTGTCACCTTGTAGTGATCACTTCAATTGTCTTTCTGTGACCATCTAGTCAAGTCCCATTTTTTTGCTGTTTGCCATTTTCCATTATTCTGACAAAACCATTCTCTTTCATGGTGTATCTCCATGTTTGTCATTTATCCCTTCCATATTTCACAAAATGTCCCAGTGATGCTGATCTGGGTGTCACCTTGTAATGTTCATATTGATTGTGTGGTTGTCGCTGTGAGTTCCGTATATCCAATCCTATTACACAATCCTTGCATTGGTTTTGTGCAGGCAGGGTTTAATTTCATTGGCATAGGGTGGCATTGTGAGGTTGTCATTTTTTGCTAGATCCTTGTCATTTTTCTGGCCAAACCACGCACTTGGTTGTACAGGTCTTCATTGGCACTACATGTATAAGGTCATAATGTGAGATTGCCATTTTGCTAGCCCTTTGCCTGTTTCGATTATTGTGATCAAAACCATAGACTGAATTGTACAGGTCTTCGTGGCACTGTTGGTATAAGGTGTCATTGTGACGTTGCTAATTTGCAAGCTCATTGCCTGTTTCCATTATTGTGACACATGAATACATTTCCATTTCATGGTGCATTTTCATTTGTTTGTGTGCTTTTTAACCCTTTTAAAATTTGCAAGAGGCCTAATGACAGCAGTCCGAGTGTCACCATGTAGCAGCCTCATCAATTGTATGTTGTGAATGTCTAAAATCCAGTTCAATGACAGAATCTTTCAATTGGGTTGGATAGTGGCCCTGTGAGCTTTGCAATTTTTGTTGGCTGTTTGCATTATTTTGGTAGAATAATGGGAATTGGCTAACTGTTCTGTCTTTTTATAGTGTGTATATACCTTTTTGTTTAAGTTGTTTAATCTTTCCTCATTTCTAAAGAAGCCTGGTGACATGAATCTGGGTGTGTAGCGATCATATTGATTAAGAAGTCTTTGCTGTGAATTCTTAATATCCAGTCCCAATGATAGTCATTGAATTGGGATATACAGGTCTTCATTTCATTGGCATTGCTGGCATAGGGTGGCATTGTGAGATTTCCATTTTGATGGCATTATTCGTCAAAATAATGAAAATGGGCAGTCTTTTAATGTTATCTCCCACTTTATTTTTTTTTGTCTTTTTTAACCCTTCCATATTTCACAAGTGGCCTAGTGCCTAAAGCCTGGGTGTCCCCTTGGAGTGCTCACATTAATTGTGTTACGCTCTTGTTATCCAATCCTATTACCCAGTCATTGCATTGGAATGTACATTATTATTATTATTCAGTATTTATATAGCGCCAAAAGGTTTGCTCAGCGCTGTACATTATAGTGGGGGACAGTACATGAGACAATACAGAAACAATACAAAACACGAGAGGTTCGAGGGCCCTGCTCTTTCGAGCTTACAATCTAGGATGGAAGGGATAGTGGTACAGGAGGAAGTGGCTGTGGGGGATGGAGCGGTAGGAGGAGTAGAGGAGATCGGCTGTTAGGTGAGGGTGGGGTAAGCTTCCCTGAAGAGATGGGTTTTCAGGGTGCGCCTAAAGGTGAGGAGGGTAGGTGACAGTCTGATGGATTGGGGTGGGGAGTTCCAGAGGATGGGGGAAGTCATGCAGTCGGGCGTGGGAGGAGGAAACCAGAGAGCTAGAAAGTAGGAGGTCTTGTGAGAAGTGAAGAGTACGGGTTGGGTGGTATTTGGGTATCGGGTCGGTGAGGTTGTTTGGGGCAGCGTTATGAATGGCTTTGTATGTCAATGTTAATAGTTTGAATTTAATGCGTTGGGCAATCGGAAACCAGTGGAGGGAATGACAGAGGGGGGTGGCAGATGCGGAGCGGTTGGTAAGGTGGATGAGTCTGGCCGCTGAGTTCAGGATAGACTGAAGCGGGGATAGTCTGCGATGGGGTAGGCCGGTGAGGAGGGAGTTGCAGTAGTTCAGACGTGAGATAATAAGGGAGTGAATGAGTTGTTTAGTAGTGTCTGGGGTTAGGAACGGACGTATTCTGGAGATGTGGCGGTGGAGCCTGCATGAGTTTGCCAACGATTGGACATGGGGTTGGAAGGACAGGTTTGAGTCTAGAGTGACACCTAGGACTTTGGCTTGCGAGGTGGGACTGATGGTGGTGGTGTTGGTCGTGATTGGGGGGGGGGGGGGGCGCAGGGAAAATTTTAGGAGCTCGGTTTTGGAAAGGTTTAATTTGAGGAAATGGAGCGACATCCAGTCTTATGTCGTTCAGTAGGTGGGTGATACGGGCGGAGACTGAAGAGGTGAGGGGTGAAGAGGTAAATTTGCATGTCATTGGCGTAGAGATGATAGTTGAAGCCGTGGGAGTGTGTCGGTTTGCCGAGGGAGGAGGTGTAGATGGAGAAGAGAAGGGGCCTGAGGACAGAGCCTTGGGGGACCCCAACAGAGAGGGGGAGGTGGTAGCGTTATAGGTACATGTTTATATATTGGCACAGTTGGCATAGAGTGATGTTTGAGGTTGCCTATTTGCTGGCCAGTTGCGTGGTTTTGCCAAAATTGGAACAGGCGAAAATTCCATCTATGATGTGGCATTTTTATTTGTTTTTATGTCTTTAACCCATTCAACAACCCTTCAGCAGAAGACCTAGTGAGCGGTCTGGATGTCTCCTTGTAGTCCTATTGTGCATGTTTTACATTTTCTCCAGTGTGTTATCTGGACATTGACATCTGATGCTGAGCAGCACTGAAGAGTACACTTTAATTAGTAGGGTTCTTATCACCTGCTGGAAACAATGCTGTTAGGTTGACCATTATTTGACTTAGTTTAAATCGGGGGTGGACAAATTAATATGGAATCCAGGAGCCAGCAGATTTTTCTTTAAGTGCCAGCTCCATTAACTGCAAAAAAGATGGCGCCAGCTGTAATTTGGCTAGGGATTTGTCAAGCCCTGCTCTAAATGTATGTTTAAGGTTTTTAAAACAATGGATCCTATGCTAGCTCAGATATGACCATGTATCTACCATTGGCATAAGAAATATGAAAAATGAGGTGTCATTTTATGTAGCTTGTTTGGTTGTTGCTGGCTGGTTGACCATGAAAGACTTCTGCCCTTCATTTTCAATGCAAGCCGCGGCTCTAGATCTCCTTTACTGATAACCAGTACAGCAGGACTGATCCCATATATTGATTTTTTTTTTTCTGCTTGTGACGCCTCTATACCCTTGTTAAAGCTTTGAGATGCCCTTTGTAAAAGTGGTTGCGCACAAGATGGTGTAACAATGACTTTGTGCGAGATTGGATCTCTGGCAGCCTGCTTATGTGGCCAGGCATTCCGCTTATCTGATTACATGAAAATGACTCTGTGGGTTTGTCATATCACACAAGGCTTTCAGTTTTAAACACATTTCTTTTCCACCCACCTCCGGCATTGCTGATCTTTGGCTTTTGCATGTACCATATTTTGTTTGCTCAGGGTATATACCATCTATTAGTAGAACTCCGTCAATGGATGTACCACAGCTTCTATTTTGTTTATGTAAATGCTGTCTCTAGTAAACAGATTGCTTGTTTGGTTTGTTCAGGATGTGGCGTTAGCTACTGGATTTCTGCATAACTAATACAGAACGCTGTATGGTAAACAGGAATATTTCCATGAATATCCTTGTGGGCTGAGTTATGAAAGCTGTAGTATAGGGAAGTAAGGCTGGACCAGATCTGCCATTCAGATGACCTGATCATAACAATGTTTCCTGCAAATTATTTTATTTTTTGGGGGGCTTTTTTTAATTTTATTTTTTGTTTCATTCAGTGAGCAACAGTTCTGGTAGCACAGTGTCCTTGTAGTTCGCACTACTGCTTTGTATATGGTAAACTGGAATATTCACATTAACATCCATGTTGGCTGATTTATGAAAACTGTTGTATATTGGTCGGCAGTCAGATGACCTGATCCATATAAATGTTTTTCGTATACTGTGGGTTTTTTTTTTTGTCCAGTGCATAATGGGTCTATAGGTGGCATAGTTGTTAGCACCCCTGCCTTGTATCCCAACCAGGACTTTCTCTGCATGGAGTTCGCACGTTCTCCTGTTCTTGCATGGGTTTCCTCTGGGTACTCCGGTTTCCTCCCATGCTCCAAAGATATATGCTAGCTGGTTCATTGGTTCCTGTTTCAAATTGGGCCCTAGTATGTGAGTGCATGTAAAATTAGGGACCTTGGATAGTAGGCTCATTGGGCAGGGACTGGTGTGAACGTTATAGTATGTAAAGCACTGTGCAAATTGTTGGCGCTACATAACGCCCAATAATAAAAGGCTTGTATCAGCCAACTTGGTTTAACCTTTATTTCTATCATCTGCACTATAATAACAAAACGCTTATTCTGAAGAGTTTCCATGGATAATAGCTACACTTATAGGCACTTGTGTTTTTCATCAATTGGCCTCTGATTCTACAATAGCCTGTAAACCTGAATAACCAGTATGTGCCTAGGAATACGCTTTTAACGTCAGTGGCACTGCCTTCTGCAGTGGAAGAATTGTGAAATGACTGTAAAACTGTATTGTGTACCCTTCCTTTTTTTTTTTTTTTTTTCCTTTCCCCCTTTCTCCTTTTCTGCCTTTTTACTCTGCTGTGTTTTTATTTTTTATTTTCGGTGAAAATGACTGATTCGTTAGCTCAGCCACTAGCAACGTTGAGACTGCAAGGTCCAGATGACCACGTCTATTTTTACCGTCCCCTACCAGTAGTCGTGTTACCTAAGATTCTATGACTATATACAACTGCAGTGGTCATGCTATTCATAGCATATCTGCTAATGAGCTCAAACGGGCAGCGTCCTATTCCTGGCTCCTGTGCCAGAGCTTATTGTTCCGGTTGCCACTGTTTTTGTAATTGATGTAGATGTTCGTTCTGAATTCTCACTCATACTGCTGTTGAGATGCATCCTTGAAGTTAAACTTCTAGATGACCGCTCACTCACATCTTGTAATTTCTGCCTATTGTCCAATGATTGTGCAGAGCCCAGGATAGACTTGGCGTATTGGGGCCCGACCAGATTCCTATGTTTTATCTAGTATTGAAGATGTACCATGTAAGGGATGTTTCATAACCAGCTTTTTTCGCGCATAAAACCGCAAGAAAAATATGCATTAGTCTGCGTTGAAGCCAGGGTCCACAGTTTTACAGCAGGAGGGTTCAGTAACTCAAAGCAACCAAGCGCATATCAGCTTTCTTTATGTAATTATACTAATCTGTTCTGGTTGCTTTAAGGGACAGAATTTTATATCATATTTATTGCATACACCTCATATGGTTTCTGTTCGTTTTTTATTTATTTTTTTAGAAAAGGTAACCTGCCAGTTTCTTACCTTAGGCATTCAAGACCATTAAGTGAGCAACCCTGCTGCATCATCCAGCAGGGATAAAGACACCCTTGTAATTTTCTTCCCAGGAAGGGTTGTAATTTTCCAGAATAGTAATGGGATTATAAAATATGTCCATTTTGTGGGATATCAGTTGTCGAGTTTTTATTATTGCGATATATAAGGCAGTGGATCTATTTGGAAGCGGTAAGATTTTATGCAGCTACAACTTATGTTGGCAAGTATATTTTGCTTTCCTGGTTTAATTTTGGTATTAGATTTAAGATGAAAAATTGTAAGAAGTGTAAAAGCTCACACTCACTATGAAGACTTCACCAGTCTTGGCTTTATCATAAGCGAATAAAAGAACTGGAAAGTCTTGTTCTGGCTGACCAAGGATGATCAACCCAAGAATGACGAACATGTTAGAAATTGCCTCATAAACCGTCCTTTCTCAAACGTTTTACAGCTAAGGAACCCTTAAGATAATTTTCAGGTCCAGGGGATCCCTGCTAAAATTAATTGGGGGTCAAGGGAAAAGTACACCTTACACTTTAGGTCAATGGGAAGAATGCCCGCCCTACGGTGGTGGTCGGAATGCAACTCTTGCAGAGGGCTACAATGATTTTTGGTGTAATGTCTTCTGGCTTTTGGATCCATAAATACAGGCACCATCAAATGGTAGGTCAATCAACCACAACTCCAGAAACCCTTTGCAACTTCTGGAGGAACCCTGCTTGAGACTGGCTGCCAATTGGACAGACATCTGGATGAGAAGATGAAATTATTATTTATTTTTTTTTTTAAGTTTAGGGAGTAGGAATGGCTAAATCCTGCTGGATTTTTGTTTTTAACCATTTGTGTTCCACTGGAAATATTTGCAATATGTTCTGTAGACACAACAGGAAGTGAGAGAAAATCTTAGTAAGGAATATACCTGTTTAAACAGTGTTTTACTAGACAAGTGTTCCCAATGAAAGATTTTTCCCTCCTAGTTCTGTGTAGCTGTCAGCTTAAAGTGGAGCTTCACCCAAAAGGGGAATTTCTTTTTGTATTCCCCCCCCCCCCCCAACCTCCCACCCCCACTGCCACATTTGGCACTTTTTAAGCTGGAGGGGGGAGCGGGTACCTGGTTTTGACAGGTACACAATACCACTTTTGAGTCAGATCTGAGCCGAAAATTCGTCCCATCCTCCTTACCCCGCAAGGCTTCACTGGCGGTTTCCTTTACTTAAGATGCCAGCACCTGCACCCAAAGCAGATTGAAGAATTGGCTTGAGTGAGGACATCACTGGATCTCTGGACAGGTAAGGGTCCTTTTTATATTAAAAGTCAGAAGCTACAGTAATTGTAGCTGCTGACTTTTTAAAATTTTTTGGGGGGGGGCCTGGAGCTCCGCTTTAACATTTTTGGATTTTTACCTCTACTTTTGTCTGCGTAGCAAAGGAAACCAGGATAAAGATGGTGAATCTGCCCAACAGGGGCACAGACAGGAATAAAAATCTTAACATTTAGAACAAGCCAGCACTCCATGCAAACCTAACTTATTGAGGTCACATCAAAACTGTAGTGAAGACAACATGTTCTACCTCCAACGATGTTTCTGGGCCTCTTTCTCAAGGTGGCGCATATGTCACTTTGAGAGACATTTCTGCTGAGGCCCCTGAAATGTCAGTGGAGGTGAACACATTCCTTTTTTCAATATATATTTGATGTGAACTCAAGTCACTGATTAATGCACAGGATATTTACTCAGATGAAATGAGGCCCCTTTCACATGGAGGATCCGATCAGGTTGGCCTGTCAGTTTTCTGACCTGATCGGAAGGTCCATGCATTCCTATGGACAGGTGGGTGTTCATTTACACCCACCTACCTCCGATCGCATCCACAGAAGAAAAAAAAAAAAGATAGGATTGGAGAGTAGTAACGTGTAAATGGACAGCGAAGTCAATTACTCCTGGTCATCCATACTACAGAATGGGCACTGTCTTTGTCCACTCTGCTGAAACGGAGCAGACATGGATATGTCATCTGCCCACTCTGCGCCAATCAGCAGGGGATCTATGTGTCCATCAATCACCTGCTGATCAGGATGGAATCTCGCCCATGTGAAAGGGGATTATGTTTACTTTACAAAACTCTGGTTCAGTCACATCATGACTATGCTATCCAGTTTTGGTCACTGGTCCTCTGGAATGATGTCCTTGAGCTGAATAGAATTCCGAGAAGGGCGACAAAGCTAATATGGGGACTGGAGGACCTCCATTATGAGGAACGACTACAAACATTAAACTTCTCCCTGGAGAAGAGAGGATATGATCACAATGTACAAATCTTTGAATGGGGATTCTAGCCTTAGGTTTCTTTAAAAAAAAAAAAAAAAAAAAAAGTCGGATGAAAAGCAGTTCAGTTTTTTTAAACTGCATAAGGCACAGACCTGACAAATTTTTTTTATTTATTTATTTTTTTGGGTGTCGAGTCCTGAGAAGTGCTCATGGTTTGCGGCTCTGTTGTACCAATTTGTCGTATTTCATACAACCTCTGTTTTGTAAACTATTGCCGACTTACAATATAAACCTTGTCCTAGGAAATACAGTCTTTGCTCTTGATCCGTTTATTAATAGTTGTGTACAGCTTGTCCATGCTTTGGCATACAAGGGGCTTTTGCAGTCCATTACAGAGAGTGGAGTTCTCTCCGTCAGCACTGGGATTAAATGGCATTCAGGGTTTGAAACAGAACAAGAGAGCTCAAAGCCCTTAATTCCCCCTTTTGTTTTCTTTTTGCCATGTTTTGCTGAGGTATATTTTACATGATGGAGACCAGCGTCATGATCTGCTGATGTACACCCAGAATTATAATGATACTCACTGAAAATGTCAGCTTTTTTTCCCTTTCCACTACCCTTGTGACATGGCCAGCAGATGTGACATCAATTTTATAATATGTCATGAAGAAAAAGTACAATTTTTTTTTTTTTTTTTTTTTTTTTCTCTCCTAAGGAAGGAGTGTATTGGTTTTGGGCTTTCTATTACACATCAAACAGTAACTACCATTTTTTAAAGCGGTCATTACCTCTATATAAAATGCCCTGGCAATGGTGGGATCTTAATCTTAGAAGCGCATATTCAGCATTAGTCGGCAGTTGGTGATTTCATACTGGGAAACTTCTCCAAGGACAAGCAGAGGTTCAGGAAGGCCAACAAGCATGCACTGTACCTCTAGGGCACATGCTGTACTTGTGGTTACCAGTGGCCCCCTTTTTAAAATGTCATTAATTTAACTGGGGCACCCCAACCTAACTTTGCTACGGGGCAATAATAGCATGCAAAATTCTCATGTACTTTAACCATCTGTGTATTTTTGGATCTTCTGTTACAAGTAGGTTTAGGTTGAGGTGGCTGCAAGAGTAAAGATTTCTTGGACTGAATGAGGGAAATTTGTTGATTCTCCAATCTGCACTAGGTGTGGATGGAGGAATCTACCACTGCTGTCTAATGTATGCTGACAGCTGGAAACCGCTGCTGTCAGGATACCTGAAGCAGGACTGGCACTGAGTGTATGTAGTCACTGATTGGCTGACTTTTTTTTTTTTTTTTTCTCTGTTGAGCCAAGTGATGTCAGCAGAGCCCAAATTTCAACAAACTAACTTGGCAAAAATTGAAGCTGTGTATGAATAAACCATTGATCACAAATGTGTACATATATAAAGGAAAAGTGTATGGAAAACACAATCAATCTAAAGTCTCAAATAAGGAGAAACGTAGAAAATGGTCCCAAAGTCCTAGTATATGTGAAGTTAAACACTGCCATATATTAGTAGGACTCTTACTGGAACATATGGACCCTTAAACTAATAAGAGTCATAAATGCATGGATATAATGGCTTGGAGATATGTATCCACCATTGCTCTCAGAAGAAAGATGCTGGACAACCAGTATTACAGAAGGATCCCTTCAGGCTATCACCATCCTCTGTCTCTTCGATGTATATAATCAATCAGTCTGATAGTAGATCGTTCCCATCGTTTCCGATTCATTAGCTTAATTTCTTTTCTGTGTATGGACAGCTTTTAGATCTCCTGTCAAGTTTTGGTATTGGTGTTTCCACAGATTTACCCTTCTAGCTTGGTGACCATGGACTGAAAGTGGGGGAGAATCCCAAAACCTACAGCTGTCAGAACAAAGGGGAAATCTTACATAAAAACACTTGTTCAGTGACAACTGTTGAAAGCGGTTACCTTAAAGTGTTACTAAACCCACAATGCTAAAATCAGTCTGTATATGCAATAAAGCATGCTTGTTATGCTCACTGTGGAACCTAAGGAGTTAATCCTCTGCATTGTGTAAAAAGGCTGTTTGATCCTTTCTTCTCTGCCCCTCCTTGTTGAAATGACCACCTGATACAGACTGAACCCATGGTCACATGCTCAGTTTGGTGTGTATTGCTAGAGAGGGTTTCTTTTTATTTTTTTTCTTGGGAGAGTGTATGTGATCAGCAAGTCTCAAGACTGTTCTAACTGCTGATGAGGAAAAGGTATTTGGCAGTTATTTACTAAAATAATTGCATATCCATGGGAGACCAGATATAATGAATGCAGGGCCCTGGGTTTAGTAACAAGTTAATGTTAGAGATTTTCCCTTTCCTCCAGGACAGGAAGCAAAATCTCACCAGAGGAACACAGATGGCAAAAAGGGTAATAAAAAAAAAATAAAATATATAAATATATATATATATATATATATATATATATATATATATATATATATATATAATTTTTTTTCTCCAAACTATCTATGGATTTCAAGTGTTTACGTGGAGTTTTTGTGATTTTTAAAGTGGTTGTAAACCTCAGACATGAAATATGAACAAAGCATATCCCTCTATAGGGTGTACTTGTCTAAATTAAACTAAGGGGTTTATTTAATGAAGCTGGAGAGTGCAAAATGAGGCTCACTTCGGCATAGAAACCAATCCGCTTCTAACTTCAGCTTGTTTAATTAGGCTTTGGCAATAAAACCTGGAAGCTGATTGGTTTTTATGCAGAAGTGAGCCAGATTTCCTAGATTGTAAGCTCAAAAGATCAGGGCCCTTGAACCTCTCGTATATTGTTTTGTTACTGTACTGTCCCCCACTATATTGTACAGCGCTGAGTAAAATTTTTGGTGCTATATAAACACTGTATAATAATAATTTTGCACACTCCAGCTTTAGTAAATAAACCCCTAAGTGTCATGTTGATCTGCTGTTTTGTTCCTCTGTTAGCATGAATCATTTTTGACAAGTTTTCCTGACACCAGGAGAAAAGGGGTGACCGGAGGGATCTCCAGCAGACAGCCTCAGCTGTGTTCCTGTAGGTTTTTATATAGGAGGTTGACAATGATCAATAAAAATGGTTGCATTTTTCATATGGGCATTAGAAGTGTGCGTGGTTTTTTTTTTTTTTTTTTTAAGTTTAGGATAATAAAAACCGCATAATTTTCTTGTCTGCAAATGTGAAAGTTGATCTAGCCTCAGCATGTAAATGCTTTATTGCCATCAGACTAGATGACGTGCGCTTTTTTCATACAAGTGTTCAGAAAGCAGGACATATACAGCTGTGATGCATGCTTTAGCTGGTCATACATTTTATACAATTTTCTTCAATTTTTTTCCTTTAGATTTACCTTCAACTATGTAGTGCAAGGGCCTGCCTGATTGCTTACAAATTGAAAGTGTTTAGGTTTGACCTTTTTTATATTATATGGTTTTGGTAAATCTAAAGGAAAATTGTGCAAGAACATACAGTTGCAAGAAAAAGTATGTGAACCCCTTGGGATTACATGGAGTTTTGCATGAATTGGGCATAAAATGTGCTCTGAACGTCATCTAAGTCACAACAATAGAAGAACACAGTCTGCTGAACATAATACTACACAAACATTAGATGTTGCCATGGTTTAATTGCACATAACATGTAAACATTCACAGTGCAGGGAGGAAAAAGTATGTGAACCTTTGGACTTAATAACTGGTTGCCCCTCCTTTGGCAGCAATAACATCTAACCAAACGTTTCCTGTAGTTGCAAATCAGACCTGCACAACGATCTGGAGTAATTTTGGACCACTCCTCCACAAAACTGTTTCAGTGTAGCAATATTCTTGGGATGTCTGGTGTGAATCGCTCTCTTAAAGTCATGCCAAAGCATTTCAATCGGGTTGAGGTCAGGACTCTGACTGGGCCACTCCAGAAGGCGTATTCTGTGCTGTTGCAGCCATTGTTTTGTTGAATTACTTGTATGCTTTGGGTCATTGTCCTGTTGCATCACCCATCCTCTGCGGAGCTTCAGTTGGCGGACAGATGGTTTTACGCTTTCCTGCAAAATGTCTTGATAAACTCTGGAATTCATTTACCCATCAATGACAACAATCCGTCCAGGCCCTGAGGCAGCAAAGCAGCCCCAAACCATGATGCTCCCTCCGCCATGTTTTACAGTGGGGATGAGGTTTTGATGTTGGTGTGCTGTGCCTTTTTTTCTCCACACACAGTGTTGTGTGTTCTTCCCAAACAACTCAATCTTGGTTTCATCTTTCCACAGTATATTTTGCCAGTAGTGCTGTGGAACATCCAGGTGCTCTTTTGCAAACTTCAAACGTGCTGCAATATTCTTTTTGGACAGCAATGGCTTCCTCCGTGGTGTCCTCCCATGTACTCCATTCTTGTTTCATGTTTTCCTTATTGTAGATGTGTCAACAAAAATGTTAGCATGTGCCAGAGATTTCTGTAGGTCTTTAGCTGACACTCTGGGATTCTTCTTTACCTCATGCAGCATTCTGCGCTGTGCTCTCGCAGTCATTTTTACAGGACGACCATGCCTAGAGAGTAGTAACAGTGCTAAACTTTCTCCATTTGTAGACAGTCTGTCTTACCGTGGACACATGAACATCAAGGCTTTTGGAGATACTTTTTTAACCCTTTCCAGCTTCATGCAAGTCAACAATTCTTGATTGTAGGTCTTCTGAGAGCTCCTTTCTGCGAGGCATGGTTCACATCAGACAGTGCTTCTTGAAACCAGTAAACCCAAAACAGGTGTGTGTTTTTTAAGGGCAAGACAGCTGTCAGGAACACATCCAATATCATCACACTGATTGGAGTCAAGGTTGGCTCACTCCTGGCTCCAGTTAGCTCTGGGAGAAGTCATTAAGCTAGGGCCTCACATACTTTTTCCTCCCTGCACTGTGAATGTTTACATATTATGTGCAATTAAACCATGGCAACATCTAATGTTTGTGTAGTATTATGTTCAGTAGACTGTGTTCTTCTATTGTTGTGACTTAGATGACGTTCAGAGCACATTTTATGCCCAATTCATGCAAAACTCCACGTAATCCCAAGGGGTTCACATACTTTTTCTTGCAACTGTATATAATGTATGGCCAGCCTTAGACTGTGTGCTGGGTGCAGATCCTCTATGAAAATACCTGCTTTGGGCTGTACTTTCCAGAGTGGGTGTCCCCCCAGCATTGACAATGAATGTGAATGGTATCATCGCTGCACACAATCCCAGTGTGCTGCAATACAGATGGCTTTGCTGTGTGTTCAGTGTGTGTGCATTTTTGTGTTCAGCGGCTTAAAGTGGAGTTCCAGTCGCACTGTGAAAAAATAAGCCGGCATCTACAAAAACTGTAGCTGCTGACTTTAAAAACAAAAAAACCAAAAAACAGCCACTCGCCTTTCCCACGATTCTGCGGTGTCCTCCCCGCAGCCCATTTCACCAGCCATTTGGTGTTCTAGGCACCGGCATCTTCAGTGTGGGCACCCGGCTGAGACAGTTTGCGGCTTCACAGCCGGGTACCCATTGCACATGTGCGAGTAGCTCTGCTCCTCCTGAATGGGCCCCGTAGTCTTTTGGGACACGTGTCCCAGAAGACAACAGAGAGGGTAGGAGGACAACTCCTGATCGCCACGAAAGTGGGAGTGGGTACCTGTCAAGTTCGGGTACCCACTCCCCAAAGGTGCCAATCCTTAATGGGGAACGGGGGAATCTGTCTTTAAAGCAGAACTTCCCCTTTTGGGTGGAGCTCTGTTTTTCAGGTGAACTCTGGCTTGAAAATAGAAAATTCCTCTTGAAATTTAAAATTTTTTTTTTTTTTCTTCTCTAACTTCCTGCTAGAGGGTGGCTACCTCTATTCCCCATTGTCCCACTGTTGTAGGAATGTAGCCACCCTTTCTTGCTTGCTCATGAGGCAAACAATGGGATTTGTAGTGTGTAAAGTGTGGGCATACCTTTTCTACCCCCTTTTTGTTTTTGTTTTTTTTGTTTTGTTTGAACTGGATGGACTTTTTTTTGTCTTTTTTTTTTGTTTTTGTTTGTTTTTTTTCTTTTTCTTTTTTTCAGCCAGACTATGGAACTATGGAGCAGTGAACATGACCGTGACAACTGTGCATTGCTTGTTCCAAACAAGCTATGGTGGGGGGAAAAAGGTTCAGGAGCTCACAGGGAACATTAAAAGGAGGCAGAAAAACACACTAAATAAATTCCAGGGCTGTTAGGCAGGGGATGTGTATGGATTATACACCTAGTCTCCAGAGCTTCCCCCATCCTTTGGAACTCTCTACCCCAATTTATCAGACTATCGCCTACTCTGCTCAATTTTAGGCTATCTCTGAAAACCTATCTCTTCAGGGAAGCCTATCCTGCCCTCAGCTAATAATGAAATCTTCTACTCCTCCTACCAGTCCATCCCCCACAGTTACTACCTTTTGTACCACTAGCCCCTCCCTCCTAGATTGTAAGCTCCAAGGAGCAGGGCCCTCCTATCTCTCTTGTATTGAACTGTATTGTTGCTGTATTATCTCCCGGGTTATTGTAAAGCACTGAGCAAACTGTTGGCGCTGTATAAATCCTGTATCATAATAATAATACTTGGGGGAATAAGGATATTGCTTGGTGTCCCCTTTTAATAAACGTATAGGGGGTCGTTTGGTGCCTACAAGGAAGACGCAGTGAGCCCCCTGCCCTCTCATACACAGTCTTGACATCCTTCATTTCAGGGCTTCAGTTCTGTCATGATTGCTATCACGTCGGTTTAGATCCAGGAGTAATTTGTGTTTCTTCAGTTGTTCTGTGATGTTAATGACAGACAAAAGCATGTGCCACCATAGACTGTGAAGGTGTCCCAGAAATCCACGTTAAAAAGCCATGACAGTCCTTCTTTGTCCTGTTGATGTTGTGCATTTGTGAACATTGACTATAAAGCATGGTGAGATCACAGCGCAGTGTTTGGATGCGTTGCTGACTGTCAGAGCAAAGCTGGCTGTGTGCATTATGCATGCTGGTAAGTGAGCTTGTCATATGATGAGCCGGGAGTTATGTTTTTATCTTCTAGCACTGAGTCATCTTTGCACCTCATTGCAGATCACTACAGTGCAAAGAACAATCTGCTGCCTTTTAAACCTGTTCAGCAGCTGACTATTGGATTGACATCACGCCTTAACCCTTTTACAGATCTGTAGCTTACAGAAATGCTTGCCGTCCTGGTTTACCTCCATGACATTCGATGTTTATGAACAGGCTCAGCTTTCCTGCTCTTTTATGGGAGGTTGATTGCAGCCTGTGCTAGTTATTCACTTGGCATATTTAAATCCCAGCTCAGGCTAAATGGATAGCGCTGAACTCCAGGCAAATGGCTAAAAACACAGTTTAAATACATATATACAGTAGGAGTCTATTTGCCTGCTAGGGTTTTGTGATTTTTTTTTTTTTTTGTCCATCCTGTTCTAAGAATTGCACAGCTCTGCCAGAAAACAATATTAGGCTGGTGACTTTTTTTTCTGCTGCAATTAAAGAATATGTAAACCCAACATGTCAAATTCCTGATATGTGCCTGCTGTACCATGCACGTCTATGAAAAAGTGCCATGTTCTGTTTTTGTACTGCTTCCTTTGTCTGAAATCCCTGGCAGTTCCTGCCAGTCCCTCTGCTTTCTTAACAACTGATCACACTAGTCTTGAGAGCACACCATGGTCAGTTCTCTAGCTGTGTTGAGAACTGTCTGCTCTGATTTAACCACTTGCTACAGGGAGTACGTTCTGTGCAAAATCTCGTATATAAACACTGTTGGGGGCACGTGCACTGACGGAGCGCCGCTTCTGCTGTGATTGGACACAGCAGAAGCCGATCAACAGGTACCGACCAATAGATGAGCGCTGGCACCCATTGATCATCGAGGAGGGTGACCGGACACAGCTCTGCCTATGTATAAAAGGCAGAGCTGTGTCCTGTCACTGGCGATGTGCTGGATTGTCGTTCACTGCAAAGCAGGGCATGCAATCCAGCACATCTGTTCAAAAAAATAGCACACAGTAAAACACTGGTTAGTCACTATTTAACCCCTTGATTTCCCTCGATGTTAACCCCTTCTCAGCCAGTGTACTTTAATACCATGACAGTGTATATTTTTAGCACTGTTCACTGTATTAGTATCACTTGTTCCCACAAAGGGTCAGTGTCAGACTGTTTGCTGCAATATTGCAATCCCGCTATAAGTCGCTGTTCGCTGCCATTACTAATATAAATAAATCCAGTGTGTATATATACCATACTTTGTAGACGCCATAATTTTTGCGTAGATCAATCAATATACACTTGAGGTGAATTTTTTTAACCAAAAATATGTAGCAGAATACATTTTGCCCTAAATTGTATGAAGAAAATTTTTTATTAGATATGTTTTTTTATAGTGGAAAATAAAAAAATTTTTTAAATTGTCGGTCTTTGTATGCAGCGCAAAAAATTAAAAACCCAGAGGTGATCAAATATCACCAAATAGGGCTCTATTTTGTGGGGGGAAAAAGATATAAATTGAATTTATGGTACAGTGTTGCATGACTGCGCAGACGTCCGTTAAAATAATGCAGCGCTCTATAGCAAAAAATGGCCTGGTCATGAGGGAGGGTTAATGCTCCAAAGCTGAAGTGGTTAATAAGTTATTCTGGACTCTAACCTATCCTTCCAGCCCCAAGTCCAATCTTTAACAAACTCGTGCAGACTCCACCTCCGCAACATCGCCAAAATCCGCACGTTCCTAAACCCAGAAAACACTAAACAGCTCATCCACTCCCTCATCATATCACGACTCGATTACTGCAACTCCCTCCTTACTGGCCTGCCTCGCCGCTGGCTATCACCGCTTCAGTCGATCCTCAATACGGCTGCCAGACTCATTCACCTTTCCAACCGCTCCATCTCCGCCACCCCCCTCTGCCAATCCCTCCACTGGCTTCCGATTGCGCAACGGATCAAATTCAAAATCCTAACACTGACGTACAAAGCTGTCCACCATACTGCCCCGAACTACATCACTGACCTAATATCCAAGTACCGCCCAACACGCACACTCCGCTCCTCACAAGACCTCCTTCTCTCTAGTTCCCTGGTCTCCTCCTCCCATGCCCGCCTCCAGGACTTCTCCAGGGTGTCACCCATCCTCTGGAACTCCCTGCCCCAACCCATCAGATTATCACCTACTATCCTCTCCTTTAGGCGCACCCTGAAAACCCACCTCTTCAGGGAAGCCTACCCCACCCCCTGCTAACTTGCCGACCTCCTCCACTCTTCCTACCACTCCATCCCCCACAGCTATCTCCTCCTGTACTACTATCCCCTCCCTCCTAGATTGTAAGCTCCAAAGAGCAGGGCCCTCAATCCCCTCATGTTTTGCATTGTATTGGTATTCTGTCACATGTTCTGTCCCCCTTTGTAATGTACAGAGCTGAGCGAACCATTGGCGCTTTATAAATACTGTATAATAATAATAATGATCAGACATGTCCTGATTCCCCCCACCCCCCAACACACAGCCTTTCACTGGTTTCCCTTCCCTAGCTTTTTTGCAGCTGAGAATAGTGGGCCCATGTTTTGTGGAAACAGCAGTCTCCCTGCCGAGGTCTGACATCTGTTGTGTCAAAACTAGAGCTCTCCAGATGGGAAATGTGAGCTTTGCTTATTGGGGAGCTTCTGACATTACATCTCTGCAGAGTGGCCACTACTTCCAACATGGTGTCAGATGACTGGATTTTCTACTCAAGCTGATGCTGCTTTCTCAAGAGAATGCAAGACCTTTTTTAAATCTTAATATTTGATGCACTTGGAATGTATTTAGTGAATTTTAAAATTTTAATTAATTGAGCTTCATGCAGCGGTGGTTAACTTTCTTGCTATGGGGTGCTGCCTCTGACATCACCAAAGGGCTGCACAGAATATTCAGTGAATATTCTATGCCAGAGATAAGACACACAACAGGAGATGGTCAAAGTCAGGCATGTTACAGGATATTGTCAAACCTTCTGGTATGCTACAAGTGATAGAAGCTGAAAACATGCCATATGAATTGTTGAAGACTAGGGACATACTTGAGGAGTCTTAGGCTGGGGAGACACAAGATTGAATGCAGGGGCCCAGTGCCCGCACAGAGCCAAAGGGCCACTTGTTTGGCACCAGGGGTCACATCTCTGCCTGCCAACATGTGATTGGACAGTGAATGAGCAGCAGTGGAGTAATGAGGTCATCTTTTTGGCATGCTCCCCAGCAGCTTGACTTGTCGATTACTTCCATTTAGGCTACTTTCACACTGATCTGCCGCAAAAACGCATAGGAGTTTTTGCCACACTTTCTGATAGTTTTAAAGGACACGTGACTTAAAAACTGCACCAAAAACACTTCTTGGAGGCGTTTTCCATTGATTTCCATGGGAAGAGGTGTTTTTGGGGCTTTTTTTTTTTTTTTCCCCCAAAGATGCTGCAAGCAGGAGTTTTCACACCGCGCCACAAGCACAATGCCTCAGTGTGAAAACATATATAGCTATACATCCACATACATAGGGAAGCGTTTCAGGCGTTTTTTTTTCATGGAAAAAGCCTAAACTCCTCCATGTGAAAGTAGCCTTAGAGACAGCCCTCTGTACAAGAGATTAGAGGAGGCTGATATGGAGACCCAGCCACACATTTGCTAGTTGCATTTTAAAAATACATTGATTTTTGTAATGAATCCATAACTGAAAATGCATGTTGATTTTGTTCTGTTTTGAATACATGCGTAGGAACTGGTTTATCGACCAGCGATAGGTGGTGCTTTGGCAATCAATTGACTTTCTTGCCCTGGGCTCTGAATTCTGTTCACACCAGAGAAGTTTTTCTTGTACTTTTCTATATTATCTTTGTGTTATTAGCTTTGCTCCGTGGACTACTTTGACCCCTCCAAAGTATCTCTCACTTCCATTTATCTTCTCCTGTATTGATCACACATACATGTTTATTCCCCTAGGCAGACTCTACTGCCATGAATCCAGTCTGCACTGGGGCTCTGACCTATAAAAAGCTGGGTATGCCCTAGTAGAGTTTTATAAAATGTTTTTAGTTGTAAGAATATTGTGGGACGTTGTGGGGTTTTTTTTTTTTTTTTTCTTTCTATCTTTCTAGTCATTAGTAAGATTAAATCAACATTTGTCTTCAACCGCAGTGATGAGAACATTCAAAAGAGCAGGATGGAAATGTTTTTCCTTATTGTCCAAACTTTTACCAGTGTATTTGATCTTTATTTAATTTGGTAAAATTAATTCATTCCAAAATCGAATGTTAAAAGCAGACAAAATCATTTGAATGACATTTGAATTTTTCTGAGAATTTTTGTACGCATTTTTGTTCAAAATTCTACTAGTGTATGTCCGGCTTAAAGAAGAGCTTCAGCCTCCCCCCTAAAAAAAAAAAAATTAAGTCGGTAGCTACAAATACTGTAGGTGCTGACTTTTACTATAAGGACACTTACTTGTCCAGGGACCCAGCTCTGTCCTCACCCAAGCCGATTCTTCAATTCGCTTCGGGTCCAGGTGCCGCTTTGTGAATAGTCCCAAGGTCCTCTGTATTGGAAGGCTGTGGGGTGTGGGTACTGGATGTGACTTATTGTCATTCTCGTCCCTCCATATTCTTACTATTGCATTAAATAAATTAAGGTTTGTATGTTAGCCGCTAGAAGGTTCCCTTTGGTCTCTTGGGCCTCCCTGCTTAACTGTTGAGGTAAGCTATAGGCTACCAGAAGTACCATAATCTCACACATCAAATATATAAATATGAGGCTGTATGTGTAGGAGTGCCTAGGCATCCTCATATATTAGGAAACGTACATGGGTTTTTTTTCAGGGTGTTTTCCTAGGCACAAAACCTCCTTTCTTTCCCTTTTTTTTTTTTTTCTTTCTTTTTTTTTTTTTTTTCTTTCTATCTAGATGCTCCATATAAGCTAGAAAATCTTCACATTTTGATTTAAATTCCAATATTAAACCGAATTTAAAGTGTTCCTTAACCCATGACCCTGCATTCACTATATCCAGTTTTCCACATTACACAGAAATGCAATTATTTTAGTAAATATAAATTTCTAAATACCTTTTTTCTCATTAGCAGTCATGTGACTGAGTGTTCAGCTGGTAAATCTTGTAGGAGGCGTTTTTCATTCTCCTCTGACTGTCCTATGAGGCAGCATAACCGGTTTTCAAGCGGACCTAATCAGATGGTCCATGCATCCCTATGGACAGGCGAGTATAAACTGAGTTGTCTGTTTACACCTGTCTACCTCCGGGTATGATTGCGTGTGTTAAATAAAAGGAAAAAAAAAAGTCTCTGCACTCTTCCATTTTGGTGGTAGCCAGGTGTAAATGGACAGCTGAGCTTTACTCCTGGCTGCCCATACAGCTCAGATGCCCTACTGATTGGAACAGAATCCTACCCTTGTGAAAGGAGCATAAATGTTTGCCTGCCAGCAATGTTTGGTAAACTTGAGTTTATTTCTACCCAAGTCAATTATTGGTCAAATGCGGCGGCCGCTGGTATAAACCAAACCACAGTCCCAGTGACAGGTTACTGGGACACGTAGGGTGGCTCTCCCTAAAGCTAGGGTCACATTAACGTTCCCAAAATCACATGCTTCCCTGCAACACCAAAAGACATGCAGCACTTTTGCAGATACATGGTAGTGACACCATGGCACCACCATGCAATTTAGAAATGCATGTGTCATAACCAGTACTATTTTTCAGAAGGAATATGCACTTCATGGCATTTTTTGCACATTTGGATAGCGTATTAAAATGGGCTGCCCAAAATGTGGCATGCGGAAACGTGCACGCACTCCATCGCACCTGCATTAAGGTGACACAGACCGTAGAAACCTGAGATTCTTGTCCCTTCCCACATCATCCAAAATGAAAAGTATAAATGAGGTGTTTTTATCCAGAACAATGGGCTGCAGCGTGGCACAACTGTCATTAAATTCTCTGTGGGTGTGGCTACCTTATATGACGGGATTATTTTATGTATGGTGACACTGTACAAAATTCAGTAACGCACAGCAACTAATCAGGTCTTAGATCCTTCCATATATTGGATAATTTTTTAGATTTGGCAGGGTGATATTATTGGCAAACTGAGCAATGATTGCATCTTTTGAGGTGCAAAAAAAATAAAACTTTTGTTGATCAATGGAAAATAGAGATATTAGTCAAAATGATTGTCGAAATTGTTGAAAATTGATTCTCTGCAGACGTTCGTTTCCAAGAAATGTAATCAATACAAATGATCGTTTACAGGGCGGTTTACAGTGTAAAGGATATCCGCTTCCGTTCAAAGCGCAAATGATCGTAAAAGGCCATTGTCGTACAGGACACATAAATCCACCACAAAATGTAAGTCACTAGCAATTTGTTCATGATGCCAATAAATATGCATTGAATTGTCTTAGAGGTCAGTCAGTTTTTCTTTAAAAAAAAATTCTTATTAATCGCTGTTTATTATTGTACGTTTTCAGACATCCTTTACTCCAGTAGTGCTTCAATGATTAGTCTATGGCTGCAAACTGCACAAAGGCTTTTATTGTGCAACTAATATATTTTTATGGCTATGGTAAAATGCAGCCAGAGATTATTGGAAGCAGCACTGAGCCCCCTTATTATTTCAGGTAGTTGTATAGCACCATTAATTTATGCACTTTACATACATATATTGTACATTCACATCAGTCCCTAACCCTCAAGGGGTGTACAATCTAAGGTCCCAAACGCACATTCATACATGCATATACTAGGGCCAATTTAGACAGGAGCCAATTAACCTCCCAGCATGTCTTTGGAGTATGGGAGGAAAAACCGGAGTACCTGGAGGAAACCCACGCGAACACAGGGAGAACATGCAAACTCCATGCAGGAGGCACCGTGGTTGGGAATCGAACCCATGACCCAATTACTGCAAGGCAGACGTGCTAACCACTGTGCCGTCCCAACCCTTTAACATCTTTGTGGGATACTGCAGTGCTTTACTGTATTCGTATTAACGTGGTATTTTGGGGGTTCAGATAGGTTGAATTATGGCTCCACATTTTGTTTGGTGTTCATTGCGGATCATCTACAGTGCGGACATATTTCCGGCTGTTGCATTATACCCGTGTTACAGAAACGCATGAAACCATGCAATGGGTTGCAGTGTCATCATCGCACCTAAGCCACAAAGCACAGTTGTAAACCATATGTGCCTTAGGCTTTGTTCACACAGGTGCTACTCAGCACGGGTGCGTTTTTATGCGCGTTGCCTGTAGGACAGCCCATTCATGTCAATGGGTTGCACTATGCGCTGAAGATGCGGAAAAGAAGTCGCTTTTCTAAAAATGCATCCTGCTGAACCGGATGGTCCTGATTTGGTGTGCTCTAAAACACCTGAGTTTGAATATGTCTAGGGGTGTCAACTATTGGCACTGCGCGTCTGCTACAGGGCAGCGTGCTTCTGTGCGCGTTGGGAAAGCGTATGATTTTGCATACATTTCTGACCCACATAGATGTGAACCTAGCCTTAGTGTACTGTGTTCTTAAATAGCTTTGTGTGCATTGGCAACCTATTCAAAATGAATGTGCTACTAACGCAATGCACGGTAAAATGCGTGTATGCATTACAACAATGCACTAGTGAGAACAAGCCTTAAGAGAGCTTGACCTCAAGCAAAGATTCCACCAGTAAACCATTGGCTGGCTGTCGAGGCCAAAAACCATGGGAGTGCTGTTTTATGGAAGTATGTGTTCCTTATTTATGGCTGCTATCGGGAGACGGGCTGGCTTCGAGGTTTTAATATATCCTTTTGGCTTAGTCTTTACAGCTAGCAAAAATGATCCTGGTGCAACTGGGCGGCCATGAAAAAGCTGCTGATCCCTTAATCCTCCACATTAATTTTAGTTACTGTTGTAAACTAATCGTCCTCCCCCTTCTGTGTCAGACATTTGTCTCCAGCGCTCACTTGGGCCAGGTTTCAAATATTTCCCATGCAAAGCCAGAGAGGTTAACTTTCTCTGCGTCTTAATCTTTGGCAGCCCCACACAAGCTTGATAGGTCTGTTGGTGAAGGGTTGCTTTTTAATAGCTTTTTTTTTTTAATTTTTAAGGACAGTCTGAGCCCAGAGTGTGTGTGAATTACTGATATGATTTCATGAAAGGTGTTCTAGATCTTGATCTTGGGTGCACTCACACTGGGACCAGTTAAACTGGATTATTCCCTGCTGGTCTGCATTCATACTGGGCCATAAACAAGTGTTCCCAAGCACACGTAACATTAGTGGCAGAGCCCTTTTTCAGAATCCCTGCAGCATGTATTTCTGAGTGGTTAGACAACTGTGTTTACAAAGATTGTTTTGTTTTTTTTTATGAAAGGTACAAAGGACTTTTTTTTCAAATGGGTCCTTCTGAAGTTGAGCTGTGTTTTTTTTTTTTTTTTTTTTTTTTTTTTTTTGCAGCCTATTTTTTAATAAATAAAAACATTTTGTAAATAAAAAAAAAAGTGCTGAACAGCATAAAGTATAACATACAACAGACAAAAAGGCAGATCTGTAATATTCATTCCAAAAAGATAGTTATGTAGAACATAAGTTAAGTACAGTAAGGTAGGCAGAGCAATAAAGCCACCAACAGGAGTTCAGCTTTTAAAGGAAGTTAAGCATGCTGCAATTTAACTTTTTTTTTTTATCTTTGAGTTTTTTTCTTTTGTATATGTTATCCAAGTGACATGTAACTGCAGTCTGAAGATGGTGATGGACACCCTTTGAGAAACTGGATAGCGGTTACACCTT
Organism: Staurois parvus; assembly: GCF_062004578.1. Lineage (NCBI taxonomy): Eukaryota > Metazoa > Chordata > Amphibia > Anura > Ranidae > Staurois > Staurois parvus. The sequence continues at coordinate 6,714,968 of NW_028317982.1, forward strand.
AAGACCAAACTCTGACCTTAGGCTAAAGTCATTGGAATATCTGGTATCGACCAAAAATAGTGCCAGATATTGGATATTCCTCCTCGGGAGACTTTCTAATTGTCTTTTAAGAGTTGGCACACTATGGGGTTATGTCATTTTCTACTCTTCTGCTCAGTTTGTGGACCATTTTGATTTGATACTGTTGTAGGTTTAGCAAAATGGTATTGTGTAAGGTTTTTTTTTTTTTGTTTTTTTTTGTTTGTTTTTTTTTTTGTTATATGGAGGTTCTTCCTGCTGGAACTCTTACTTCGCATTCTCAGCAAGTGAGAATGTTGCTGTTGAAAAATGCAAGCAGGCATTGAGCAGTTCTGAAGCTTACAGATCCACTATTTGGGTTTACATATTTTGTTTGACACATTTTTCTCTGAAAGCCATGGAAACCCTCTCGGCTGTACAGATGTGCAGTGAAACCTGCTTTACAACATGCTTTTAAAGTGCTTTGATATGCGTATTTTGAGTTTCTATTAATTGCAGTACCGTAGAAGTGTGAATCCCACAAAAACCCTTGAATCTTATAATATTCCAAGGTCTTTTATTTAATTTTGCTGTTTTTTTTAATTAAAATATCTGGTGTTGCTGCAATGAAGATCCTTATTTGGGCACATCCTGTAATAGGGTGTCTGTCTTCCAGTATTCCTGCATTGTCCCCATCACATAGGCTTCTGATTTAGACTACGAGTGCCCTTTTCAACGTTTAGTACTCAGATATGGTCTACTGTTGTCTCTATTAGGAAACCCTCTCTGAGAAATGACATGCAGTCCACATTGACAGGGAGTGGCTGCTAAAGATGTAACAAGGCAAACACAAGCATTTTAAAAAAGAAAACCCAATTATTTGTGATGCACAGCACTTTAGCAAACTAAATGTGACTCGGTGTGGGTTGGCATCTACTGTAACTGTTGTGGTCCCAACTGTCACAAGCAAAACGGCTGTTTTATGTGTTTATATTTGGGCATAGCCATCAGCTAGTGATTTGATGCTAGGAAGCATTGACAACAAATGTCTCAACCACCTGGTACGCTCATAGGCATGCATAGCGATTTACAGACTCTCATCTGCTGCTGTTACTCTGAAGGAACAGATTTGGCTGCTGGCAATGTCTGCTGTTGCCCCATAGACTTTAGATCATCCCCCAATGTGGCTGCATAGGTTGAAGTGGTAGATTGTCATCTGTTTAAGATTTTCCATAATTTCCCGATGTCCCTAATTATGACAATCTCTAGAGAAACATGTCCCAAATGTTGATCATATTTACTTTAAAATAATTTTTTTTGTTTATTTCTGCCATTGCTAATTTTGCTTTTTTTTTTTTTTTTTTTTTTTTTTTTTTTTTTTTTTTTATTTTAAAACGAGGAATAGAATTTCCCAAAATGCAGAACTTGTCCTGTGTGTCCCAGGAGAAGTCAAAACATGGAGACCTCAATATCCCAGATCCAACTGAACAGGACTATAGGGAATCTTTTTGGCTTTTTTTTTTTTTTTTTTAAATATATAATTGACATTTATAACAGAAAAACTTATCCAAGTGAGGTATTTTTGCAGAGCATACTTGACCCTTCCTGACTATTTTAAAATGAATAAAAGACACACACATCTGTCAACATAGCCAGTCAGATGGAGATATTCTACTTCTGGCCTGGGATTGTCCTAATGTCAGACCATTTGGTTGGAATTACCCACACCTGTCTTATGTCTAACAGGTAAACCAAAATTTCTGCTGTTTTTAGTATTTTTGGGGAACTGAATGTCAGTACAGCCAAAAAATCTTTTGTAAGACACTACACCCCTATGCGCCCAATATCAGAGTTAAGTTGGATGTCTGCCTAGGCTCTAAACATTGATGCCTAGAATCCTTTAGTGAATAAGGAGACCCTTCTACATGGGATCATCTATGAAGCTTGAGTATCTCCTAAATTTAACAGTCTGCTGGTGTGAGTGGATTGCTTGTCCTAATTACTGTGAACACCAGAAATTGGCTTGTTCTGTGCTACGATATTATGTAAGCCTCATGCACATGGACAGTTTGAGACTTAAAATATGCTCTAGAATAAAATCCCAGCATTTCCCTGCCTGGGGAGCTGCAGCTGGCATGTACAGTGAATGACTATACTGTATATGCATCTGTACTTGGGTATACACCAATCCATGAAAACATGCATGTATGACATATCCCTGAATGTGGAAATTCTGTGTTCGGGGAATATGCCATATGCACTTAAGCGTCAAAGTATACTGCCCCATTAAGCAATTTTGTTCAGATTGGTACTTCTACAAATGCTGGTTGCATAACAGTCCCTAGCATTCCGAAGGTCTGCAATGGCAACACTATCCAAGGCTCTCATTGTATTCTAGAATGCCATGGGTTTTGGGGCTGTGGACAATAAACTTAGCCTCTGGACATAAAACACAGAACTTGCTTCATATGTGACAGTTTCACTAAAATTCTGTATGTAGACTATTAACAGTATAGGTTGAAGAAATAAATGATGTATAAGGGATATAGGTTTTTCTATAGCTACCTGTAGATCCAGGGAAGACTTGCCCTCCTTTCTTATTTTGGGGACAGCATTGCCAGCTACAGAGAAAGGACCTGCAAATGTCACAATGCGCCTTTACAGTACGATTTTGGATAGAGCAGGGGCAGATAGACAATCCTTCTCTGTTCTAGACAAAACATATTTTAAAGGGCTAGTACAAAGGGATTAAAAATGGCATCAAGGTAGAAGGGTCCACTTGGAGTAGCAGTGGACTTCGATGGCTATGGCAACCTAAATATTGCTTGGACATCACATGCTGGCAACCCTAGTGAAAATTCACTTTGCAATAAAAATGAAAAGAAAAACCTCTTGATGAAAAAGATGGTTTGGTAACGTCTATCATATTCAAGAACAAACCTGAAAATTTACTTAGTTTTTACTCGCTTAGTAAATCAAGCCCACCATAGAGCTGTTCCATATTTTGCAAGAGTGCTTTCATGCTGCAGCAGTGCAATAAAGCTTGCAATAGATTGAGATTTTGACTACTTCAGTAGGTACCAACCAAATTTCCTTTGGCTTTGTGGCTGTCCCTGCTGAACAGAAATCAATCAGGTCATCGACTTCTATTGAAATGTTGGGGAAACTTTTTTGATCAGTGGTTGTAGCCCATATGGGTAGATTCCTCCATGGATGGAGGAAAACTGTCTGCTGGCTGAACGGAAAAACTGACCATCTATGGTCTGCTTTTGATTGAATTCTTGCAGGTTTCTTTTTTAAAAAGGGTGATTGGCAAGCGTTTTGGAGCCATGGTGTGGCACATAAAACACAAGGTTTCATTGATCTTACTTGAACTAGTGCATATATACTTTGCTGTTCACCTAAGTAAAATATGGCAATGCCCTACTCCTTTAGTAAATCAACCCAATTGTTTCTGATCCCTTCTTAGTTTTCTGAGCATGTTCTCACACGAGCTTCCTTATTATTATTGGACACCATCCAGTGTGCCTCCTTTTATCATTACCATCTTAATGCTGTCTGTAGGCTTCATGTACATACATCATGTGCTATAAATATTCTTAATCTTAATTTAGTTGACTGTTTATGGGTTGAATCCTTGTTAATATTCCAGTAGCGGAGTTCACATCTGCAAAAATGCAGGATTTATTTACCCAGGAATTGCAGCATAGTAATAGTTTTACATACAGATTTTAAAAGGGGCACTTGGATGAGTGTTAGAGCCAGCTAAAAATATTGGGATTTATAGGGTGTGGAGGTAATTGTGCCTGATCCATCCTGGCCATACATACTGAACCAAAGTACTACATGATATATTTCCTGATACTCGCTCACAGGTACACTATGGCTGTTATATCTTTACCATGTTTATTATTATTATTATTTATAAAGCGCCAATAGTTTACTCAGAGCTGTACATTACAAAGGGGGACAGAACATGTGACAGAACAACAATACAATGCAAAACATGAGGGGATCGAGGGCCCTGCTCTTTCAAGCTTACAATCTAGGAGTTAATGCCATAAGGAGTAGCCACAATGAGCATAAGTCAAGTGTGGTACATCAGCTGAAGGCTGAAAGAAAGCACATTACTATTAATTTATAATTATTTAACCACTGAAATGTATGTGAGCTCCAGCTCAGTAACGTCCCAGTTTGGAGATGTGGCATTATTATCTTGATCACCATCTAAGTAGCAGACTGGTGTTTACTAACGGGATAATGTGTACTAACAAGTTCCTACTGCCCATCATAGAAATGCCATGGATCTGTAAGCAGGTTTCTATCAGAAACCGGAAACTAGTTTCATACATTAGTCCTATACCACTGGCATATCCCCAATGTGTATAGTGCACGTGGGCTGCAACAGGGGTCAATCACTGCATACATTGGGGTTTTGGGAAGCGTTCCTTGACTTGATGCTGCACTTTGAGCCACAGCTGAGCCTTCCACTTGTGGCAAGGTGTTCCATTTATGACGGCTCTGAACCAGATGCATGCAATGCTGGCATAATGTTGACCAAATACACTTTGTAATAGGTACATACGCTGGGCTGCCTATACATCCGATTAGTGCCAGTGGACCCATGGGCCAGGCTTTCCCTCACCAGTAGTGATAATTTTGGGCGTCCTCCAAACTAGTCTCTAACCTGAAGGCTCGCTTTTTTTGTGGGCCAGTGAGCTGCAGGAAGATTCTTTGTCCCGCAACTCACATGGAGAATTCACCTGCCTGCAGCTCATTGGTGCAGGAGTTTGGGTTGGAGATGCATTTAGAGGATGGCCAGGCTCATCTCTATTCACCAGCCCCCGCAAACCATTCCAAATAAAAGGGTATCTATAAAACCTTATACGACCAAGTAATCGAATGCATTCTAAAGCTCTGAGAGATTAGGGTTGTTTTGGGACCAAATGAATTGCTGGTGTTGATTGCTTGTAACCACTCGCACCAATGATTACATATGATCAGCGCCGCTGACCAGACAGATGGTTGGCGTCCAGGGTCGCCATCTTTGATCCCATACATGCTGGGCAGAGCTAAGCGCCCAATGTGTGTGTACACTAAACATTACTTTCATGAAGTGTCCTAGCTCAAAGTCTTGAGGAAGGGGGCCAATCTTATGATCTTGTGCACAGGCCCAGTGCATTTATAAACAACCCCCTGCCCTATGTGGACATGTTGGCATTCACCCTGTATAGACTAATTTATGCTTGCTGTCTCTTCTAGGGGACTTTATTTATATATTGGATTTAGACAGATGTTTTTGATAGAAACTGAGCTCAAGATCCCAGTGCTCCCAGTAGGGTTACATGCATTTGTTTATTTGGATATTTTACATATGTTAAATGGATAAGACAAGTGGTGATAGAAATACTCAGGGAATGCGTACAACTGACCCTAAATCTCATCTTTTTTAACCTGATCTTGCAGTTAGATTTCTGAACAAAGGCTTATTCAATAAAATGTCAGTGTATGGACTTGCTTTAATATACTTATATACTGTCAGAATGCTGATGCATCAAAAGTGTCAGTATACGGTTATGTTGCATTACCATCATCCACTCCTGTTGTATCCACAGTGCTGCAAAGCTGTCCTTTATTTATTTATTTCAGGTACCTATATAGCACCGTCAATTTTACGCAGCGCTTTACATATTATATATTCACATCAGTCCCTAACCCTCAAGGGGTGTACAATCTATGGTCCCTAACTCACATTCATTCATACACATGCTAGGGCCAATTTAGACAGGAGTGTGGGAGGAAACTGGAGTACCCGGCGGAAACCCACGCAGGCACAGGGAGAACATTCAAACTCCAGACAGGTGGGGCCATGGTTGGGATTCGAACCAACAACCCGAGTACTGCCAGGCGGAAGTGCTAACCATTTAGCCACTGTGCTGCCCACCTTCATTGGCAGACATGACTGCTGACAGAAGGTGTGTCCACATTTTAGTAATGACTCGCATTTTGTGAGCCTGTGAGTGAACTGTATTACTGAACTAGTTTTGTGTTGTGTGTGTGGTGTGTTTTTTTTTTTTTTTGTCCATGTGGAAGATCAGCTGCGTTCAGGGCCACTCACCCTCCCTTGCACTCCTCTGTCCATACAGCCGCGTTATCCCCATAGAGTAACATGGGCTACCATCATTTTTAGGAATTCCTAAGCCTTCTTCTGCTTCCCACATAGGATATCCATGTCACACATCCAGCAGGTAGCGTCTTACCAAGGCGTGCATGAGCATTGACAAATCCACGTCAGCACACATGGGGATTCCGTGCATACACACACGACACGGGTCCCAGATAACTAAAACCAGCAGAGTATGTGCAGATACAAGAGAACTGCCTTTGCATGCACAGACGTGACAAACCAGGCCCAGCACTGAAGAGGAGCAGCAGGAAGATCATTTCAGAAGTAGGATGGCCCTCTGATTTAAATGTTTTAAGTGTGTTTAATGGCTCAGAAAACTTGTTTCTGCATAATTCCATATGTACTTGGGGGTGGCCATGTTTTCTCATTACATAAGCAGACTTTACTTCCTGCTGGTCTTGTTTTACTGCATGCCTACAAGAAGGGGTATTTCTTTCCCTTCGGAAAAAAAAAAGCCTCTAATGTGATCATTGCCTAGGCTTTCGGGTCCTTTTTACACAGGTGTCGTCAGTTCAAAAACTTTTTTTTTTGTCAAGGAAAAAAAAAACTGAATTTTGATTCATGTTCCATCAGTTTGCACGTCTGTCTTCAGTTCACTTTACATAACCCTACATCCTTTTTTGTCCAGTGATTAGTTATGTAAAAATAAAAATGCAAAGATATAAACAGTGTTTTTTGCCTAAAAAAAACCCAGACATGAACAGATGTAAATGGGCAACATCCATTTAGATGTATCTGAATGGAAATAGACACAGCCTTGTTCCGTTAAAAAAACAAAAAAAAAACGACCTGAATGGCCACAAAGCAGGTGGATGTAAATGAATGATCGTCTGTTTACATCCACCCACCCATAGACATACAGTGTGGTTCAGTCTGCATCCATCTGAAAGACTGACAGACAGATCCAGACTGAACGCCCATGAGAAAGGACCCTTGGGTCATATGAGGGATCTCAGGAACAACTTTGATTATTCATGAAAGAAAGGATACCTATTTCCCAATGTTAATAATGACAAACTCTATAGTGATATTGTATATAAATGGGAGGTAAAGCTATTCCAAACCGCCCTTCTCAAACAAAAATAAGACTATACAAACCGGGATGCCCAGACTTCAAAATTAATATAATTATGTACTCAGTTGTGATTCACATAAAGGGTGGATTTTAATTGTGGGTTTATTTTTTTTATTTTTTTTAGAATGTTATTTACTATTTATATAATCTAATTTGTGTTTTTTTTTTTTATTTATTTATGGACAATGATTATTTCAGATCATTTTGGTTTATTTTTAAAATAAGCTGCGAAATGTAGTGAATACTTTGTTAGAGAAGAGGCAACCACAACACAGAATCTTTGTGACAGGCTGTACTGTACACTGACAACCAGAGTACATAGCTACTGAAACAAATTGTCATTCTTGCTGTTCTAGCCGTGTGTTCTCTGAAAGAAATCCCTTTTGTTGATGACGATTATTTATGGTTTTGTGTCCCTGTCAATGGATATAGCATGCTGTTCTCATTAAGGGTTGTTATTAGACCATCCCATTCTGTTTAGCCGGTTTAGTCGCATTGTTTTATTCTTCACTGTTGGTAGGCTGGAAACCTTTGTAAATTTGGAAGCCTAATTGCATGTTGGTCTATTTTCTTAGGATTGTGTGTGTTTTATTTATAAAACCTATCAATACATCAGAACTACAGATCTACAATCAAAAGGGAGTACGAGGTTTAGTCAGTATGCAGCACTCTAGGTCTGACTCCTATAGCAGGGGCTGTCAGACTTTTTGCAGGAAAACCACAGTATCCAGAGCAAGGGTCTCTTCTCTGCAACATACTGGCATGGGACAGACTTTTCTACCCAAGCTGCAGCTAAAGAAAGTAAACTCTGTATCTGGGCGTACATGTAGATTTCCCCATCCATGCTATGCCGTGTGAATGCAGAAATCTGCTGCTATCAGAATACCCAATCAGCGACTTGCCTCTGATTCGCTGTGGTGGCTATTCAGCTGACTTGTATGATTTATCATTTGAAGTTTGTCAAGTCGGGCGGTGTCACTAAGGCCATACACTACTCAAATTTCATCCAGTTCACAAAAATCGACCTGAAATTCAAGACCTGTATGGCCAACCTAAGTCTTCGCACATTTTTTGTTTGAAGCACCAGAATGAGGTTAGTTGATTTAAACCAGGGTGGATTTGATTTAAATCAAACTGATTTAAATCACTAGTCAGTAAGGCTTGATTTAAATCCTAGTTTTCTACATAAAGACTTAATTCTTGCTGGTATAACTTTAATATGCAAGTAGATGAAGATTTTTAGAACAACAACTTTTCATATTAGTTTTTTTTTATCCCCAGTTTAATAGGTTAATCATTCGTATTTGGACAACTTTTCTGTTGTACTTAGGAAGGAGAAAAATAATCATTACCTTTAATAATAATTTAAATAGATTTATTCAACTGAAACAATAACATTCCAGCATATGTGATTTGCTTAAACATCCATGTTTGTTAACTAATTTGGCTAAACAAAATATATATATTTTAAGAAGCTTAGACTGTCGGCCCCTTCCTCCTCACACTTAGTTTCACTTTCTTCTTGTGCAGATCTATTCCACTCCAAACAATCAGAAAAATATTGTTTCTATTCTATTCACTGAACTTCTTGAAACTTGGCACTGAAGGGGTTGATTCTGTATTCATAGGTTTGTAGAAGTTAGGATTAAGGTCTTTTTCCTAACTCTGTTCATGTTATAACATTTTTGCTGTGAAGAAGAGGCATGTGATCTCCGCTGAGTCAAATTCAGTTTTGAGAACTGCAAAAGTAAACCAAACATCTGTGATAATATCTTGTAGGCAGAGAAACTGCCCAATAATCTTACAAAAATTTTAAATAAAAAAAAGTCCGATTTTAAATAAAAAAAACTTTTTTTTTTTTTTTTTTTCCCTGCTTCTAAAAATGAATAGTGTTATCCTATGTGTCCATGCACAATATTTTACGCTAGAAGCATTCTTCAAGCTTCATTGTTTAGGAGCAGAAAAATTGTTCTTGTAGAGCTCATTTTCCAGCAGAAAAAACGCAGATCGCTTCTGAACACTGTTAAAATACTCCTAACAGCATATTTTTTTTTTTTTTTTTTAGCCTTTTTTTTTTTCCGCTCGTCATGTACTGTAAAAAAAAAAAAATACGAATGCTACTAAAACGCTACTACAATCCAGCACAAAAACGTATCATAATTTTTTTTTTTTTTTTTTTTTTTTTTTTGAGCCTATAAAAAAAAAAAAAAAAAGCAGCTAGTTTGCATGGAGCCTTAAAGCTGCATTTTTCTTCTTCCACTGGCATAGTCTATTACTTATGATTATTATACAATATATAGCGCCAACGGTTTGCTCAGTGCTGTATATTATAATGGGAGACAGTACAGTAACAATACAATACACGAGGGGTTCGAGGGCCCTGCTCCTTGGAGCTTACAATCTAGGAGGGAGGGGAGAGTGGTACAGGAGGAAATGGCTGTGGGGGATGGAGTGATGGGAAGATTGGAGGAGATCAGCAAATTAGGTGAGGGCAAGGTAGACTTCTCTGAAGAGATGGGTTTTCAGGGTGCGCCTGAAGGTGAGGAGGGAAGGTGACAGTCTGATCGATTGGGGTAGTGAGTTCCAGAGGATGGGGGAAGTCCTGGAACCGCATGGGAGGAGGAGACCAGGGAACTGGAGAGAAGGAGGTCTTGTGAGGAGCGGAGAGTACGTTTTTGGGTGGTAGATGGATATCAGGTCGGTGATGTAGTTTGGGGCAGTGTTATGAACAGCTTTGTACGTTAATGTTAATATTTTGAGTTCTATGCGTTGGGCAATCGGAAGCCAGTGGAGGGCTTGGCAGAGGGGGGTGGTGGATACGGAGCACAGATGAGGCAAAGCTTCCTGTACCAATATTTCATTACTATACCCCAATGTAACATTACATGGTTTGAGCAACAGCTTTTCAGAGAGAACTTTTTTGATACATCTGCCTAAAAATAGATTATAGCAGAAGTTACATAGTTAGTCTGGCTGAAAAAAAGACAAAAGTCCATCCAGTTCAACCATAAAAAAAAAAAAGTTATAATCCTATACCCACAGTTGATCCAGAGGAAGGCAAAAAAACCCAGCAAAGCATGATCCAATTTGCTCCTGCTGGGAAAGAAATTCCTTCCTGATCCCCCGAATCGGATATTCCCTGGATCAACTTTACCTATAAATGTTATATCCTGTGAAAGGTACTGGAAGATTTTCCACTCCTTTGAAAAAGTTGTGTAGCTGTCATAGGGAAGAAAACCTTTCCCTGGAGTTAAAAGCACATTGGAATTGGTTCCCTTGTGTCTATTTAGCATGCATTTCCTTTTCCAGAGATAGCTGAGCCACTTCAGTATGTTATGTCGGTAGAATAAAGGGACTCTTGCAAAGGAACAAGGGCTGCCAAGTTTACAATCACACATGGGCCTGGAGGGGGAGAGACACCATTAGACTATCAGAATGAGGCATTTGTGGACCAGTATTTAAGGCAGACGTGGGGGGGGGGGGGTAGTGTCTGTATTTCATCTTTGTCCACCTCTCATCTCTAGATTCTTTTTATGTAAAGGAATTCCATAACTTTCTGTAGTTGGCACAGTATGCAGCAATCTTGCGCTCCACTGGAAGCTCTTAATTGGTAAACTGTATAAAGGAGACCATGGTTTTCCTCAAATAGTGCTTCTGGTTTTCATTTTGTAATAGCCGAGTGCTTTACTTGAGGGTAAAGCATAAATAGAGAACTGGGACCATCCTGTGAAACTACTGCCACGTACAGGTGCCACACTAGTGGTGATGTGGCCTAATTCAGCACTGTGCCTATTCCCTGCACTGGTCATTCCCTCTCAGGGAAATGTAGAAAAGTGCTTTGGGGCCTTGACACATCTTCCATCCTTCCTGAGATCTGAAGCTCTACACGAGCCAAAGGTTTCCAGAGATTTGAAAAGATGCTCCGTATTTTTGGAACATCTTCCGGTTGTGTTTTTTTAAAAAAACAAACTTTTTTTTTTTTTTTACCTACTGTTTTGGTTGTCGGCACTCATTTTTTAAATAAATTTTTGTATCGTATACGATACCTTTTTTAATAACCGAATCATTGTACTTCTAGTAATGGAGATAAGATCTCAGATTTTATTTTGGAGGTTTAACTTAAAGCTGTCAGAGAAAAAAAAAAGTGGGTGCCACTGCCGACGTCCCTTTCTGAGTTTTGGAAGATCCTTTTCTGAGTCCCCCTACTATTGTGAATCTTGGGAACTTCAGAAGTCCATTCTATTTCTACTTCTGTTGGAAAAGGGACTCAATGTATTGATACAGGACACAGCGTAACAAAAAAGCAACTAATATTTTTAGACATTTGAGGTAAATCATGATGGCCTACATGTTTTCTTTGGCAGGTTGCCCTTTAAAAATGTTCTGTTATTTGGCCCTTCATTAAGTGGTGTATTAAGTAATTTTGAGCTACTGTTGTGATATTTTCGACTACTTCTTACAAACCCTGACAGAAGGGCTCAGGACTTGGTTCCCCTTGGCTGTACTACAGATGCTTAACTTTTATCTTGTGGCCTTAATGAATGTCCTACTTTATTGGACCCCAACTTTTGTTTTATCCACTGTTTTTGAGATTCCAAAGTTTGTTTCTGAATACAGTCACATAGCCTGTCCAAAAATCTCTGCTTCTCTACCTAAAATATTTTTTCATTTTGAATACAGTGGGGAATTGTTAAAACCCAATCAGACTTTTTTTTTTTTTTTTTTTTTTTTTTTTTTTCCCTGTTGATGTCCTGTTAAAGAGACCTCATTTTATTTACGGTACTTTGCCTTCGTAACGCAACATGAAGTAAGTGGAAAGTTCTTTAGTTGAACAACTAGTGTTGTAAGATTATCCTTCACCTCCTGTTCTGGTCACTTTTTGTTCTTTTTTTAGTGGAAATAGTGTGATGCACCAGAACAAATGGAGAACTCTGACAGAGGCTCTAAGTGTTTCCTATACTATCCAAACAATAAAAAGGTATTGTTACATACACTTTAAATATGCCAATCATTTTGGTTTCAAACCCATATGTTGCACTCCGAACACCAAACTCCTGTGAGTTGAAATATCTTGTGCTGCTTTACCTTAAAGCAGGATATTTAAAGGTAGGCAAGGCTTCGTCTGGTTAGGGTTGAGTTGGGTGTTATGACTTTGTGCAGTTTTATTTAGAAGCAATTATAAAGATAAAATCTGCTACGCCTCATAAGAACGTTATTTATGCATGTCTAAATATGAGATCATAAAATGTCTGCACAACTCAACACGGTTCACGCTGCAGCTATAGGCTAGGTCCTGTTGTGGTCTGCAAAGTTTTTTTTTTTTTTTAAACCACGTAAATGATTGACACTAATGAAAGCTAAAAGGTCATGACTGTATACCACCATCTCTTCTTCAGACACTTCTCTATTATCACTTAGTTGTATTTTGTGTGTGTTTTCACTAAAACATAAACAAGCATACTGTAGTTTAAAATTGAATGCATAACTGCACCTCACATTTGATATGGTTTTGGTTGTTTTGATCAGATGGTAAACAGCTTGCTGAGCAATCCTTTATTTTTACACCCTAAAATGTATCTAAACACAAAAATGTAGTTTAAATAGAGACACTGGTCTAATCCATTACATTCCCCCCCCCCCCCCCCATTGAGGAAGGATTAGAACCTCTTTCAGGTTTTTGTTGGCATGTGTCCTAGTTGGGGTGATTTCTTCTCACTTGAACTGGCCATACACTGATTTTTGACTTTCATTCGAAAAACATTTTTGGGACTTTCATTTTAATTTTCTTATCGTTAATGTGGTCAAATCAACAATCATTTTTTACTACAGTGGCAAGAAAGAGAAGGATGGAATTTTTTTGTAGCTGAAATTATAACTGTTCGTTTGTGGTAATGTGCGTGTGCATTCTGAAATTGCATGTAGAATTCAGGCCATATTGATACCAGGGCTCAACAATTTCTAGGCACCAGGTTGCCATGGTGACCAGAAACTGCATCCTGGCGCCTGGACCCCCGCCATCCCACATTGCCCCATGCTCCCCCACCCTGCATCCTTTGTGGGGCAGAGTGGAGCCCAGCCTGGGGTTCTAGGACCCTTGGAGTCTCCTCCATCCTTCCCTGTGCAGAGTCCAGGTGAAGCACATAGTCCTGGACAGACCCACTGGAAGACACCGCAGGCCCGCTCACTCACCACACAGCCACCCCTGCCAGAGAGCCCAGGAAGGAGAGGACGTGACCTCCCAAACACCACTGGACGAGTGCTTGGAGGGCGGGCAGCTGCACACTGGAGCCTGTCAATGCCGCCTTTTTAACTGCAATGCCACTTCCCCCGGGGAGTCAGCGGGGACACAAAGTCCTGCCACCTGTGTGATAGCGAACAGCAGCACAGCACCGACCCACAACAACCAGGCAAACCCCCACCCCCGGCACCATCTAGCCCACTGCCCTCCCTCCTGTGATGTTGCCCCCTGCTTGTCTCCCTGCTCCCCCTCCTGTGATGCTGCCCCCTCCTGGCCCACTGCTCTCTCCTGTTATACTGCTTTCACCTGGCTTCTAACATTTTAGCTGGTTCCTGGATCCAAAGCAAATTTTGTCAAAAGCCATGTTGATACTATCAGATGCTCTGACAAACACTTTTTTTTAATTTTCTGTAAATTTGTTCAAATGAAATTTCAACTGGCATACTATCAGTCTAGAGCAGTGGTTCTCAACCTTTCTAATGCCGCGACCCCTTAATACAGTTCCTCATGTTGTGATGACCCCCAACCATAAAATTATTTTCGTTGCTACTTCATAACTGTAATTTTGCAGTGGGAGGAGTAGTGCCACATCATTAGTGTCAGTGGAAGGAGTAGTGCCCCATCATTGGTATCAGTGGGATGCATAGTGCCCCATCGTTGGTGTTAGTGGGAGGAATAGTGCCCCATCACTGATGTCAGTGGGAGGAATAGTGCCCCATCACTGGTGTCAGTGGGAGGAATAGTGCCCCATCACTGGTGTCAGTGGGAGGAATAGTGCCCCATCACTGGTGTCAGTGGGAGGAATAGTGCCCCATCACTGGTGTCAGTGGGAGGAATAGTGCCCCATCACTGGTGTCAGTGGGAGGAATAGTGCCCCATCACTGGTGTCAGTGGGAGGAATAGTGCCCCATCACTGGTGTCAGTGGGAGGAATAGTGCCCCATCGTTGGTGTCAGTGGGAGGAATAGTGCCCCATCGTTGGTGTCAGTGGGAGGAATAGTGCCCCATCGTTGGTGTCAGTGGGAGGAATAGTGCCCCATCGTTGGTGTCGGTGGGAGGAATAGTGCCCCATCGTTGGTGTCGGTGGGAGGAATAGTGCCCCATCGTTGGTATCGGTGGGAGGAATAGTGCCCCATCGTTGGTATCGGTGGGAGGAATAGTGCCCCATCGTTGGTATCGGTGGGAGGAATAGTGCCCCATCGTTGGTATCGGTGGGAGGAATAGTGCCCCATCGTTGGTATCGGTGGGAGGAATAGTGCCCCATCGTTGGTATCGGTGGGAGGAATAGTGCCCCATCGTTGGTATCGGTGGGAGGAATAGTGCCCCATCGTTGGTATCGGTGGGAGGAATAGTGCCCCATCGTTGGTATCGGTGGGAGGAATAGTGCCCCATCGTTGGTGTCGGTGGGAGGAATAGTGCCACATCGTTGGTGTCAGTGGGAGGAATAGTGCCACATCACTGGTGTCAGTGGGAGGAATAGTGCCCCATCATTGGTGTCAGTGGGAGGAATAGTGCCCCATCATTGATGTCAGTGTGGTGGAGGGGAGAATAGTGCCCCATCATTGGGGTCGGGGGGGGGGGAAATAGTGTCCCATCGTTGGTGTCAGTGGGGGGAGGAATAGTGCCCCATCATTGGTGTCAGTGGGGGGAGGAATAGTGCCCCATCATTGGTGTCAGTGGGAGGAATAGTGCCCCATCATTGATGTCAGTGTGGTGGAGGGGAGAATAGTGCCCCATCATTGGTGTCAGTGGGGGGAGGAATAGTGCCCCATCGTTGGTGTCAGTGGGGGGAGGAATAGTGCCCCATCGTTGGTGTCAGTGGGGGGAGGAATAGCGCCCCATCGTTGGTGTCAGTTGGGGGAGGAATAGCGCCCCATCGTTGGTGTCAGTTGGGGGAGGAATAGCGCCCCATCGTTGGTGTCAGTTGGGGGAGGAATAGCGCCCCATCGTTGGTGTCAGTTGGGGGAGGAATAGCGCCCCATCGTTGGTGTCAGTGGGGGGAGGAATAGCGCCCCATCGTTGGTGTCAGTGGGGGGAGGAATAGTGCCCCATCGTTGGTATTAGTGACACAAATGATGGGGCACTATTCCTCCCACTGACACCAATGATACTTACCTTGCTGACCCCTGCTCCAGCCTGGGCTCGCTCTCTCACTTACCTGTCAGCTGTCTTCCTTCTCTGGCCGCTCTCCTCTTCACTCGTTCCTGCAGCTCCCTCGATCTTCTTAGATCTCCGCGCGCTGCCGCTCGGCTCCTCCTCTCCAAGCTCCACCTCCTCGCCGGTGATTGGCCGCCTGGGTGCCTCTCCTGAGCTACAGTTCCGGTGGCCAATCAGCGGCGAGGAGGCGGAGCTGCTGAGCGATCCCGGAGGTGTGGCCAGGTGACAGGAGCAGCGTATCATCCCGCTCACACATCGCCTGAGACGGAGGAGCGCTGTCTCGGTTCCTAAGACCATCGGAAATATGTGTTTTCCGATGGTCTTAGGCGACCCCTGGGAAATGGTCGTTCGACCCCCAAAGGGGTCGCGACCCCCAGGTTGAGAACCGCTGGTCTAGAGGAATTGAGTTCCAACATTTACATGAAAATGATTGTATATGGCTGACTATTTATTTCAGGTACTTGTATAGCGCCGTCAATTTAAACAGTGCTTTACAGATGTACATTCACAATATACATAGGGGCTTAAAATCTAAGGTCCCCAACTCTCATTCACTCACATACTAGGGCCAATTTAGACAGGAGCCAATTAACCTGATGAGACAAAGTACATGTGGTACTTGGTCCCTTCTTCCTAAGTGTGCTTTACGTATATACAGTGAGGAACAGACGTATTTGAACACCCTGTGATTTTGCAAGTTCTCCCACTTACAAATCATGGAGGGGTCTGACATTCACATTGTAGGTGCATTCCCACTCTGAGAGACAGAATTTAAAAAAAAATTTCAGGAAATCACGTTGTATGATTTGTAAAGAATTTAGTTGTCTTGCACTGCTGGACATAAGTTTTTGAACACCTGAGAAACAGCAAGAATTCTGGCTCTCAAAGATCTGTTACTGTGCCTTTAAAAAGTCCACCTCTACTCCACTCATCTAACTTAGTAGCACCTGTCTGAGCTCTTTAAAGACACCTGTCCACCCCACAGTCAGGCGCCAACTACTACCATGGGCAAGACCAAAGAGCTGTCAAAAGACACCAGAGACAAAATTGTGGACCTCCACAAGGCTGGAAAGGGCTACAGGGCATTTGCCAAGCAGCTTGGTGAAAGTAGATCAACTGTTGGAGCAATTGTTAGAAAATGGAAGAGGCTAAAGACGACTGTCAGTCTCCCTCAGACTGGGGCTCCATGCAAGATCTCACCTCGTGGGGTATCACTGATGATAAGAAAGGTGAGGAATCAGCCCAGAACTACAAGGGAGGAGCTGGTCAATGACTTGGAGAGCTGGGACCACATTTTCTAAGGTCACTGTGAGAACACTACGCCGTCATGGTTTCAAATCATGCATTGCACGGAAGGTTCCCCTGCTCAAGTCATCACATGTCCAGGCCCGTCTGAAGTTTGCCAATGACCATCTGGATGATCCAGAGGAGGCATGGGAGAAAGTCATGTGGTCAGATGAGACCAAAGTAGAACTTTTTGGTCTAAACTTCACTCGTCGTGTTTGGAGGAAAAAGGATGAGTTGCATCCCAAGACCACCATCCCTACTGTGAAGCATGGGGGTGGTAACATCATGCTTTGGGGGTGCTTTTTCTGCGAAGGGGACAGGACGACTGCACTGTATTAAGGAGAGGATGAATGGGGCCATTTATTGTGAGATTTTGAGCAACAACCTCCTTCCCTCAGTCAGAGCATTGAAGATGGGTCGCGGCTGGGTCTTCCAACATGACAACGGCCCGAAGCACACAGCCAAGATAACCGAGAAGTGGCTCCGTAAGAAGCATATCAAGGTTCTGGAGTGGCCTAGCCAGTCTCCAGACCTAAATCCAATAGAACATCTTTGGAGGGAGCTGAAACTCCGTGTTGCTCAGCGACAGCCCCGAAACCTGACAGATCTAGAGGAGATCTGTGTGGAGGAGTGGGCCAAAATCCCTGTTGCAGTGTGTGCAAACCTGGTCAAGAACTACAGGAAACGTTTGACCTCTGTAATTGCAAACCAAGGCTTCTGTACCAAATATTAACACTGATTTTCTCAGGTGTTCAAATACTTATGTTCAGCAGTACAAGACAAATTCTTTAAAAATCATACAATGTGATTTCCTGAATTTTTTTTTTTTAAATTCTGTCTCTGAGTGGGAATGCACCTACAATGTGAATTTCAGACCCCTCCATGATTTGTAAGTGGGAGAACTTGCAAAATCGCAGGGTGTTCAAATACTTCTGTTCCTCACTGTATATATTATGCATTTGTTTCAGTCCCTAACCCTCAAGGGGCATACAATCTAAGGTCCTTGACTTACATTCATACACTTACTAGGGCCAATTTAGATGGGAGCCAATTCACCTACTAGCATATCTTTGGAGTGTGAGAGGAAACCCACGCAGGCACAGGGAGAACATGCAAACCCCAGGCGGGTGGTACCGTGGCTGGGGTTTGAACCAGCGACCCTAGTACTGCCAGGTGGAAGTGCTAACCATTAGCCATTGTGCTGCCCCATTTCTGAATTTACTAATTATTTCATTGAAGACCCCCTTATGCTCAGTTTCAATCGTCCGGGTTTCGCATTGGTTCAAAATGGATGTCTTGAGTCCCTTTCCATGTATGTGGTAGAAATGTGGAGGTCTGTAGGCATGTTTTGCTTGCCTGATTGCTCAGGGTTCAGTGATCTTTTGGATGGTGGAAAAATAGGAGATTCTTTGGTGCCAAATGGTCTGCTGATATATGGCTATTATGAAAGTTGCTTAATTCTGATGAGTAGGTTTATCACTTTTCCCAGCATGCTTTTGAATTTTTGACCTCAAACATGCCGTGAGCTTTGCATCATTTGGATAGAATGACGTAAATGGTGGGATGTAATGTGATTTTGCTGGTTGGTAGAAGTCTTTAGTATTGGATCATTGCTTTTATTAGAGCACAGTATTGATGTGACATACATGTGAATTTCCAAACGTTTAGTGTAAAATTCCCTCTACATTTCTGAGATGTGTAATGAACAGCTTTAAATTCCTTTCTTTAATTCCTCTGTATTTCCTCTTTATTTGAGGTTTCCCATCTTCTAATCCAATTCAGTCTTATATTGAAGCAAGGGCTCTGCATTTTGCCTTAGTAATTTAAAGTAGAACTCCAGCCTTGCCTTACAGTGTGCATTTTTTTTATTTTTTTTATTTTTCCCACCTTTCCTTTAGGATGTCTAGCATCACATAGCCCTTTTCTCCCTGACCTAACTGTGCTAGAGTAGTTGGGTGCAGTGCTAGTGAGTCCAGATGTGGAGCTTCTATACCCAACAGTTCAAATGCTCAAATACACTAGTTGCTTGCAGTACATTTTGTTGTTTTTGGGCCAAGCTGTTTTCTGGGATATGTTTTAGATGATGATTATACAATGGAAGAAGAAAACAAACAGGTGGCAGTAAAAATGGGCAGCTGAGCCACGGGTTTACTGCTCTCCCATCCACTCAAACTGTTCTGATACAGCCGAACAGGGCTGTATAGATACCTTGGCGCTTTTTTTGTGTTTTTAACTTGGGGGGTACAATGTTTGACAGGCAGTACCACCTGTCAAACTTGCCAGTTGAGTTTAATACCCACTGCTGTGCAGGTGATAGTGGCATTGTAGGGTTAAATCAGGTGATGAGATGTTGGAATGCCTTACCACCTATCAAATGCCCTCTAAAAAGTGATCTGAAAGCGCCACAGGGCACTGCAAGTCTGAAAGAGCCCTTACAGGCTGATTATAGGGGAAAAAAAGTTTGCACGTAGTAAAATTTGGTTGCAATTGGTAACAACTTGGTGTGATTACAATGAAATATTCATATACAAAAACGCTGTATGGAGCATGAATGAGACGTTATGTCAGTGCTTCGCAACCTGTTTAGTTCAAGGACTGCAGAGATGCATGTGCCCCCCTTTTTCCCTGTGTAAAATGGGTACATATTTGACTTTATTATGCATCTTCAATATACATGACTAGTGTATTGATAGTTGCATTATTACCTTGGCTACTCATGACTGTCCTAGTAGGAAAGTCTTTTATCATAAGATTGCAGACTGTAGGGGCACCTTTTGTGACCTTGCAATTGTATCCAAAGGACCCCTCTTCTAGTTTTCTAATCGGAAGCTTATTGATGCCTGTATTGATACCTATATTGTATGCAGCCCTTAAAGAACCCTCAGGGCTTTACGTGTGTCTATGCTGATATTCAAATGTATGCTTATCAGCTTGCCTGCATCCTTTGCACTAGTTATAATTATTACTCTGATTTTCATTTCAGCCTATTGTCAAGCAGTCTCCATGGAGCAGCCACCAAGGAAGCGGCTGGAGCACAGGCAGCATGTCCTGGGGTGGTATGCATGGCCGTGATCGCCGAACCTCCAACATGGGAATCCCCGGAACAATGAATCAAATCTCTCCTTTAAAGAAACCCTTCTCTGGAAACGTCATTGCTCCACCTAAGTTCACACGCTCCACTTCATCCTTGACTCCAAAATCCTGGATTGATGACAACGTGTTCAGGACCGACAACAACAGCAATTCTCTCTTACCCTTACAGGTAAGAATGGTATGTAGTACGCTCAACTTTGTGCATATTTTGCTGTTTATTTGATTATTAAATGTTGATAAGGCATCATTGCATCATACAGACTTGTATGCAGTATTCCCCAGAGATTTCTGGATAATGACAGTAAAAAATGTGTATTAAATAGCTGGTAATCAAATTTTTGACTACCTAATTAGTGTGTTCAGAAAATACATTGTGTGTGTGTGTGTTTTTTTTTTTTAACTATTAAATTTTGTACAAATCAATTTTGATTTCCTAATTAAAGAGAAGCTCAAAAAAACCTGCAAATACTGCACCCTCGGTGTTGGTAAATCGCAGCGCACGGTGTGAAAGCAGCCCTGTACTATCATGCCCAGTGTGTTGCTTCACACTGACCTGAAGATCTCTTCTTTCCTGCTGTTGGCACCACTCTGGAGACTACTTGCTGGGATAAGAGGTGGAGTGCAGTTAGTATCACTCCACATGGGACAGGAACCGGCATTGGCTTGTGCTGCTCTTGCTCCCTACTCCAACTTAAGTAGTCCCTCTGTATTGCACTCTTTGATGCTCTGGGATGGTGGGTCAGCAAGCCCAGACTGCGATCTACCAGTCGCTTGGCTGAGATCTACTGGTAGCCGACCCCCACCATAGATGAATTGAATCTCAGCTGGTCCCAGCAGAACCAGCTGAAATTTGAACCTCTGGCCGGGTTAAATCGTCTTTTAAGATTCTCTGTTGTGGATACACCATAGATAATGGAAACTTCCCCACTGTTTGAAATCAGTGATGTTCCTAAAGTAACCCACTGTCCCTTCCTCTGCTCTTGCAACCACTGTGTACATTTATTTGCATCTATAGTACCTGAATGCTCAGTTCAGGACAATAACCCTTTTTTTCTTGTTAGACAAATGTGGAGCGCTGACATCCTTAGAACTCTGTTCAAGGTCCATGATGTTTCCTGAATTCAGTCTGATCCACTGCTGTTCTATATACAGATTATTTCCACTGGATATTTTTGGATCATGTCATTAAGTGTAACCTGAAGCTGTTTGCTAGAGCAGAGGAAGTCCCAGTGGGTTACTTTAGGACTATAGTTATCTAATATCAATACTTCTGTGTCGTCTGATGACCTGAAGTAGGTACGCAAGTCCTGAACTTCATGTTTGATAAATGACCCAGAGTATTGAAGCCTGAGGCAGCTAGCCTGTTTAGAAAGATAGAGATGGTAGACTACGGGTGTCTCTCATGACTGGTTTCTTTATTTGGAAATTTGAACTAAGGGAACCTTACTGAGACTGTTTTAATCAATCTCCATACAGTGGAGTTGAATCGCAAAAGGAAAAGGGCCTGGAGGCCTGGCTGTGATGCAAAGAAAGAACCCAGCATTTATTCCATGGGTGTGAAGGGGGTAGGACAACACTCCTTCAGGTGTGGTATCAATGTATGGATGGTATATGTAGACTGTTGAGAACATCACCCTGACGCACCCTGTATAAAACAGCTGTGGAGGCACCAAAAGTTATGGATGATCAGCACCAATCTGAGGCTCTGGATAGCACTGGTATAGAATGAAATTAACATTGTAACATTAGTTTGGGGGAATGCAACAGCCCTTATATAGTTTCAGAAAAGCACTTGGTCAAGTGAATGCATCTCTTGCCTATTTTACTGGGTATTGGAGACGCATTGGTGTTTTGAGGAATGTGTGCATGGAGCACGTCTTTCTGTTAATTGTGTATGCGATTGGATCTGAGATTTAACAGGTTCCTGGGGACCCAATGTTCTTAAAACGTTACAGCTGGGGGGCTGCATTGAGTGACAATTGCCATGTCTGCAGTGCACATCCGTCACTTGTTGTTCACTGGAGAACTTGCTTTAGATTGGACTAGTTTGGGTTTTTCTTTGTGGGGGGCAGGGGTGGGATTTTTTTTTTTTAATTTAAATGTATTTTTTCTTGTTTTTGATAGTGGGGGAAGGTTTAGGAGCCCTGTCATACTGTTGTATGAGACATCATTGGAGAGATTTCACTTCATGTCCTTGAGGCAACCTTTTTCACCAGAAAGGAAGTGAAGGAAACTTTTTACTTTTTTTACTACTGTCTGCGCTTCCATTGTCAAGTAGGGTAATGCTAGAAACCCCTTTTCATATTTTTTATTGATCGTTTCTCTGTTGCAAATGTTCCCTGACTTCTTCTGTTATTCTTCTCTCCTTCTAGTTTGTCTCCAGCTAGAAATTGGGAAAAGCAGTAAAACCTGACAGGTGCCTTTCCTAATCTTTCCCCAAAATGTGGGGAAAAAGTTTTGACTATAGGTACACTTTTTTTTTTTTTTTTTTTTTTTTTTTTTTTTTTTTTCCCGCGTGTGCTCTGGTAGATCCAAGCATGTATGTTAAAGCTGAACTCCGACACATCCATTTTCATTTAAATATATTCCTTAATAGTCAAAGGATATAAATCTACTTTATGTACATCAAATGCCTTTACAAAACCAGTTAATACCTTATAAACATAGTGGTGACCTCCATCGCTGTGCAGAGCTGTGGGAGGGGCCCAGTAGGCCCCACCCAATACAGCCTGCCTCTAGTGTATAGAAGGGGCGGATACCAGACCAGTCACGCTGCGCTTTTTTTTTTTTTTTTTTTAATTTATGGGAACCACCTGCAAAGAGGAAGAACATTACACACTGGATTACTGCACGGACCTGGAAGAAATACACAAAGGACACCAAGTTTAAATTAGAAAGATAGATCTCGAGAGAGATAATGTCTGTTTAGACAATATTTAATTACCCTGGAGTTCAGCTTTAATGAATTGATTCCTTGGTAATCACTACCACCAAAATGTAATTTTATAGCTCAATGCATGCCCTTAAAACATATGATCTGGGATATGTCCCTGGATTTTACTCCTAGACTTAAGTTATGTTGCTCAATCTTGCTATCACACAGATTTTTCAGCTCATCGCAAAGCCTGTGTGAACAGTTAAGGGCATGGTATGTCCCAGTTATTCTTTGTGACATCCACCAGTCTGTCAGATGTAATGTCATCTAGCTAAAGCTGGCTAAACTCCTTTTTGAATTTTGAAATTCATAATTTAACTTATTCTCTTGGCCCCTTGATGCCCAACATCCTTTTGACGGAAAGATCATAGGAGCCAGTTGGAAAATTGTTGTCCAAAACAGTGGCTGCAGCTTGGGTATTTTCACAGCTACTGTTCCTGGCTGTCAAAATACAATAGTCTGGCTGGGGGGATTATTCCAGTTTCGCCATTGATGCAGGCTGAATTAAAAAAGAATCTATCCGTTTATGGCCAGTTTATGTAATTCTGCAGTCTCTCTGTAGCAGGTGTGCTCTATGTATGGGAGTGTGGTCTCTCTCCTCTCTGGCAGAGGGCCATATGAGCCAGAAGACTGCAATTCCTTACAAGGCTGTTCTGCTGTGAAGGACAAGCATGTTTTTCAGTTTTGTTTTCATATGGGTAGAGGAGGGAGGCCCATGTTTAAAAAAAAAAAAAAAAAAAAAAAAAGTGTAACAATATAGAAGTGTTTCCCTTTTTAGTTTGTGCTTTAATTATAATTCATCAAGTAGATGAGCATGCAAGCGGGAGGTACCTATGGCTAACTGAATGTCTTGATCAATCGCCAAAGCTGTAAATTAAACATTATGACTTAAAGCCCATTTCCGGGAAAAACAAACATTTTTCCCATGCAGTGGGGCTGTTCTTGCACTGTACGGGTCAACGGCTTGTTCTGTCTAGGGGTGAGTAGAAGGCTCATACTCACCGATTCTCCGGAAAACTGTGCTCCCCTATGGTCCAGAAGTGGACTGTTCCAGGTCTTTGGAGCCTGCTCTGGACATTTATTTATTTCAGGTATTTGTATAGCAATCCTAGATTGTAAGCTTGAAAGAGCAGGGCCCTCGAACCCCTCGTGTATCGCATTGTATTACTGTACTGTTGCATGTTCTGTCCCCCTTTGTAATGTACAGCGCTGAGTGAACTGTTGGCGCTTTATAAATACTGTATAATAATAATATAGTACATTCATATCAGTCCCTAACCCTCGAGGGGTGTACAATCTAAGGTCCCTAACTCACATTCATACATACACATACTAGGGACAATTTAGACAGGATCCAATTACCCTACCAGCATGTCTTTGGAGTGTAGGAGGAAACCGGAGTACGCGGAGGAAATCCATGCAGGCACAGGGAGAACATGCAAACTCCAGGCAGGAGGTGCCATGGCTGGGATTCGAACCAACGACCCTAGTACTACCAGGCAGAAGTGCTAACCATTTAGCCACTGTGCTGCCCAACATGATGACGTCAGGAACAGTTCACAATTCAAGGTCGCTGGAGCACAGGGCTGCTGGACCAGTCTTGTGTTTGGAGGATCAGGTAAGTATATGTCTGCTCTCCTAGAAAAAAAAACAAGCAGTTAACCCATGCAGTGCAGGCCTGGAGTTGGGCTTTACTTTACATGGTAGCCTGTTGCTGCTTCTAAACATAGCTTATCCACTTTACCAACCATTCTGTGGCCATCTTCTCTCTGCCTTCTGTTCGCCCAGCAAATAAAATTCAAATTCTAATAGACAAAGCTATCCACAAACCTTGTCTGAAATATCACCTAAACTGTCCTGTCCACGTCTCCCAAGAACTCCTAGTTCCCTCATAGTCTGCTCCGATGCTTGCCTCCAGAGCCTCTACTGTTCTCTGAAACTCCCTATTGTAAGAGTCTCCACTGTTCTCTAATACCCCCGACTCCAACCTGTATAGCGCTCTCTTATTCTGTCTGCTTTTAGGCAATCCCTTTTAAAAAAAAAAAAAAAAAAAAAAAAAAAATTTTCAGGGACTCCTATTCCACCCCTATCTAAAAGCTCTACTTCACTTTTCAATAGCTCATCACTCCGTGAACACTTTTTTTTTTTTTTTTTACCATTTGGACTTCCATTTTTAGACCCTATTCACATCTAAGCAGTTTGAAGAGCATTATTCAAAGTGATTCAATGCTTTGCCCCAAGATTGCCATTTATGCAATGATGCCCTTTTTATGTATGACTATCGCTTAAAGCTTGACCTTCATAGCATGAAAAAGTACATGAGCTTTTTTGGAGCACAGTTGTTCATTTTTAGTCCCTAATAGACTTCATTGAAAGCACCTGAAAAACTCATAATTTCCTGCCTCTGAAAAGATTTCAAGCTTGAAACCACCTTAGAATGCATGCACAAACCAGCAACAAAATGCTCCGAAATTGTCTGCAAAGGCTCACACACAAGTGTGAATGGGGGATTGGATTGTAAGCTCTCACAAGTAGGGCCCTCCTAGCTCTCTTGTACCAAACTCTATTGTAACTGTACGATCTCCTGTTCTGTTCTAAAGTAAGGCCTAGTTCACACTAGCATTGAAAGCAGGCATTTGAGGGGTGTTTTTAACATTCCTGAAACTATGGACAGCACACAGTGCTGTTCGCATTATTAAAACATGCATTTTAGCATTGTGCGTTTTCAAAATTGAAGCCTAATGCGGAGCCTGGAGGAGTTTGAAGGCTTTCAACATTTCACATTAAAGTCTCTGCGGTTGTGGCACGTTAATACCATTTATTATTCTCCAAGATTTACAATTTGGGACAAGAGGAAACAGAGGGCCCTGCTCATTAGAGCTTGCAATCCAAGAGGAAGGGTTGAGTGATACCAAAGATAATCGCTGTGGGTGGTGAGCTGATGGAGGAAATAAAAAAGCAGTTCACTAGTTAGAAGCAGGATAGGCTTCTTAAAGAGAAGGGTTTTCAGGGATCGTCTAAAGGTGGATAGATTGGGGGATAGTCGGACAGACTGGGGTAGGGAGTTCCATAGGTTGGAAGAAGTCCTGGAGGGGAGTATGGGAGGACGTTACACGGGAACTAGAGAGCAGAAGGTCTTGGGACATAACAGATTATTTTAGGCTTTTGTGGTGAGGTATTAACGCTTGAAAAAAGCTTATAAAACTCATCAAAACTGCACATAAGGTGTTTTGGGAGCGTTTTTAAATTGCACGCCCATACTAAAGATCATTAACACCTGTCTAACGCCCATACTAATACTATAGGAGCATTTGGTAAGAGTTAGAAATTTAGTCACATGTGAACAAGCCCTAAAAGGGTTGTGCAAACTGTTGGCGCTAAATAAATCCTGCATAATAATGTGCCTCATTGTATAAAGCCCAGGCCATACAAGTCTTGCTCTCTCATCTTCTGAACATGCCCACCATTGGAAGTGCCTGCACTAACTGGTGAAGTGAGAGCCAGGGTGCCTAATACAGGCCATGTTAGAAGTGTCTCCTATTTGAAGCAGAACTAGTGTCATGTTTCTAGCACTGAAAAAGGGTCAGGGGATTTGATTAGGCACCCTGAGTTCATTGAGAGGTCTGTATGTTTCAGGAGGCAGAATACAGAATCAGGATCAGACTCTGATAAATCGGGGAAATTAATAATTGCTTGTGCAATTTTACATATTTTTTTTTTCCTTCAAATTCTTTGCATACATATGAGAGGGGCATAATACAGAATGTATATCAGATGTTTTGTGAAAACTCCATCATGCAAACTACACAATATATTATTGGTTGTTTTTGTTGGCTGCAAAGCTAAGGCAGTTAGGGATGCATCACACCCCCTTTCTTTCTCCTCTTAGTGTGAGTTGGAATGGAGGGAGGTAGACTTGTAAATTTTACTAACACCCTAAAATAGAAATTCAGACAAAACTTAACTAAGGCAGAATCTACTACTGCCCCAAATGTAATCCTATTCCAGCTAACCCTGTAAAGTAAAGATCTGTATACTTATTCAGAAGCTGCTCTGGTCCAGTTCCATGATCAGTTGTCAGCGGCAGTTTGTGTGCCATAGTAAGCCAGTCATCGTTTGGAATACCAACCATGGCACCATCTGTCTGAAATTTGCGTGTTCTCCCTGTTTCTGTGAGGGTTTCCTCCGGGACTCCAGTTTCTTCCCACACTCCAAAGACATGCTGGTAGGTTAATTGGCTTCTGTCTAAATTGTCCCTAGTATGTGTATGTATGAATGTAAGTTAGGGACCTTAGATTGTTCACTCCTTGAGGACTGTGTGTGTGTGTGTGTGTCCACTGGAGACTGGACCAGACCGCCTTCAGAATAGGTAAGAATACATATCTTTTCTTTACAGGGTTAGATGGAATAGGTTTAGAATGGGGGTGGGAAAAGGTTAAGCCTTACTTGGGTTTTGCCTGAACTTTAACTGAAGAAGGCTGAGGCCACCTGATCTGTCCCCCCATCTGCTCCCCCAATCTTTGTTTATTTTATCTGTTACCACTCGTATATACCTAAACTAAAAGGAAAAAAACCCAACATGAGGCAATACAACAAAGTTATATAAAAAATTTACACACATCATAAACTAAAGTGTGATAGAGATATAGATAGATATATATATATATTTTGTGTGGCCACCACTATTTTTCAGCACTGCCTTAACCCTCTTGGGCATGGAGTTCACCGGCGCTTCACAGGTTGCCACTGGAGTCCTCTTCCATGACGACATGATGGAGCTGGTGGATGTTGGAGACCTTGCGCTCCTCCACCTTCCGTTTGAGGATGTCCCACAGATGCTTGATAGGATTTAGGTCTGGAAATGTGCTTGGCCAGTCCATCACCTTTTATCCTCAGCTTCTTTAGCAAGGTAGTGGTTGTCTTGTAGGTGTTTGGGGTAATTAGCATGTTGGAATACTGCCCTGCGGCCCAGTCTCTGAAGGGAGGGAATCGTGCTCTGCTTCAGTATGTCACAGTAAATGTTGGCATCCATGGTTCCCTCAATGAACTGTAGCTCCCCAGTGCCGGCAGCACTCATGCAGCCCCAGACCATGACACTCCCACCACCATGCTTGACTGTAGGTAAGACACACTTGCCTTTGTACTCCTCACCTGGTTTCTGCCACACACGCTTGACACCATCTGAACCAAATCAGTTTATCTTGGTCTCATCAGACCACAGGACATGGTTCCAGTAATCCATGTCCTTAGTCTGCTTATCTTCAGCAAACTGTTTACGGGTTTTCTTGTGCATCATCCTTAGAAGATTCTTCCTTCTGGGACAACAGCCATGGAGACCAATTTGATGCAGTGATCGGCGTATGGTCTGAGCACTTGCGGGCTGACCCCCCCCCCCCCCTTTTTCAATTTCTGCAGCAATACTGGCAGCACTCATACGTCAATTTGCCAAAGAAAACCTCTGGATATGATGCCGAGCACGTGCACTCAACTGCTTTCGGTTGGCCATGGCAGGGCCTGTTCTGAGTGGAATCTGTCCTGTTAAACTGCTGTATGGTCATGGCCACCATGTTGCAGCTCAGTTTCAGGGTCTTGGCAATTTTCTTATAGCCTAGGCCATATTTTTGTAGAGCAACAATTCTTTTTTTCAGATCCTCAGAGTTCTTTGCCATGAGGTGCCATGTTGAACTTCCAGTGACCAATATGAGACTGAGAGCAATAACACCAAATTTAACACACCTGCTCCCCATTCACACCTGAGACCTTGTAACACTAACTAGTTACATCACACCAGGGAGGGAAAATGGCTAATTGGGCCCAATTTGGACATTTTCACTTTGGAGTGTGCTCACTTTTTTTGCCAGCGGTTTAGACTGTGTGTGTGTGTGTGTGTGTGTGTGTGTGTGTGTGTGTATTTTTAAAGTCCTCTTATAAAAAAAATTTTTTTATCGCACGTGGCATAGCTTCTTGAGGCTTTGGCCATCCTCCAGGAGAACAGTACCCTTTTCAGGTGAAATGGCATTTAAAAGAGAAAAGGAACATTTGTGGCTGTGCAGTTCAGTGACCCAACAGCATTCAGCCATTACATAAGATCATAATTCTTCATCTAGTCTCTGGTGGATTTCAGGACATAGAAGGGGTTCCTGGAGGTTGCTGGTGACACACACGGGATAATGTGCTCTACTTGTTCTTTGTTCCTTTTCCCTTACAAGGCCGGGTATTTGAGGGAGAAACAGGCATGTTCTCTTCTCTCATTCAGCACCTACAACTGCAGCTTTGTTTTTTTCCTGGGAATTGGATGTCAGTGTTGGTTTAATTCTCTGAATATATCAGACATGTCTCTAGCTGGTGTAGCTTTCACCATGTATGGATTTTTTTTTTTTTTTTTTTTTTTTTTTTTAATGTACAGGTTTATATATATATCCTGTTAACCACTTCACATCTGTCTTCTCACCCAGAGCATTTTTGTTTTAATCCACATATCTGAGTTTTATATTAATTTTACTCTCTATTCTCCTGCAATAACTTGCTACAATGTGTGTGTTATTTATATATATCACACACCTTTCTAGTCAAACCGGGACTTTTGGGTGTATAATATAAGAACAAATTTCAAGGATTGGAAATGGCTTTTATTTTCCAACATACAGCCCTGCTACATCTATACACTTATCTCAGCATTTATTGCCTGGAAAGCTTCGGCATAGAAAGATTTGTCAGTATGCCTGAACCATCCTAGGACTGCCTGCTTTATTTCGTCAGTTGCGTTCAAAGTTCCCACAAAGTTTCGTCTTGCACAATTTCACAGGTTATGTGTCAATTATCTAGGATCATGCGTTCACGTGCTGAATGTTAACGGGGATGACTGCTGTGGGCTGAGAACCACCACGACCGGGATTCACTGACTGATGTACAGCCATCTTTGAAATGTTTGCACCATTCAAATTTCTTACTGCAGTCAGCGTCTCATCACCATACTGTGCTTGAAGTTTTCTGTAGATATCCGCGGGTTTTACACCTTCGTTCACAAACGTCTTTACCACATGCTGTTCCGTGCACGAACGAACACTGTTGTCTGCCATCTTAACAGTCTCTGGACTGGCCTGTGACATGTGCCCTGCCTATCGGTAATAGGACACACTAGCATCCCTTTTCATTTCTGTAATTCAAGTCCTGGTTTGACTTGAATGTCCTGTGTGTATGTATGTGATTATTTATTTACACACACACACACACACACACACACACACACACACACACCCTTAAAACAGTATTCATACCCCTTGAAATTTTCTTCATTTTGTCATGTTACAACAATAAAATGTAAATGTGTTTTATTGGAATTGTATGTGATAGACCAACACATAATTGTAAAGTGGGAGGAAAATGATAAATGGTTTTCAAAGTTTTTTACAAATATCTGAAAAGAGTGGTGTGCATTTTGTATTCAGCCCCCATTACTCTGATACCCCTAACTAAAATCTAGTGGGGAAAATTGCCTTTAGAAGTCACCTATTTAGTAAATAGCGTCCACCTGTGTGTAATTTAATCTCAGTACAAATACAGCTGTTCTGTGAAGGAGTTTGTTTTTTTTTTTTTAGAATATTTAGTGAACGAACAGCATCATGAAGGCCAAGGAACACACCAGACAGGTCGGGGATGAAGTTGTGGAGAAGTTAAAGCAGGGATAGGTTATTAAAAATAAACAAATAAATAAAAAAAAAATTCCAAGCTTTAAAAATCTCACAGAACACTTTTTTCAATCCATCCTAATATGGAAAGCATATGGCACAACCGCAAACCTACCAAGACATGGCCATCCACCTAAACTGACAGGCTGAGCAAGGAGAGCATTAATCAGAGAAGCAGCCAAGAGGCCCATGGTAACTCTGGAGGAGCTGCAGAGATCCACAGATCAGGTAGGAGAATCTGTCCACAGGACAACTATTAGTCGTTCACTCCAAAAATCTGGCCTTAATGATAGTGGCAAGGAGAAAGCCATAAGAAGTCCCATTTGCATTTTGCAAGAAGCTATGTGGGGGACACAGCAAATATGTGGAAGGAGGTGCTCTGGTCATATGAGACCAAAATTGAACTTTTTGGCCTAAAGGCAAAACTCTTGAGTAGTGGAAAACGAACACTGCACATCACCCTGAACACACCATCCACACCGTGAAACATGGTGGTGGCAGCATCATGTTGTGGGGAAGCTATTCTTCAACAGGGCAGCTGGTCAGAGTTGATGGGAAGATGGATGGTGCCAAATACAGGGCAAGCTTAGAAGAAAACCTGTTAGTCTGCAAAAGACTTGAGACTGGGGCGGAGGTTCACCTTCCAGCAGGACAATGACCCTAAATATACAGCCAGAGCTACAATGGAATGGTTTAGATCACATCGGCATATTCATGTGTTTTAGAATGGCCCAGTCAAAGTCCAGACCTAAATCCAATTGAGAATCTGTGGCAAGACTTGAAAATTGCTGTGCAGACACTCTCTATCCAATCTGACAGAGCTTGAGCTATTTTGCAAAGAAGAATGGGCACAGCAAAGATGGGCAAAGCTGGTAGAGACATCCCCACAAAGACTTGCAGCTGTAATTGCAGTGAAAGGTGCTTCTACAAACTATTGACTCCTGGGGGCTGAATACAAATGCACGCCACACATTTCACATTTGTAAAAAAAAAAATGTTGAAAACCATTTATCATTTTCCTTCCACTTCACAATTATGTGCCACTTTGTGTTTGGTCTATCACATAAAATCCTCAATAAAAGACATTTGCATTTTGGTTGTAACAAGACAAAATGTGGAAAATTTCAAGGGGTATGGATTTACATAGCCTTGCCAGATAGGCATTCAGGTTGGTGACATGACCTTTTCTCTAATGCAGTTGATCAATACATATTGGCCACCTTCTTAATCTCCCCCCCCCCCCCCCCCCCCCCAGTCTCCTGATTGAACATTGAATGAGCAGGAGCGCCCTGATAAGGCAGTCCCTCCACTCTAGCCCTCTTAACATGTTTGGGTCTGCTCATGTGCAAGTATGGTGAGATGGGTTTTGGTGATGCTGTTATGCTGCTCTTGATTCATGTGAACTGTGATTATTTTTTAATAGGTTCTGCTTTAATGTGTCAATGTCTGTATAATTATCCTGATTTTCACTGCTGGTAGCTGATGCTGTAAACAGGATAAAACGCTAGTTCTAGACTTTGTTCTTGTGCATTGGAGTGCATTTGGATTTTGTTGATACCTAGCTATTTTATTGCAGAGAACATATGAATTAGGGCGATCAAAAGTCGCTCAATAAAAGCAAACTACGCTCCGGATTATGAGCATCACTTATGGTTATTGGGTCGCTTCCCATGTGTTGGAGGGCCATAATGAGTGCCTCAGGCAGACGGAGGTGCTTGTTGTACAAGATTTTCCAACCTGTTGTAAAATCCCCCTGTGGGTAGAGTTCGATCCCTCTCTGTCCTTGATAGGTCAGATGTACCACGTGTCTGCTACTGTGAGCATCAGGCGAGCATGGTGGCAGGCCTCCGCTCTTATGAGAACTATGCAAGGGCAGAGAGATAAGGGCAGGGAAAAAATTCCTTCCTGATCCCCCGAAAGGCAATCGGATATTCTCTAGATCAACTTTACCTATAAATGTTATATTCTGTGTATCCAAGAAAGAATCCAGGCCTTTTTTAAAGCAATCCACTGATCTGGCCAGAACCAACTCTGGCTGTAAATAACTCCTGCAGTAAAATCGTTATTGCGGTAATTACTGCATAATTTCATGTGGTAATTTATTGCACAGTAGCTGGTTGTTAAAGAAGCCGCCCACCCAGCCCTTAACAGATGACAGCTGTCATCGGGTCTCCCTGCGTGCTCAGATAAGGGTCCGGTATGGAGTTTGAGGGTGACCCCCACGTCATTTGGGGTGGGGTTTCCTCTCAAAATCCATACCAGACCCTAAGGGCATTGGTGGGACCCCGTGCTGGTTTTTTTTTTTTTCTTTTTTTCTTTTCTTTTTTCTTTTTCTATTCATTTATAATTGCCGGCAATTCTTGTGTTTTTTTTTTTTTTTTTTTTGTTTTTGTTTTTTGTTTTTTTATATTCAGCTGTTATCTGGAAACTGATGAGTCATCTGCTAAGGGCTGGGGGGCCGACTTTCCTAACAACCAGCTCTGAAAAATACCACGTGATACCGCCAGCAAAACCCTGGTGGTAAATATTGCATTTTTAAATTTTTTTTTTAAATTTTTTTTTCTACATTTGGTTCTGTTTATGAATTGGACGGCTTACTGCATGCTTTTTTTGTAGCATTTACCAGCACATGCACCTATTCGTGTTGTGTTTTTTTTTTTTTTTTTTTTTTTTTTTTTTCCCGTGTGTGAGAATTTGGTAATTTTGTTACCGCATGCAATCATTTATGTAAATGAGTCATGTGACCATGTGGTAACCTTTAGTGAATTGACTCCAATATTGGCAATAATGCTATGGGATGTAACAAGTAAGGTAAAAATACATACAGTTGTAATTGTTTTGAGATTCATGCCCCCAAGACGTTTTAGGGTACATGAAGAAACTTGTAGAAACACAGGAGGTTGTGTGTAGGGTTTATCACTCAACACCACCTGTTTTAGAAGGAGCCTATATTGGGGACATGTGGCTTCTTGGGTTTAAAAAAAAAAAAAAAAAAAAAAATCCACCATTTCCATGTTGGGTAGGTTTTAAGTCTTTTTTTATTTTTTGGGGGGGGGGCTGTACTGTGCAGGTGTGACTACAGGTTTGATTGAGATGAATAGGATAGTCACAGTGACAGAAAAATGAATATAACACTGCCACGCGTGGTAGAGAGTCAGGAAATGAATAGTGGGTCCATACTACATTGGAGGTGTGGGTTTATTTTTTTTCACATATGGATATGTAGGTTCTCCTATGGTCTCTCTGCATGTAATGAACTGCAGGTGGCATTTCCAAATCAAAGTAGTTTATGGAAAAAGAGTCAAGTAAAGTATTTGCAGGATGAGCAATTATGTCACTTCTTTCAAATGTGCATCACTATTGTGTATGTAACGGGCGGTTATGGTTACCTGCCATACATGTAATAGGCATGAATGCCCCTGTGTACAGTATAAATCCTTGCAGGGAAACTGCTTTCTTTCCACACATGGAAGCTGCACGCTTCATATACTGCATGTCTTTTGGAAAATACCGTATAGTCCCTCTAAAGAAGAAAATTCTAATTCTGTATTAAGGGATATAAATAACACAAGTTAAGTCAGGCAGGTGAATGAGTATTAGGGATGGTCTGTTTAATTCTCTTTTTAGATTGGCAATCCGACTAGTTTGGTAAAACGTATACATCTTTTGCTCGAATGATTTAAATTTGCAGTAAATCTTTGTTTCCAGAGGAGCAGAAAGATGAAATTTCATGGTAGGATGAGCCGTGCTCATGGCTGTGTTTATGTGCACAGTTGCGGCATGATGGAAATTTCACAATCATGAGAGATCCATGTGAAAAGGGGGCTTTTGTTGGGTAACTCAAACTGCTGGAAGCTCTCAGCAGCGCCTCTGCTGTACATGGAAGGGAGCTCGAAGGTGGCTGAAAAAATTCTTCAAGTGTTATTGAACGATAAAATTTATGCCATTTAGCAGCTGCCTTCAATATTTACTTTGTGTGTTGCTGCTGGTGCTGCTTCCTTAACATCTTACCTTTCTTCATTGTTGAGTCAGCCAAAAAAATTGCTGCCCCAGGTTCCCAGTTTTTGGGTGGCTCTGTTGTCTTCCAGGGTCCTGTGGAGCCACCCTTACAAGCGTGCATCTGGGAGAAAAACTATAAGAGATGCTATGACATTGTGCTGACGTGCGCAGACACCCAGGGAGGAATACAGTGCATGCATGCGCAGTGGAATGGGACACGTGTTAAGGAGGGAGAATGCAGCCAGAGAGAACTATATGGGCATGCATGCGCAGTGAAATTATGGGACATGTAGTGCCAATGAGGAGGAATGCAGCCAGAGAGAACTATATGAGCATGCATGCGCAGTGAAATTATGGGACATGTAGTGCCAATGAGGAGGAATGCAGCCAGAGAGAACTGTATGGGCATGCATGAGTAGTGGAATTATGGGACACGTGTGGAGGAGGGAGAATGCAACCAGAGAGAACTATATGGGCATGCATGCACAGTGGAATTATGGGACATGTAGTGCCAAGGAGGGGGAACACAGCTAGAGAGGACCAGATGGACATTCATGCGCAGTGGAATTATGGGACATGTAGTGCCAGGGAAGAGTAGGCAGGCATGTATGCATAGTGGCAGTGGAGCTATGGGACATGTAGTTGCAAGGAGAGGGAACAAAGCCAGGGAATCGTAGATGGGCACGTATGTGCGTGCATAGGAAAAATTATGGGACGTGTAGTCCTGAAGGGGAGTCATAGGCACGGGTGAAATTATGGGACATGTAGTTCCATGGAGAGGAAATGCAGCCAGGGAGGAATAGATGGGTCCACACATACTCTGTTGCAGTAGAATTTGAGACCTGTAGTCCCAAGGAAGGGGAATGCGCCTAGGGAGGGATAGATGGAGCATGCATTCCATGGGAAGGGAACATGGGAACCTTCTATGAACTCTGGAGTGCATGCACTTTGGAAGTTTGGGGAAGCGGTGCATGCAAACCAGGAGGCTTCCGTGGTAAAGTAACTAGATGCAAATGTATTTCTGGACTTTTCTTAAAGCATTTATGTTCCTCTAGATAAATGTAACGAATATAAAAAATGTGGGGCTTTACCAATAGTTTTAAGAAGGAAAAAGTTCTGTTGAAGTGGTATGGCAGTTCTGCCCCATTAACCTTTTGGCTGCCAGTCAGGACAGCTGTCTCTTCTGGCCACAGCCAGGAAAGGTGGCAGGTGTGCAACTAATTGAATGGAAACAATTTGCACCCTCACTGTTCAAATTATTTATACATGTGTTGTGTTTCCAGACAGGTTTTTTTTTTTTTTTCTTTTGGCCAGACTGTTCGTTTGTTTGTTTTTATTGCCATGAAAGTAGGAATATCAGTTGTTGCAGGGAAAACTGGTTCAAATAAACATTAGCTGCTGTTTTAAAGCTACACTCCAGTGAAATGTAAGACAATTTTCTCGCTCAGGAGAGACGGTTTGCTTGCTGACCGCACAAGAGGGACCATTGCAGCGTAGCATTATGCGTGTTGAATGGCACAATGATAAACATGCTGAATCTACACCGTGTGGTGTAAAAAGTCAGATGAAAGCAAACGTGTGCTTTGCCCATACTGGGAAATTTTAAGAGCGCATTTGATTTAAAAGTGCATAAGAATGGTTACCTTCAGTGCAAACTGTATGCCAGCATGTCCCCTATATCTAGAGATATGAAAAGTTGGCGTTTCATCAAATCTTTACTTTTTATGTGAAAGATGAGGCTAGCCCTATCCCTCTCTTGCCTCCTATACCTTGATAGTTGTCATTCATGCTGCCCACCATCGCAAAAAATAGGAATTAGTGGGGCCAAGCTTGAGTTTTATGCATTGTTCAGACAACGCAAATTAAGGTAAAAACGTCTAAATGTCTAGGTGCTGTGCCGGCATACAGACAGAAAAGCCATCCCTGGAGTGGTCAGAGGCTCTATTCCCATGTAAGCGGACAGCAAGCGGCGGCCATTCATTGGTATGGGTGGCTGCACCATTGTTGGTTGCACACTGTACATGCAGCTCTTCTCCACCAGCAAGAATCCACAGACAGCCATGAATGGCCGTGTAGAAGTGGAAAACCCAGTCACTCCTGCGCTGGGAGATGGACTCCATGTCATTAAGACCACATATGGAAATACTTGGGATATGCACGCCTTGCTGCCCTCAAGAACCGGGGGAGTCCAAAGTACTGAATAGAGAAAAACAAACAGGGCGCACCGGCCTAGTGCATTACCTTAAAAGTGTTTAATAAATGTAAATAAGTATTATACTCACAAATGATCAATAAATAATAAAAAGGGCTATTTCAGGACCTGAGCCCTGTCACATCTGTGAACATACAGGGGGCAGGGAGAAATTCACATTTAGGCAAGAATTGCGGAAT
Organism: Staurois parvus; assembly: GCF_062004578.1. NCBI lineage: Eukaryota > Metazoa > Chordata > Amphibia > Anura > Ranidae > Staurois > Staurois parvus. Next base: position 6,752,014 of record NW_028317982.1, read on the forward strand.
TGTTCATTTGCAGCACATAAAATAAAATAATCTATTTGTAAGAGAGGGAGGAGGTAGAGCAGTACAACATGCCCTTTAGGGTGTAGGTCCACTTTTTTTAAGTTTGTGTGTTTTTTTGTTTTTTTTTTTTTCCCAGCATGTTGGTGTGAACTGTTGTCATGGATTTTCAGTTGTAGATGAGCTGAGCGCATGTGGTGTGAATGGACCCTTTATATACAATTTTTTGTTATTTAGGATTTAAAGTGTGCTAACAATTTGCACATCACTTTACAAATTAAAGGGAAGCAGTACATCTACAATACAGTTCAGGACAGGGGGGGATTAGGAGGGCCCTGTTCTTGAGAGCTTCAATTTAAGAGGGAGGGGCAAGTGAAACAAAAGTTGTTGTGTGTGGGGTTTGTTTTTTGTTTTTTTTCAATGGTTTGTGTTTTGCCATATGGGCATCTCCGCCTCAGCATACCATAATGTTTAAAAATTATATAATGCATATCTTTAGGTTTTCTTTTTTTTTTTTTTTTCCCCCAAGACTTTACAATTATTATTTGTTGAAAATTAGATATCCCAAAATCTATAATCCAATACTTATGGAGAGGTTGTTGCTGGGAAAGCAGTGAATGGCCTCCCTGTGCTGCAGTGTGCTATTTTCAGCCTGGTAAGTAATTACGGATGCTTGTGGAGCTGCCTGTGACGTTCACCTTGAGCTGTCCTTCTCACATGGTTCATTCAGCTCGTGCTGGCTCCGCCTCCCGCTGTCAGCTCGCTGGCCGTACTGCTCGGGGATGCTGCTACGTGGACATTTTGTTATGTAAATTTTCAGCCTGTGAATCGGAAAATGTCTCTGTGCAACCATCAGCACGGTACAAAATAGTGTTCAGGCTTGTTCTTAAACCCGGATGTCCCTCGCTAATGTAACGGGAGGCTTTAATAAAGAAGGTATTCACATGGCGCTGGGCAGATTTAATTCAGCTTTTCCACACGCTTAAACAATAGGATTAAACTTGCTAGGAGTCCTGAGATGAATGTGCTGCCATTTTGTCCCATAGATTAAAGCAGGGCTTAAAATTTCAAGTCCTGAGCTACTAGCCAGGCCTTCAGAGTTACTCACCACCAACAAACCTGTACACACACACGTGTGTATATGTGTATATATGTATGTAACGTGTGTATGTATGTATATATATTACACACACAGAGAAATGTACAGACACATGTATACACACAGGCATGTACAGATGCGCATGCACACAGGTACATGTACATACACAGAAATACACACACACAGACATATGTACATACACCCACACGTATATGCGCGCACACACATGTACATGCACGCAGACACACAAACGTGCACACACCTTGTTAAGCGCATGTTTCTCTCCCCTGAAGCCACCACAGCCCTATAAAAAGTTGCAGTACTTTGTTGTTCACTCACAGATCCGGGTACTGCACTCTAGGGGGAGGCAGGGAGCACAGCACACACTCCTTCCTTTGCTTTCCCTGCGCTCAGCTATTGAGCAGTCTGACAGCTCCCAATGCCAATGACAGATCCGGCCTGAGCTCCGAGCCTGCTCAGCAAGACAGCCCTGGGGGACACACTCGCCCCCACCATAATTTCTGCTCGCCATTGGCGAGCAGGCGAGTGGAAATTGCAAGGCCTGGATTAAAGCATACCTGTCATTTCCGCAGTGTAGGCAGCTATTTTGAGTGTTAAACGAATAACTGGGCCTCCCCTTATCACCCAAATCTGATTTTTCTTGTGTAACCTCCTTCAGGGTTGCTTGCTTCTGCTAACTTTGACCTCTCGGCATGACCTGTGTGAGTTTATTTCCACATGTTGGTACTAAGAATTGCTATGGTTTCCCAACCACGACTAACAAGATAAAAATGGATGCTTGAAAAGATGGAGCAGATTTGGGAAGTAAATATTTAAAGTGATATTAAGGCTTGTTTTGTTATTTAAAAAAAAAAACAAAAAAAAACCTTATACTTATCTGCTCTGTGCAGTAGTTTTGCACAGAGCAGCCCCGGTCCTACTTTTCTATGGTCTCCTGCCAGTGCTCCAGATCCCTCCCTCCTGCCTATTGCCTATGGGGGCACCTGAGCAGGCTAGCTCACGAGCTTCTGCTCTGTGTCAATTCATACATGGAGGGCAGTGCTGCCCCGTCCCTGCTATCTCCTCATTGGCTCACTGGCGATTATTGACAATGGCTACCACCAATGAGGAGAGAGAGACCTTGGAGAAATGAGGCTTTTGTGCACATTGCTGGATCGGGATGGGGCTCAGGCAAGTTTTAGGGCGGTAAAAAAACCTTGAGCCTTTACAAGCACTTTAAAGGGTTTGTTCACCTTTTACAAAAAAAAAAAAAACTGCTTATGCACATAAGGAGCACCGAACTAGGCACCTTTGATCAAAGTTCACTCATGACCTTGCTATCTTCTGAAACCTGGCCGAAAAAACTCCCAGAAGTCACATCACATCCAGCCTTATTGCTAAGACGTTGTTATGACACGCAGCGGATTCAAACCGCTTTGCATGCTCTTTCCCCTGTCGTATTGCTGAGTTCAGCAATGCTGTGACAGAGTAGGTAGTGAACCACATATGGGGGGGGGGGGGGGCGTGGAGAGCCCACCCCTGTGATGGGTGCAGGTGAGCAATAATGGCTTGGAGTATCTAAAGCTGGATATACACTATAAGAAAATTGGGCGAACAATCGTATGGTTTTCTTCGATGTTTCACAGATTGAACCTGAAGATGGTACGAATTGTCTGAAAATTCTCAAACCTCCAAAGGCTTTTTTAGTTTGACGTAGAAACATTGTAGCGTAAATTGTTTCTGATATGTATCTGTGTCTTTCGTTTCCAACTTTTTCTTACAAACTCTGTTTCTTTACAAAAATAGTACACATTAAAAGAAAATTGTTAGCGCTGTGCACGTATGAGAAATATTTTGGGGTTTTGTCCCTCCGGAAATTTTAATTTAGAAAGTCTGAATCGAATGTCAAAAGTTGTGTACACACTATATGAATATCGAACGATCGTTCCTCATATGAAAGGTTTTGTCCGATGTATTTATTTTTTTTTTCCCTCATAGTGTGTACCCCACTTTACTACAAGGTAGGATGAGATGTCATCTCGGAGTTTTTATAGCCAGGCTTCGAGAGTCACAGTATGTAGACTGCCTATAGCAAGGGCATTATTCAACTTTAGTCAAAAATGCAGTTTGTTTTTTTTTTTTCTACAGGTGCTTTGTACCTGCATAAGCAGTTTATTGGTAAACGCGAACTAACCCTTTAAATCTGATTGGAGGATGCACTATTTCAGTGCAAAAATGTATGCATATACTTTCCCATGTATATTAGGTCGGGGTTTCCCCTTAGGACCTATGCTGCGCAGTTCTGAGGATGTCACTAGTTAGATGTGTTAGGTTTCCTTTGGGGGCGCATATTGCTTTTAAAATTCATCTATTATCAAAAAAGTCCAGGGAGCTGCCAATATTGGCCGTCTAGTGTTACTTGGCTCTATCCAGACTGTTTAATCCACAGCCTCAGCATGACAGCTAAGAAACTAACCCATGGAAGACTGAGAATGTTAAACCAGAGAAATCTGATGGCTTTCTCCATCCAGACTAAACATCTTGGATGTGAGGAATCTGCTATGAGTGTTGCGGGTGCTTGAATACCTGAACAGTGACTCTGGTAGGATGCAGTCACTGTTCGGCCGATGGTTTTCCACCTGGCTTGATTTTTAGTTTCAGACTCACTCAGGCAGGGCCACCCTTGGCTTGACATTCAGCAGGAATCAGCAGTAATTGGGGTCGTGTACTGCCAGCTTAAATCCCAAGGCCACTTTTATTAGGTACACCTTGCTAGTACTGGTTTGGACCCCTTTTGCCCTTAATTCTTCATGGCATAGATTTACCAAGATGTTGGAAACATTTTTCAAATTTTGGTCCATATTGACATGATAAATCTTCAGCAACTGTGTGATGCTGCCTGCTGCACATCCATGAACCATTGATACAAGGCATGATGGATCCATTTTTTCATATTTCAAATTCTGACCCTACCATCTGAATGTAGCAGCTGAAATCGAGACCTGCATGGCACCTGCAATCTATGGATTGCTGGTGCAAAGCTTTCCAAGCTCCTGCAAACAAAAATTTAAAAAATGCACTTTTTATTTTTTTTTCTTGCGTGTAGAAAATGTGCATTTATTATTTTTGTGCAAAAGTTGACCTTATCCTTTAAAATTAATGCTGCATGTCATGTGTAGTCAGTATTCAGCGCCCTTTTAAGCCGAACTCCATCCTGAGAACTCCAGCTTGTATGGCTTCTATTTACCGGCACACTTCCATGCATTCTTTTCTTCTGGGTTTCTTCAGGTCTTTTACATTACAAGTCCTCTGCAACCTTTTTTTTTTTTTTTTTTTTTTTTCTTACTGCTGGTAGATCATAAATGCTGCAGAGAGCAGCACTATGTAAAGGCATGATGACCCGGACCCGCAGGAAGTAAATGACACTGGGTTTATGCAGTCTAAATGAGGCGTGGCATTGGATTGCTGAGTCTGCAGGGGAGAGCTCTGGAAAGGAGGAGAATATAGGTGCAGCTCAGGGGCGGACTGACCATTTGGAAACTCGGGCACTGCCCGAGGGCCCGGGGTCAGTAGGGGGCCCCATGAGATGCCCCTGGTACCTTTTTCATAGGCTTTTTTGAGTTGGGGCAAGGACACGGGCCCCATGATCCCCTATTGCCCGGGGGCCCCATGAGTTGTCAGTCCGCCCCTGGTTCAGCTACTTTATTTTTAAGAGTTGTTGAGAATTCATTTTGTGTTTTTGCCCAAGCTGGAATTGGCCTTTTTCCATAGCTAAGCATGTAGTGCATAGCTGCATTTTTGACTGTAGCGATGTCAGATGCAGTTGATCTATGACTCGCTGTACTTTCATGGACCAACTTGAGATTTATTAAGTCCTTTCTAGGAAAGTTCAAACTTGGCTAATGCTGTAGCAATGTCTTTTTTTTTTTTTTTTTTTTTTTTAATTTCAAGAAGCCCTGTAACTTGTTGAATGGTGTCTAATTTGTTGGCTGTGTATAAGGAATGACCTTCGCATACATAATATAGGACTCTTGTCTCAAGGCTTCTAATCTTCTACTACAATGGCCCTCTGTATTAAAAACAGCCGTGTGCTGCACGGAGCAGAGTTAATAAGGATAATCTGATTATCATTCTTTGAAATACGATTCCTGCTCAGAAATTGTTCCCTTCAAGTTTGATTTAACATTTCCACTCAAGAGCAACTTTTAACCATATCTTTGAGTTTTGGCTTTTTTATATATTTTGTATCATGTTTTTGCTCTTTATGAACAAACCTTCGGAGACCTTTAAGAGAGTGACATCCCATTGTGTGGCTTCAGAGGGAGCAATTTTAATAGGGACACACAGAGAGCCTCTTTGACGATCCTGCCGCAGACTATTTTGTCACTAGAATCCGAATTGCCTGTGTTCGATTGTGGGGAATGCACACACAGAAAATGTATATGCTAGGTAGAATCTGAAGCTAATGGGGTAAAAACCAAACCGAAGGAATTGACATATACTGGCAACAGCAGAACTCCCAAATGTCAGTTTTGGAAGGTCATGCCCCTCTTTTGGGCCACATTCCAATTTTTTTTCTTCCTCCTCTCACTCAAAGTGATCATTTTTGTTCTATTATAGGGTCAGCCTATCATAAGGTGATCGATTGGTTATAGATGGAACCCAGTGAGATCTTGTTAGGGTCGCCAGCAGTAAAATTTCACTGTTCCAGGCTGTGTTCCCACCTCTCCTAAAATCGCACCTACTTCAAGACTGTTTCATTCGTCCCAACAGAAAAATGGGAACCTCTCCTAGCAGCTGTAATTGGTTTAGAGACCTGCAAACTCAAATTCAGATATCTCACCGTTGGAATTGCTGCATGATATAGGAAACTGCTAGGTGATTAAAAAAACAACCGGTCAGGAGGTCTTTACCTTAAGTCAGAGGCTTGAGGCTCCCATACAGAGCTCTGGGCTGCCATTGCCTGCTAAAGCCAGGACATTGCTTTCCTTTGCGACATCACATATTGTGAAAATACCTGCTCTTACTTCCAGGAGGTCCAGGGGAATGGTTCCAACACTATATAGGGGCCTAAAATTGACAAGTCACGGGGTGTTTGATTTTAAATCATCAGCAACCTGTGCTAGGACAGAGATCTACAAGATTCCAGCCAAAGCATATGTATTGAGTAAGAGAGTTGGAACCTTTTTTTTATTTTCATTGATTCACTTCTGGTGACAAAGTGGGGGACCGTTGCCCCTGGAACTGGAGGTGATGGGAGATCAGCTAATGAAGACACCTCTTCTGGTGACAGCTGTTAAGATGGGATGTCCCTTTACTTTAAGGACATTTTCTCTCACATTATATTGTCTCTAGGACTGTAAATGCAGCAAATGGTCACTGCGGTGACATAGATGTCAATATGATGCCATTTAAAAAGGAATGGGCAGATTTCTAACCCTTTCGTACTAGGTCCATAAATAAACATTTTACTGGATTTCCGCTTTTCATTGGCCATGCACAGTAAAATAGTGAGAGACATTTTGTATAAGACTTTAATGTGCTTAATATCATCTAGGGCAGCCATTGAAGTAATGTATGTAGTATTGATAATATAAGTATAATATATATGTATTATATGTCGATTTATAATATTGCATGATTGTTATATTAATAAAATGTTACAGCTTTAGGAAAACTGTCAGTGAAAATGGTTTATGTAGCCTGCTGCCGGCAGATTTTTATTTTGGTCATACCATTTGAGAGCGTGTGTCAGATTTGCAGGTTTGAATTTATTTACTATGGTTATTGAGAGAGCCCAAATATATAACGTGGTGACCGTTTTACATTGGCAGGTTTAAAAATGGCTTTTATACACAGTATAAAGTTTGAGAATCTTTGAAAAAAAGATCTAGGATTATTAGCAGTCATTCAGCAGATAACTCCAAAATATAAATGGGAAAAGTAATTAAAGGACGTAATGCATGCAAGAATTTAAACTGTGTAATGTTCTAGATTTAGAAAAGCAGAATGTAATGTGCTAAAATGATGATTTTTTTTTTTTTGTCACAAGTCTCGGTGCTGTATTCCCTAAAGTGATAATTAAAAAAGAAAAAAATCCCTTTTACAAACGTCATACTTGCCTAGTCTGTGCAGTGATTTTGCACAGAGCAGCCCCAATCCTCCTCGTAGGTCTTTTGATGACTCACCAGAACTAATGTCCTCATTGGAAGATTTCCCCCTCTTACTTTTCTGGGGGACAGCCCAGAATTTGGGATTTTCTATTACTTTCATTTTCAGTGATAATGGTAAACAGGCCAAATAGAGTTGGTGAATCCACACCGCAATAAAAACTGACAGATGTTCTAATCCATCGCCAGAGTTCAAAACATAGGAAAAAAGTTTTTTTTCTTTAGTTGTACTTCAAGGTAAAAATCACCTTCCTTTAGAATCACTTTAAAGTAGTAAAAAAACTCTGTACATTACTAAATTCAGATCAAGGAATTTGTGGTCAGGGAACGCACTCCGTTGACAAAGGACAGCGCAGGCATCCAGCAAAAAGCTTTGAGGAGGTGGGAGCAGGAAAATAGTTTGCCTCAAAAACTGTGCGTTTGATGCACATAGAGTAGGACGTTCATTCTAGTCCTGGCAAGGTTGGCTCTGTAGGACCCTGCAAAGGGCTAACTGATTGGCTGCAGCTGTTGATTGTTCAAAAATTCTCTGAAAGTTCTCCAGCAGAAGCTGATTAAATAAACTTCTGTCCTTCCGGGTATGCCATACACTTTTAGAAAATCATCCAGTTTACCAGGAACTGGCCAAATTTTGATCATTGTTTGGCATACCCCACTCAACAGAAGTGAATCAGCTTGTCAGAATTTTGATCAGTATATGGCCAGCTTAAGTATACTTACTGGGGTTGATGGGCTATGAGCTGTCACTATCTCTTTGCCATGAATTAACAAAGTGATTGTGTGTTGGTTCTCTGAAAATGAAACCTGATTCTCATAAGAGTATTAGTCCTAACCCAAAGCTGTCCTTTTTTTCTCTTTATAGGATCGGAGCAGAATGTACGACAGTTTAAATATGCACTCCTTAGAAAACTCCCTTATCGAAATAATGAGAGCAGAGCATGATCCATTGAAGGGTGAGTCTTGGCTTATTGTCGTGGTGGGGGTTTTTTTTTTTTTTTTTTGTCCTATGTCAATAGTACTAAAGTATATTTAAATCCAAAACCTTTTTTTCTTGGAGTTTTTACTGATATTTTCAATCCAAAAACTCAATCAAATTGTTCTTTGCGGTATATGTCCCATTGGGGAGACTTGTCTTCGCTTTCAGTCTTCAAGACTAAACAGGAGGTCAGAAGTTTCTTCCAAAGCAAGAGAAATCCTCTACTAGACCGTTGTCACTGGAGTGAATATCCTCATTGGAAGAATCCCCCTTTTTAGTGTTTCAGTGAAAACTCCATTTTGGATTTTTCTTGCTTTTATTACCAGTGACAATGGTCAAAAGGACCAGGACAGAGGATGAATCTCCTCATGAAAGCAATAAAAACATGACCGCTATTCCCCCTTATTGAACATAGGTTGGCACTTTGCCATTCACTCTCAAGTGTGTAGAAAGGGTCAGAGGGAACTAGCCAGATTATTGGAAATCCATAATGAGGGAAATGTTTAGGCAGCCATTGTTGTCTGGCTTCAATTCCTTCTGAATGTCAAACCACAAGTGCCGTGAACTTACAGCCACTTGACAAAGTCAAATTGTAGTTTTCTATAAGTGTTTTCTGTAAGTGCCTCAGAGTAGTGAAGCTTTGGATCACCATGAACGATAGAAACTAGCCTCAGAATTTAGTAATGGCAGCCCGTCAGTTACTGACCTGGAATAAGTATACACCTCTGTAAAGTCAGAACATAATCAAACATATTTATTTTATGTTTGTTCCAGGTAAGAAACATTGGAATTGATTTACTAAAGGCGAATAGACGGTTATCTTGTAAGGGACCTTTTCCGTAACATAGCTTAGGAACATATGTTCCTTTAAAAAAAAAAAAAAAAATGATTTTATCGGCATAACACAAGGCGACTTTATAAAAACACAAATTTTTATTTCCACGTGATTAAAAATAAGAGTATAATAAAATCAATACAACACCATCTCAATGAATACATTTCATAGAAAAATACCCAACCCTGAGATGGAGTACTAGAATTATGTTGGTGTATGACAGATGCATGCCTAACATCATAGTATCAATTGATGATCATAAAAATGATTAGATTTCTCTGGATAGTGCCACCAGCATCTCCATGCTCATTATCAACACATTTCGTGAACTTTTCTCACTTTCTCAGGAGAAGTTGGGTAGGTGTTGCCATAAACTGTAGAGTATAGCCCAAGTGTAAATATGTAATATAATATAGGGTTTATTTTATTTGTATATGTAGTGAAGAAAATGGATGCATGCTTGCCTGATGAGGGCATATGTAGAAAATAGATGGTTAAAAAGTCTTTGGGGCGGATGCAGGAGCATTCAAGAAGGACAAACCATCCCATGGGACACATCCCAAACAGACTCTTAGGCGATTCACCATTTAAGGATGCAGTTACCCTAGGCCCCACTAAATAGAACAAACAAATAAATATAGATGTAGGCAACATGGCCTTCAATGTATTTCTTGTTCTGTAGGTGTCCCAAAAACTATCAAGGCCATATAACTTACTATATATGTATGGTAGTAAAAGATATATAACAAATTTCATAGATCCAGATAGACTCTGAGAAGTGGGGGGGGGGGGTTTGGTAGAGAGAGAATCTTTCTATTATACCATTCATCATTTTCAACCAGCTGCCTTTTGTATTAGCCGCAGAGGTTATAATGTGGGAATATGGACTACACTTTTCAAAGATTACTCTCCCCTCACCCCCCACCCCCCGCCATGTTTATGATCATCAATTTGATACTATGACGTTATGTTGGTGTATGACACATGCATGCCTAATTCCAGCATTCCAGTACTCCCATCTCAGGGTTGGGTGTTTTGAGATCTCAGATATATTCATTAAGGTGGTGTTGTATTGATTTTATGATCTTTTCATTCATGTGGAAATAAAATTTTTTAATTTTATAAAGTTGCTTTGTGTTATGCCAATAAAATCCGTTATCTTTCTCAAAAAAAAAAAAAATGTTCCTAGACTATTTTTGTATTAGTTTTTGGATGTGGTATGGTGAGGGTCTAATATGTTTCTTTCCCGTAACATATTGACTATGGTGAAGTCAAGCAGTATTAAACCCAAAAGTAAACCTTTATTATATTGCTAATTCTTTAGATGTGATGGCTGTACTCGTTTCCTTTTTTAGGCTTTCTTCTATTTTCATCTGGTGATCTGGCCAGTAAGTGTTTTTGTTTTTTGTTTTTTTTTTCTTTTGCAAAAGAACTAGCTTTCTAGGATTTTTATCCCAAACAGGAAAAAAACTTTGCAACTGTAAAGCATTAGCTGGAGTTTGGCTTCAATTTGTGTATTTAAATCTGCAGTACATCTGACACTCCCCTCAAGCCCCCTCCCCCCTCCCTCCCTCCCCAGACTGACAATGCTGCTGTCCAAATCTGCCCCCTGCGCACCTTCATCCTGAGTGGGGGCTCTCTAATATGGTAAGTGTGCTACTGGCTAGATCAGAGGGGGGGGGGGGGGGTAGGAAGCCTAATTTAATACAGCCTCTAAATCTATTGATTTGGTAAGCTGCAACATATTACATTTTTGGTTTTGTGTTAAATACTGCTTGAAATTCTGGTGACTTCCATTATCCAGTTGTGCAGAAGCAAAATTAGGTGGGTTTTTTTTTTTTTTTGGTTTTCAAATCCATTTTCCTTGCGATTTAGTATTCTTTTGCAAAGGGAACAGCCTATTTTGCCTTTTAGTAAATCAACCCCAAGAAGTATAGAAGCAAGAAAGGGTATACATGACCACCAGAAAACTAGCATTTGCAGAATCTAGCAACGGCAGTCTCCATGTCCCCCTCAAGAAAGGTTTCCCTTAAATGTTTGGAAATTTCATATTTTAGTTGGGGTGCTTTTCACATTGTTCCATTGAAAAAAATGCATTTAAATCATGGTGTCTGCTCGTGTTTTCTGGGTGCCTGACTCCCAGCATGCACCTGTGAAAAATGGACATGAGACTAACCAAAAACACAACCGTGCTGTGTGGGGTTTTTTTTTTCTTTTCTATGTGTTTTTCCATTCATTTTAGTGGGGAGCTGCATTTTTGGTGTAGTTTTGAAAAGTGCACCAAAGATGCAGCACGCAGGACTTTTCAAAAAGCACTGCACCCGCAGCATAGTGATGTGAAAAGCCCCATAGCATTTAAGAGGAAATAATTCTATTAGGTTTTTCTTGAAGTTTTAGCATGGTAAAAAGAAGCAAAAACAAATCTGTCTGAAAGCAGCCTCAGGGAAAAGATGTCCTATTTAGTATGTATGCATATATTTAAGCCTGGAGAAATACAAACAGTTGATGCCTATGGCCAAGCAAAAGGCAACTGACAATCATTTGGGAGGCATAGGAACATTTGTATTACCTGTATGTAGAGCGTTGATTATATAGGTACTGAAATTAATCAACAATCATTGGCATATGTGCAATCGGCTGTTTTTAGGGCCCATTGACATTTGTATGTTCCGCTGTTGAGCGTATACATCTACTTTCGTTAAGGTCGCCCATTCATTATGAATGGGCTGACAAAGCACAACTTTTTATTTAGCAATGCAGCGACCACAACACCACAGCTTCATGGTGTGGGAAGATGCCATCCATAATGGGCACCATAATGCACTCTGTTGGATTGCATGGACTTTTGTCCTTTTCCTTCCTTACATACTATGTAACTATGCACTGCACATGAAGCAGGTGCATTGAGGTAACATGCCCATTTTACCATGTGTTGCCACAATGCAGTCTAAAACAGTAGGGTCTCACTAGCTGATGTGGAAGACATTATTTGATTTATTTATTTTTTGAGTGGATTTATATGTAGCTTTAAGCTGTGGAATATTTTGTTGGGTTGTTTTTTTCTCTTAAATTGGTTTAAGGTTCGCAAGCTACTGTTCTAGGTGCCGTTTTCTGTGATCAACTGCAACTGGCTGTTAAAGTTCTGTATTTTATATGGTTCTACTAGAACAACAGAAAGAGGAGGCATTGATGCTATCCTACGTGTAGGCTAGAGACATTCTTTGGGTTGGGTACCCTTTAATCTCCCTGGAGGTATTCCCGAGTGTATCTCGGGGTAAAGTTTCAGCACCACAAGCGGTAACCCCGAGCTACATTTGGGAATACCTTGCAGCATTGCTCCGGGATCTGTTCTTCACTTACCTTGTCCTGCGCTCCCACGATGTCCCTCCTGCAGCTTCCCCGGCAATGTCCTCCGGCCGATGCCGGCATCCTTCTTCTGGGTTCCGTCCCCTGCGACGTCAGGACATATGGGGATGGAACTGGTGGGAAATTTTAAAAATGTCAAAAAGTGACATTCACAAAATACACTAAAATCACATAGTATTACATTACTGTATCAAAGCATTTCACATACATTTTGTCCTGTGCCCTGCTTGCATTTTTACTGTTATTTCTGCCTGGAAACTGAGAAACGTCCATGGCGTCCAAAAAGCGTCCCTTTAGGTCAAAAGTGGTTTAGACCAGCTAGAGAACAGCGATAGTAAATCAGAACCACTTGCAGAATTGAGTGATGATTCGTGGTGAAATTCGTCATCAGACACTGAAAACTATTTTACGATTTTGCGACTTTGCTCAGTGATTTGTGAACTTGGCGCTATATTTTATATTTCAGTGTTTTTGGTTTGATTATATTATTGAATAAAATGTATAATATAATTTAATCCTAAAAAAATAATTTATGATTTCGGGTTTCAAATTTTAACATACCCGGGCTGTTTACTAGACTCTTGTTCGGACAGATTTCAGTGAGTTATTCCTAAAAAATGACAGGCCTACAATAAAAAACTACATATTTCCATGCAAAAAAAGTACCGCTTTGAGCATAGAAATACTGACATAATCAGACCGCTAGGGAGGTTAACTGATAGCTTTTGCTGGTACTTGCAGATATAATCTCTAACCAAACCTAGTTAGTGATACTAAAGCCAGGACCCTGCATTCACTATATCTGGTCTCCCACAGAACATGGAAATGCAATTATTTTAGTAAATATAAACTGCTCTAACTGCTGATCAGAAAAGGTATTTAGCAGTCTTGTGACTTCAGCAGAGCACTAGTTAAAGCTTGTAGGAGGAGTTTTCTTTCTGCTCTAGGAGGATGTAAAACCCCTGACCTCTGTTTGGACAGTGTGGATTGGCCCTGTGCTGATCACATGCACTCTCCAAAGAAGAAGGAAAAAAAAAAAACCTAGCAATGCACACTAAACTGAGCATGTGCATGTGACTCAGTCTGTATCAGGTGGTCATTTCAACAAGAGGAGGGGCAGAGAAGACAGGATCAAACAGCCTTTTTTTTTTTTTTTACACAATGCAGAGGATTAACCCCTCATGTTCCACAGTGAGTATAACAAGCATGCTTTACTGCATATACAGACTGATTTTACTGTTGTGGGTTTAGTAACACTTTAAGTGAAACGGAGTAAATATCAAGCTTCATAATACAATTCTACGGAATTTGGTATCCAGTGCATGTAGGCAGGCATCCACAGTGAGCATCCAGTTTGTTCCTGACACCTGCTTTGCACCCCTCAAGGCTTGAAAAAGGGCTCGTACATATGAATGTTTGGTAATGCTCCTGCTTCTGTGCGGTAAGTCGCACTAGATGCTGCATCTTAATTTTTCCTCTTCCTGGCTAGAGTGCTTCTGAGTGGAGTGGAAGGTAGGCCTGGGGATCACTTCTGCATCCATCACTTGTGTGCAGAGTCTTTAGGCTTCATGTACACGGGGCGTTTGGAAAACACTTCTGAACTATGTAAACTGCTGGAAAACGGAGGTTAAAAACATCTGTATAGCCGCGTTTGCATACCGTGTTTATGCACGTTTTTTTTTTTTTTTTTTTTTAAAGATCACATTAGGAGACCTTCCAAAATGCCCAGAATGCACTGAAAAACAGTAAAAAATTAACTATTTCAGACATTTTGAGAGAAATAGAGCAGAAGCAGAGAGAACAGTATGTGTTGAGATGACCTGTCTTTTCTGGTTGCATTCACTATGGATCCCATCATGAACATAATGCAGCATGTTCTACCATTTGTTCCTTCACGCAAAACCTGGAACTGTCCTCGATCCCCTCATGTTCTGCATTGTATTGTTATTGTTCTGTCGCATGTTCTGTCCCCCTTTGTAATGTACAGCGCTGAGCGAACCATTGGCGCTTTATAAATACTGTATAATAACTGACTGCGCTGGTGTACCAGGTCCATTTGAATACATGGAAAATGCTTTGCATGCATTTCTGATGATGAAAAAAGGCTCTGGATATGGATATGGAACAGTTAAACGCTTCTAAACACTGTCAGCCGTGTTTACAAGTGTTTGGCGTTTGAAACGCTGATAACATCTACTCCTGAACGCAAGTTTGGTGCGTTTAAAAAAAAAAAAAAAAAAAGACTGTAAACTCAACTGCCTGTAAACGATTATGTACATGGACACTTAGGGAGAGTTCAGGGGCTGCTGAAAAAAATGCAGAAAAGCTCCTAAACGTGAGTTTATCAGCTGCAGTGTACATGAGCCCTTACTGTGCATCCAGTGGTCCCAAAACCACAAAATGACACTTTCATTTCCACATTTGAGCGTTCTGTGCTGATTCCCCTTCTTCTTTATTCCCATGAAGTCTCCAAATGGCATTGCGCGCCAACCATTGGCATCTGACCTGGAAAAGCTGGGTTTGTTCTTGGTAGTTGGACAAGCTGACCAGCCATTGAGAAGACCACATGTCCTGCAGAAAGCGAAGGGATAGAGATTCATAAATGCTAACATTTACATGCCGCGTGGCCAGCCTTGTTTAGCGGGGAATGTGTATGTGTTACTCCTAAACACATTCTTCCGTTAGAAGAAAGCCAGCCTTTGTGTCTAGTAAGGACTCCCCAATCACTGCTCCCTTTTTGAACAGTGAATGTAATGAAAACTGGCTAGGACAGTGTATGTTGTGTGTGCAGTAGAGCCGGGCCGAGGAGAAAGTGATTGGAATGTCAGGCACGTGTTTCAGGCTGAACGTTTCCCCTCTCTGCTATGACTAAGCATCTTGTGTGTGTTTTGGCACACACAGAACACTCTTGTGCTTGGAACCTCAATGCCGCCTCCTCCTCATTCTTCCAAACGTCATTCCTGGTATACACGGCCCTACACACGTCATATGTCCATGCTGGATTTGTTTATTGGAAGGCATATCAGACTGGTGCTTTAGGGAAGCATGGGGTCCTTTCTTGCTTATGTACCCTTTGTCAAACATTTCTATGGGCCCTTTCTCAAGAATATCCTATTGTAAGCTGCGCTGACCCTTTCTCAGGAATATCTTTGTAAGTAACTGTTGCCACTGCAATGCTTAGAAAAATGTGGGCTTTTTTGTTTTTTTGGTTTGGTCTTTTGTTTGTTTTTTTGTTTTTTGTTGTTTGGGTTTTTGTTCGTCTTTTTTTTTTTAAATTGTGTAGTAGACCTAGCGGTAGTAAATACCTCTTTCACACTTGTACATACAGGCAAGCTTATAATCACGCTCAGCTGAGGGTACAAGGAATATCCCCTAAATGTGCACCATCATTGCAGTTTGACCATTCAAACGGCCGGAGCCTGCAAACCCGGAATGAAAACCGGGTGAAGATGGAAGCCCTGTCAGTGGTGACAGCATGCCGATGGAGGTCTTTGTTTTACTGCTGGTTCACATATATGCAGGTTGCATGCTGCTTGAACCGCATCCAATCTATGTGACATGTGAAAAAACATTGCTTCCTATGATGCCTGATCACATATGTCTGGTGCACTGGCAGTGCGGATTCAGTATGGTTTCAATAAATCATGACCGATTTTCTGAGAAGTGCGGTCAGGTTCAGGTGTGGATTACAGGCTATTCACTTCTAAGGGAACCGTTCCTAAACCGCACATGTGTGAACAGGATAATTCTGTCCTGAACCTGATGGAAACCTGACATGAACTAGTGAACAAATGCTGTATTGATTAGCTGTGAAACCTGAGCTTCAATCCACACCGAACATGTGTGAATCGGCTCTAATTTTTTTTTTTTTAGGTTTGCGATAGAGCAGAAAGGGATTAGGGCTCCTGTCAGTTGTTGCTGTCTGTGCCCCTGTTAGTGAGATTCCCCCTCTCCATTTGTCCTGGTTAACCTCATCATCATCAAAAGTGAATGTAAAAGCAAATCTTTGGTTGACACTAAAACAGTAATATAGGGGAAATCTTCCAGTGGGGAAACTAGGTCTGGTGACACACTGGGATTCCGTTGCTTTGGAGGGACTTTTCCTAACTTCCTGTTGTGGCTTATGAGACCGGAAGTGAAGGGAACTTGCTCCAAATGGACACAGATGGCAAAAAAAAAAAATTGGACAGGAGTTAAAAAAAAAATTCCAGTATATGTCCCGAAGTTCGTAGATACTATACCTTTTGTGTAAATTGTCGGTCTGTTTTTTTTTGTTTTTTTTTTTTTGTTTTTTTTTTACAGCGCAAAAAGTAAAAAATGCCAAAAATGAATTTAATTTATGTACAGGATTGCACGACCGCGCAATTGTCAAAGTAACGCAGCGCCTTATCACAAAAAATGGCCTGGTCAGGAAGAGGGTAAATCTTCCGGAGGTCAAGTGGTTAATAGTGATTTACTGTACTGTTCTACAATACTCTAGCCAGATTTTTATTTTTTTTACAGTAATTATGGTTGTAAATGTGATGTATTTTTCATATGGCCCACACATTTTTTTTTTTTTTTTTTTTTTTAGATGACCTAGGCACCATCTGCTTTTGTTTCTGGGTTAAACAAATAAAGGTTTTATTTTTTTTCAGTTCAGACTGATTTGACAGAAGAATGAAGCTGAATACAGAAATGTTTTATATCTCGTGAGCCGGGACTACATTAACCGGCTTAGACCCCATGTGAGTGACACATCCTCCGCTGCACACTGGGAAGCCCGTAGCCAAAAAAGCAGTGCGTTTTACATACGTCCCACCATATGTTTGTTTATGACATAGATCTGCTGAATGCAGTGTTAAGGTAATGAAAGCAGACCTGTACTAAACCCCCCCCCCCCCCACCACTCACAGGCCACCCTGCCCCCTTAAAGTAATTAAGAATTTGCAAAATATATGATCTGCCTGGCTAGAAACATTAGGCTGATGCCTTGGAACAGTAGTCATTGACTGTCGGTACCCAACCACAAATCCACCAGTCCACAGTAGCATCTTTCAGGGGCACCGCAGGCCCTTTTTTTTTTTTTTTTTTTTTTTTTTTAAAGACCCATCCACGCCACAGTGCATATGAGTTGACGTACTAAAGATGCGCATTTCAGTGCTTTATGCTACTTTGTTTTACCTAAATATTGCCACCTTTTTTAGCTCACACAATTCAAAACCAGACTCTTTGCTTTGTCCATTTGCTAGGAGTGTGTTGATGAACGTAGCCCAATGTATGTGGAATGAATGGGTCCTGAAACATCTACGGTATAAGATGTATCTGTGGGGATTCTTAGAATATCAAAGTCTGGATATCATTTGATTCCTCCATGCAGCTCCCTAAATTCTATTATTCTTTTGTGAGTAGACCTAGCCCGCTGGCTGCCCTTTACCTCCCTTCATTTCCCTGCTGGCTCACTGTCTGCCCTAATGAGGATTATAACCATGGAAAATCAGATTCTGGTGTACTTTTCATAGGCATTATGGCTCCACTGGAGATTTATTGTGTTCCCTGCGGAATTTCTGTCCAGTTCACGCCAGAACGTTAATAAGACACAACAGCCTGAAAGAGTACTGGATGTGTTATTTACAGGGATGGCCTCTAATACTTATATCTATATTTAGCTGGAGTGAATGAGACTGAAGGTTGATATTGTCCTAGCTCTGCTGGGGATTTCCACTCCGGGGAAAAAAAAAAAAAACATTAAAGCCGTATTAAACCTCAAAAGCAAACCTTTATTATATTGCAGTTTACCAGTTCTTAGATGTGATAGCTGCATTAGTTTACTTTTTTCTTAAGGCTTGGGCTTGCTTTCTTCTATTGTCATCTGGTGATCTGGCCAGTAAGTCTGTTGTTTCCCAACAAAACCAGATCTCTTGCGGTTACAGGGATGAGACAAACCATTTAGCACTGGCAGGGGTGATTCAAATGATCAGCTTTTATTTATGTAAATCCTTTAACCCAAAAGGAAAAAAACTGTATGCTGTAACTCATTCTAAAGTGTTAGCTGGAGTTCAGCTTCAATTTATTACTGTATTTAAATCTGCTAGTACATTTAACACTACCCTCCCCCCAGACTGACAATGCTGCTGTCCAAAGTTGCCACTGTGCTCCTTCATCCAGAGTATATGCACTTTTAATACAGGAGGTGTTACTTGCCAGATCATCAGGTAAAAACGGAGGGGAAAAAGCGTAAGAAAAGGAAACGCTGCAATTTATCACATTTTTGGTTTTCGGTTTAAAACCACTTTAAAGCAGAATAGTGCTTTTAGCCGGTCACATCAAGCCCGACTTTGAAACCGTGCGACTTAGTGAAATCGCACGTTTTCAAAGTCGGGGGACATGCCAATTTCAGGTGCGATTTTACAAGACATCTGACACAGATGTGTATGCAAATCGCACCAAAAGTAGGGCATGTACTACAGATATGATGGCTGTAATTGCAGACCGTAGGGTGAAACTTGGCATGCGAATTGCAAGTCGCATAGCATGCAAATTGCCAAGCCGCACGCTATGTAACTGGGGTGTTGTGCATTTATAAAAATGATTGGAATTCTACAAGTATATTACCCAGTACTCAATTCATTAAGAATGTTAAGGGATTCATTATGAGTATTGTACATATTCTTTAGACGTCTGTCTCATGGACGTGTGATTTTGATTTGTATATGTGTCGGTGGCATGTATATGAATCTGCGCAGCTTTTGACAGAACTGTGGCACGCGTCTCTCCTGCGAAGTGATGGCGTTTTAGTGGCAGAGGAGTAGTTGGGAGAGTGATGGAAACACATCGAATATCATTCCTGAGGAACAAGTTTTGGTGCAGAATTTTCTCAAAGATGTGACACAATTACACAAGTGACAAAGTTAACAATTTGCTTCCAACATGGGAAAAGCTCTTGTATACCTCTACTCCTTATCACCTACATGACAATATTTCTATGTACATTTTTCCCACCACTAGCGCCATACAGTAAGTGCTACAAATAAGAACTACTTGAATTTCTCGCATTTGTTAGTATGACCAATGAAAAATGTCTTGGGGCTTTCATAAATTTGATGCAAGGCTTTTTACTACGAACTCAATGTGCTGCAAATGCCTTACTGAATTGCTCCCAATGGGCTTAACGTTCTCTAAACCGTGTGAACGTTGGGCAGGGAGGTTTTCTAGAAGCACTACAGATTTGGCAGGACATTAAAGCTGTAAAAATAAATTGTGTTAATTAGGGATGCACCAAAATTTCGGTGGCTGAAACCTTTCGGCCAAAAACACCCCTGTTGGCCGAAATGGAAAAAAAAAGCACCAATGCAGGTGCTGAAAAAAGCCCCGCCACCGGCCGCCGCTCAGTAGTTCTCCACCTTTCCTGAGAAACCATCAAATTCTGGCACTGGGCATAGAGATGAGTGAAGGAAAGATGGCCTCCACTCATCTCTATGCTCTTGGAGGACCAGAGCGATGTCACGTTCCGGACTTTTTTTTTTTTTTTATATATATATCCAATGCTTTACATTGCAGAGGAGAGATGTGGGGTCTTATTGACCCCATATCTCTCCATAAAGAGGACCTGTCACTAATTATTTTTATCACAAGGGATATATGCATTTCTTATGATAAGAATAAAAGTGATTAAAAATGTTTTTAAAAGGACAATGCAAAAAAAAAGTTTTAAAGTGCCCCCGTGCTGGCAAGTAGTGGTGAACGCATACGTAGGCCATGCCCACATATGTAAATGGTGTTCAAACCACACACGTGAGGTATCGCCACGAACGTCCGAGCGAGAGCAATAATTCTCGCACTAGACCTCCTAACTTTACACTGCTAACCTGTAGAAATTTTAAAGCATCACCCATGGAAATGTTTAAGTACCGCAGTTTGACGGCATTCCACGAGCGTGCGCAATTTTAAAGCGTGACATGTTGGGTATCTATTTACTCGCCGTAAAAACCTGTTTTATATTTTACAAAAAAATTGAGGTGAGCGTGTTAGCTGGTGGAGGATTTGTTTTATTGCATTGATCACTGGATGTCTCATGGCTTGTGCTGAAGATGCACATATTTATTTGGGACTGTACACTATTTGTTGGCACTTTTTATTCCTTTTTAGTATATTTTACACCTGGTTACCAGTACACTTGGTTCATCACTGGCACTGTGTATACACCGTTTTTTGTGTATATGCATTGAATATTTTTGCCCCTTTTTTTTTTTTTTTATTTTTTTATTTTTTGGTCGTGCTTTTATATAATTTTCTTGTCAGTAGTTTTTTAGTCCTACACTGTGTGTGGTACATTTTTTATTTATGTTTGAGTAGCGCAGCATCAGGCAGTTACAGTACAACATATCCTATGTTTGTGGTGGGTTTTTTTTGTTTTGTTTTGGTTTTTTTTTAAGCCTCATTCACTCTGTGCAGAGACGTGCGTTTTACTGCATGCATTCTGCAAGGCCACAAAGAAAACCATTCTTCTCAGTGTACTGTTCACACCACAACACTAGTGTCACATGTGGCTCACTTCTGTACAGGAATCTGCATCGTGAAAACTGATGTAAACTCGTGTTTCTGCAAGTAAACTCTGCACGTTTTTCCATTGTTTGTTTTTTTTCTGCATGTATGGTGTGAACGGGGCCTTACAGCAATTGATTGGTAAAGACATGGCTAGGCATGATTTAATGGGTAGGGCTAGGGTAGATGCGATCTATCATTGACTGACAAGCAAGGGGCAACCGTGAAAGCCTGGCCCAAGGTGAGGTGTAAACTATGATTTACTAAATGTAGTTTTTAGCAATGACAACATTTATGCAGCCGAGACCCTTTTTATATACCCTGTATATGCCTCCTGCAGGGTGTTTACTTCTAGTCTCTAGGAAAGCTACCTCTGTAGCCAGCACCCATAGATCATCAGTGTAAAGGTCGGCTTCATGACCAGGGGGGACACTACTGTCTACATCTCATATGGCTCCTTAGTGTTACTACACCCAAAACAGTAAAATCAGTCTGTATATGCAGTAGAGCATGCTTGTTATACTCACTGTGGAACTTAAGGGGTTAATCCTCCGCATTGTGTAAAAGGTATTTTATCCTGCCTTCTCTGATCCTCCATTACTTCCACGTTCCCCATTCTATCTCCTGATAGAACACATCCCCGAGAACACTGCACATGCTCAGTTTGGTGTGTACTGCTAAACCAGTTTTTCTTTCTCTTTGGAGAGTGCATGTGATCAGCACTGTCCAGACAGAGGGTTGGGGGTTATGCAATCTCATAAGACAGTGTGAGGAGAATGAAAATTCCTCTTACAACCCTGAAAGTGGAGTTCCACTCAAAAGCGGAAGCTCTGCTTTTTTTTTGCTTCCAACCCCCCTCCTCTCCGCATTTGGCACCTTTTGGAGGGGGGGGGGCCTGATACCTGGTTTTTGACACACTCTCTTCCACTTCTGGCTCAGTTCGCCGCAGCATTGAGCTGGAAGTTCGCCCCCCCCCCCTTCCTCCCGCAGTCTCCTGGGAACTTTTACAGGTCTCAGAAGACTGCCGGACCAATCGGGAGACGCAGCGCGACTCGCGCTTGTGCACTGGGCCCCAGGCTGTGAAGCTGCAAGCTGTCTCAGCCTGGTGCCCGCAGTTGAAATTCCAGTGACATGGAGGAAAGAAGGAGAGAAGGGACGGCGCGGGTGAGAACATCGCTGGACCCTGGGACAGGTAAGTGTGTGTTTTATTAAGTCAACAGCTACAGTTTTTGTTGCTGCTGCCTCTTAATAAGCACAAAAACATCTGGAACTCCTCTTTAACCAGTGCTCGGCCGGACACTGATAGAAGTCACAAGACTGATATAAACTGCTAAATAACTTCTCATCAGCAGTATATATTTACTAAAATAATTGTATTTCCATGTTATGTGTACTGTGGGAGACTAGATATAGTGAATGCAGGGTCCGGGGTTTAGTAACACTTTAAGCAGGTTACCTTGTGCCGAACGCTGATGTAAAAATCCTCTATAAACCAGCACTTCCTATAAATGGGGAAGTATTCATTTGTATTCAATTTAAAATATTTTTATATAGTCATTTTTATGGTGTATTTATTTTGTGTTTTTTATTTTATTTTGCATCAGCAGCAGCTATTGCGTTCCCTTTTTGGAATGAACAGTTTAGTTTACAAAGACTAATGTCGCCTACGTAATGAGAGTTGGCCACTGTGACGGTATATCACAAGATAGAGGGGTTACAATGGTGTCGGACCATTAGTTAAGCAGAAGCGTGCCAAAGGTCTTTCTGTTTTTACTGAAAGTCACCTCACATGGCGTATGGCAGAGATTAATTTGGCTTATTACAAATGTGGGTTTTAATGCAAAGTGAAAGGTGTGTGTGTTTTTTATATCTGGTTTTATTTTTTAAATCTTCCAGCTTGCATGTCTCTGCCAGACTGCTGCTATCGCTGTTTGGTTTTTATTGTGAAAGTCCACAAGCATTTCCTCATTACCTGGATGGTTATGTAGGTGTTCTAAGAAAACACGCAAACTTTATTGCTTACTGCTGCAGCATTTACATGTGGTTTTAGGCTCCGTGTACACTGCAGCTGATAAACTCATGTTCAGGAGCTTTTCTGCAGAGGTGTGTTTTTTTTTTTTGGGGGGGGTTTTTTCAGCAGCCCCTGAACTCTCCCTAATGGTTTCCTATGTGTCCATGTACACTGTCGTTTGCAGGTAGTTGAGTTTATTATTATTCAGTATTTATAAAGCACCAACAGTTCGCTCAGCGCTGTACATTACAAAGGGAGACAGAACATGCAACAGTATGAAAACAATACAATGCGATACACGAGGGGTTGGAGGACCCTGCTCCTTCGAGCTTACAATCTAGGAGGGAGAGTTTACAGTGGTTTCTTTGAACACACCAAACTGGCATTTGAAACGCTGATAAAATCTACTCCTGAATGCCAAACGCTTGTAAACGCAGCTAACCGCCTTTATAAATGTTTGCATTTTAGGAATTTTTTTTAACTCTTCCATTTCCAGATGCTGTCTAGAGCCTTTTTTCATCATGAAAAATGCATGCAAAGCATTTTCCCGGTACTCAAATGGACCTGGTACCATGAGGTTTTGCATGTCAGAAAATGTTAGACGCTGCTGCAATAATTTCTGCACAGAAATGAGCTGGAACACATCCAAACACCACAACAACAAAAAAGACCGCTAATCTCAACAAATACTGCTCTCTGCTTCTGCGCGCTCTCTCTCTCTCTCTCTCGCTCTCGCTCTGCCTCTCTCGCTCTCTCGCTCTGCCTCTCTCGCTCTCTCGCTCTGCCTCTCGCGCTCTCTCGCTCTGCCTCTCGCGCTCTCTCGCTCTGCCTCTCGCGCTCTCTCGCTCTGCCTCTCGCGCTCTCTCGCTCTGCCTCTCGCGCTCTCTCGCTCTGCCTCTCGCGCTCTCTCGCTCTGCCTCTCGCGCTCTCTCGCTCTGCCTCTCGCGCTCTCTCGCTCTGCCTCTCGCGCTCTCTCGCTCTGCCTCTCGCGCTCTCTCGCTCTGCCTCTCGCGCTCTCTCGCTCTGCCTCTCGCGCTCTCTCGCTCTGCCTCTCGCGCTCTCTCGCTCTGCCTCTCGCGCTCTCTCGCTCTGCCTCTCGCGCTCTCTCGCTCTGCCTCTCGCGCTCTCTCGCTCTGCCTCTCGCGCTCTCTCGCTCTGCCTCTCGCGCTCTCTCGCTCTGCCTCTCGCGCTCTCTCGCTCTGCCTCTCGCGCTCTCTCGCTCTGCCTCTCGCGCTCTCTCGCTCTGCCTCTCGCGCTCTCTCGCTCTGCCTCTCGCGCTCTCTCGCTCTGCCTCTCGCGCTCTCTCGCTCTGCCTCTCGCGCTCTCTCGCTCTGCCTCTCGCGCTCTCTCGCTCTGCCTCTCGCGCTCTCTCGCTCTGCCTCTCGCGCTCTCTCGCTCTGCCTCTCGCGCTCTCTCGCTCTGCCTCTCGCGCTCTCTCGCTCTGCCTCTCGCGCTCTCTCGCTCTGCCTCTCGCGCTCTCTCGCTCTGCCTCTCGCGCTCTCTCGCTCTGCCTCTCGCGCTCTCTCGCTCTGCCTCTCGCGCTCTCTCGCTCTGCCTCTCGCGCTCTCTCGCTCTGCCTCTCGCGCTCTCTCGCTCTGCCTCTCGCGCTCTCTCGCTCTGCCTCTCGCGCTCTCTCGCTCTGCCTCTCGCGCTCTCTCGCTCTGCCTCTCGCGCTCTCTCGCTCTGCCTCTCGCGCTCTCTCGCTCTGCCTCTCGCGCTCTCTCGCTCTGCCTCTCGCGCTCTCTCGCTCTGCCTCTCGCGCTCTCTCGCTCTGCCTCTCGCGCTCTCTCGCTCTGCCTCTCGCGCTCTCTCGCTCTGCCTCTCGCGCTCTCTCGCTCTGCCTCTCGCGCTCTCTCGCTCTGCCTCTCGCGCTCTCTCGCTCTGCCTCCCGCGCTCTCTCGCTCTGCCTCCCGCGCTCTCTCGCTCTGCCTCTCGCGCTCTCTCGCTCTGCCTCTCGCGCTCTCTCGCTCTGCCTCTCGCGCTCTCTCGCTCTGCCTCTCGCGCTCTCTCGCTCTGCCTCTCGCGCTCTCTCGCTCTGCCTCTCGCGCTCTCTCGCTCTGCCTCTCGCGCTCTCTCGCTCTGCCTCTCGCGCTCTCTCGCTCTGCCTCTCGCGCTCTCTCGCTCTGCCTCTCGCGCTCTCTCGCTCTGCCTCTCGCGCTCTCTCGCTCTGCCTCTCGCGCTCTCTCGCTCTGCCTCTCGCGCTCTCCTTCTCTCGAACAGTCTGAAATAATTTACCATTTTCCAGTGCATTCTGGGCATTTGGGAGGTTCTCCTGTGCTTATCTTTAAAAACGCTTCTGAACACAAACGCACAAACGTGGCAAAACTGACGTTTAACCTGCATTTTCCTGCTGTCAATTTCCAGCATTCAGAAGAGTTCTCCGAACGCACTGTGTACATGGAGCCTTAGTCCTAATAGGTAGCAATTTTAAGACTGGAATGCTTGTTAATATGATCACTGAATCAACATTTTGTGATTAAAATGATAGAGATATCTATCTATATATCCATCTATTTCAAACAAGTCAGCCTTTTGTTTTATGTGCTGGTTTTGTTTTTGTTTTTTTTTTATTCTATTTTCAGTGGGGTGGGATATACAGAATCCTGTTTATTTTGTGACACAACATGAAGACATGATTGTTCAGTGCAGATTATGTTTCTGCCTGTTGGTTTCTTGGCAGAGGCAGAAAGGTGCCTGCTGTTTGGAGTATAGAGAGGTTATAGAGCCCCTGGAAGTGGGAGGGAGTTCTTGAGAGGTCAGCACATTTCTGGACTGTGTGTAGCAAGAAACTACTTATCCCATTGGACCAGACTCCTAGGCGTTGTCGGGATTATTGCTTAACTCCCTCACTTCCTCAAATGCAAACCACACCATACATCTGTGTGTTAGATAATGAGCTTTGAATAACAAACATTAACCTTTTTCTTTTTTTTCTTTTTTTTTTTTTTTTAGGTCGCTTGAACTACCCCCATCCAGGAACAGATAGTCTTCTAATGTTAAATGGTAAGTAGTTTAATTTTATTTTGATTAAAAAAAAAAAAAAAAAAAAAACAGAATGAAACATTCTATGTTAATTTGGGAGTTCTATAATGGCGGGCAATGTGAAAGTTTCAGGTTTCTAAAGGGAGCATTGGAATTAAGATGCTGCACTAGTTACTTTTACGGATACATCCACCTCTATTATCCAGATTCCCAAGTGGTGTGTTAAGGTTAGGTTCCCTTGTGGGTGACGTTGGGTACAATGTAGAAATCCAGTTAAACAGATTCAATATTCAAAAATGATTAAATGTAGATGTGAATTATTTTACTAAACTTTAGACTAATTCTACTCAATCTTTTAGATTTCACACATCCCGGCAACATTTTATAGCCAAAAGATAACTTTATTCAACAGCTCTGCAGCACCCCATGTCAGAGATGGATTAAGGGAAAATGGGGCCCATGGCAAAGTAGCGGCTTTGCCCCCCCCCCCCCATCCTTTTGACTGACATTGGTAATGACTGCAATAGACACTGAAAAAATGCTTTTGCATTGTCTGTACTGACATGACAAGCTGCATCAGATACCTACGGCCTTCAATGACATCCTCCCATATGAAGTGACAGGCAGGTGCACAGCTTTAAACAATTGCACCACTGCAGAAGCATGAAGGTGGTAGCTGGACATGTGCTTGGCCCTAGGATAGAGATGCTGATCTTGTGAGTGGGTACATTTGACTCCACCGCCAGGTTGCTTCTACAAGAAGTACTAGATTCCAGGGTCTTGCTTGACTCATTGAATAGTGTACAGCACACACAATTTTCAGTGCTGCCACCATGTTCATCTTACTTGGTAGAGTTCTGTGGGAGATGGTAAATTTGCCTGTGGTACTACATGGAAGCCTGACAACTATATAGATTTATTTTTGAGTAAAGAAAAATTGAAATCCCCTATATTCCCAGCTTTCTTGTATCCACCTGTGTTTTGAGCCATTTGCGCCTTGCATCGGGGGGGAACGATATCTTTGGAGCATGGACAGCTCTTACATTGCCTGTTTTGCTTGCTGTGTGTTGACAAGTTCACTTTTGTCTAATGCTTGACATTCACAGTTGGAATTGGCTGGTAAATTCCACATAATTAAGTGTTCTTGCATAGAAGGTCACTTATTGTATTCTCACATATATATTCTTATTCTTATTATAGCCATATTTACCACCCTAACTCCTCCCACAGTTTTTACACTACATAGACAAGTAATATACCGAAACGTGCGGATTGTTCCCGATTGGTGTGCTATTACTTTGTGGAACGTTTCGCCGAATGGTTCAAGAAATATCGCGGGTTTTTGTGGCGAAATTTTCCCATAGGAATGAATGGTGCATCTAGAGTGGCAGCAGAGCACAGCTACAGGGTGGAAGGAAAAATCAGAACATGATTTGTAAACTGCCATCACTCTGTCATTTTCAAGCCCACCTACACATATCTTATATCAAAACGTTCAGCTAACCCTGCTGTCACTAAAAATGTTCACGGCTAGGACATACTCCTGATAGTTTTCACAATATGACCATTTGTTTGCACCTCACCCCTCCCATTGACTTTCATTGAAACTCCACTCTAGACACCGGAAATTTTAAGGGACGTTTTTAAACTGCGACTGTGCCTTCATTTTTTATCTTTCAGAGACATACTATATATCAAAATTTAGCTCAGTTTCTTGTGATTCTTGCAGTAGCATTTATACTTTTAAAACTACAAGCGTTGAAGACGACCCCCCCCCCTTGGTCCAAGCAATACGGAGAAGAGGGTTGAACCCAAACATTTGTTCTAAAAAAGTTAGTGTATGTATAGCCAACACTTCTTCTTTTTTTTTTTTTTTTTTTTCTTTTGTGCGCTTTTGGGGAATTTCCCTTCACATTCTGTCCCAGACACAACAGGAAGTTAGAGTAAATCTCCCAAAGTTGAAGGAATTCCTCCCCAGTTGTCCCTGGAGCAGGGGTATTTTTCCCTTTTTACTTGACAGAAACTGTAACCCCTCCCCACTGTATCCAAAAGTAAAAAAAAAAAAAAAAAGTTTTGCAGAGAAATATACTTTCACTTTTGAGAACAAAAAAGTATCACAGACCTTACTCAACTGTGTGGTCGCATAGGGCTGCAATCATGTTAAGCTTCATAAACCATCTACAGTGTATTCTCAACATGTATACAATTACTAGTGGAGTTGGTATTGTAAAATTTTAAGTAGATTTTGATGTCTTTTTGTATTTTTGCTTTTGATACTCTTAAATATATAACATATACCAGTTAAATAGCCACTGGGAGCATACTCAATCAAATTTACCATCCCTACAAAAAACTGCTGAGATTACAGCACAAGCCATTAAGAGAAGCTGCCATTTGCAGTCAGTATGATGGACAGTAAATGTCTATCATGCTGACTGATAATACTGATCGGAACAGTAAATTACAAGCCATGTGCAGCCTACGTTACATGAATCTCTGCCTGCATATGTACTGAGCATCTCTGCCTGCATATGTACTGAGCAAATAGTTGTTCTATGTACATATACTGTATTTACATCATCTTAATAAAAAAATACACACATTCGATAAGGTTACTTACATGAAATGAATTTCATGTGCATGTATTAACAGACTTTAAAACACTCTAGGTTTCATTCTTCTATCAAAGACTCCGCTTAGCCTGCAAGTGTCCTATGTGTGCACTGAGATTTAATCACCAATATTGCAAAGTGTTTGTTTTACCCTTTAATACATTACCAATAGGGAGACTTGCAGGAAAACTAGAAATCCTCAGTTTGTTTGGGATACCCACTCCCCATCTCCCTGCTGGTAAAGCTTGGTAGTGCTGCACGACCGTTTAAATACAGTGAGAAGTTCTGGTCAAGGTCTGATCTCTCAAGTGATGCAAACAGCAGGACACCGATTGTTCTGTTTAGTAGAGTTCTGTGGGAGATAGGAAGTTGCCTGTGGTACTACATGGAAGCCTGCCAACTAATATAGATTTTTTTTTTGAATAAAGAAAAATGTAAATCCCCTATCTTCCCAGCTTTCTTATATCCACCTGTATTTTGAGCCATTTGCGCCTTGCATCAAAGAGGAAATGATATCTTTGGAGCATGGACAGCTCTTACATTGATGTATGTCGACATTGCCTATTTTGCTTGCTGTGTGTTGACAAGTTCACTTTTGTCTATTGCTTGACATTCACAGTTGGAATTGGCTGGTAAATTCCACATAATTGTAAATTTGTCATTTTAAATATATTGCTAAATAATTGGTGAGCTAATGCCAATCTCTTTGGCTAAATCCGGTAGGCTGGCCATGTTACATGACTTTTAGTAAGATTTTATGCAACAGATTTTACTGTGTGGCCAGTCCAATCCCTTATCTTCTATAAAATGTGGAAACTGTAAGGTGCATAAATCCGGTCCTGAATCCTTGTACTGTTCCAGTTGATGATGAAGTAGGGACACCGTATTCTCTGCTCATGATTTATTGTGACCTCTGTAGGTTTTGCCTCCACCCACAGAATATGCCAGATTATTAATGGCCTTTTTCAAGCATGGCGTGAAGAAGCATGGCTCAGTTTTCCTCTCACCTCTCTCTGACCTTCAGAGATACTTCTAGGTGTATTTAACTAAGACAAACACTCCCCTGCCAGCAGAGCATTTTCCATTAAGACCAGCGAAGCGTAGCCCTCGACTTGCTGCAGTGCACCTTTGTGACAAGAAACAGTTTGCTCCGATATTAACGAGTGATGAGGAGGAACTCAAACATATCAACTGTAGTACAGGTATGGGTGACCTGCAGAGCTCTGGCTATTAGGAGTCCTCAAGCCTCCGCGTACTGTGACTGCTTTTGTCTAACAAGGTACATTGGGAATTGCAGCTTATTTGGAGGCCCAGAACCAGTCTTGTACCAATACAAACTAAATCTTAGGATCCTGTACATGGCCTTACTTGAAGCTGACCCTACATGAGTTCTGTAAAGGCTGATGGAGATTTTAAGAGATCAGTGAGTGGTTATCCCTTTTCATCTTTTTAAAAAGGAAGGATCCTGTGATATCACGAGATACGGTATTTGAAGAACTTCATCCATCTATCAATATTTTACATAGCACAAAAGACCAACCTTTCCTGCATCCTAAAACCCCAGGGCCCTGTGTTTTACCAGTGGCCCCAGTGACATTGCTCAATTGGGAACAAATTAAAAAAAAATAAACCCTGTTCCCAATAGGAGCCAGTAGGTGCTTTCCTACAAGATGGTCATGAAGATGCGTTGGTTGGGAAAAGGCACAGACAATGTGCTCCACTCACTGATGCCAGGCATAGGCAATTAATTGTTCTGGCTGATTGTTGGCGCTATATAAATCCTGTAGAATAATAATTAACCAGTTTGCTCAGCGCTTTACAATATAACGGGAGACGATACAGCTTCAATACAGGAAGGTTAGGAGGGCCCTGCTCCTGGGAGCTTACAATCTAAGATCCCACTTCACACCTATGCATTTTCTCTTGCAACCCTGCAGGACTAAAGGCATCCCATTATTGTCCATGGAGCCAGGTCACACCTATGCCACATGCTTTCATGCACCTATGGAAATGATGCTGCTGGTTCTGTTAGGTGCAAAATAGTGTGTTTTTGGCCCCATACATTTCAGTGAGCATGAAAAGCATCAAAAATACGCACAAAATGCATGGAAAATACTGCAGCTTTTGAAATCATTGATTAAAATCGTAACATCAGCAAATGCTCAGTCCTTTTTATAAGCCATGATTTTCATCACAATGAACGAAGCTTGAACGCACAACAGAATGCAAGAATCTGCCTTCGGGAATCACCCCAGATGAGCATACATGAACAAAAAAAGTTGCAAAGAACCACTGATGTTTACAAGATCACAGCCACATACAACCACATGTAAGGCAGGCTGTATGTGTCACTTGTGGCTCCCCGGGTGTGGGAAATCATCAGTGAACTATGCAAGGCATTTAATATGCCTGTGAAAGCCCCCTTTGAATGAACCCTATGGTGAAACTATGTTTACCAAATGAACATTCACTTTTTAGGTGAACAGCCTTTATTCTTTTTGTAAATAAATTCCATTTTATACAATTGCCCGATTAAAGTCCATCATCAGGACTAAAATCTGCATGAAAGAAATGTGCCAATGTGCTGATTCTTATTGGCTGGAGTGAGAGTTTTTCTTTAGCAGTTGGCTTTTATTTTCACACCAAATAGCAAAGCACTTTGCTAGTTGTAAATCGTGACCTTTGGCTCCAGAGGTTAATAAACTGAGGCCATGGACGGCTTGACCTCTAGCCCTCAGAGAATAATTATCCCTGTGCATAACTATTGATCTAATGAATGACTACTGAGCACACCAAGATGAATTTTTCTGCGAGCTGTTCCCCTCTGCAGCAATTTATTTGGTATTTAATCCAAAACAGGATGATTGTTCCAATGATGGTGTCATATGGAGAGGACATAAAAATGGTTTATGATGACATGGAGTATAATCAGGTGCCGGGTGCTTTGAAAAATGTTTCCTTTTTATGAGGGCAAGGAAAATAACTGCAGCGAACACAAGCCCTACATGTCTATGCCTTATCGGATTTACATTCACATGATGTATGGCCACCTCTACAGACTGGAGGCGAGTCTTGTTCCCTGGTCATGGAACCTCACACCTGGTGGGGTAGATTGACAAAGTATCAACCAGAGAACTTCCTAGTAAAATCTAGAACTGTAATGGCACAATTTACAAAATGCCTTAGTTGCCTTTTGGGAATTCACAGATGCAGGAGTTAATTTATATTACAGGACTGGGTTGTCTTCTAACATTCCTCTGGGAAAAATGTAAAGCCGAACACCAGGCAGATGTAAAAGACACAAATTAAATGCATTTCAGGATATGCAAATATTGTCTAAATACATTCGTCATGTGTATTCGTACCTGAATCATGGTGTGCTTTGTGTATTTCTTCCAGATCTGTGCAGTAATCCAATGTGAAAATGTATTCTGTACCAGAACTAAAGACCAGTTACTGCTACACTTTCTCCTTGTGCAGGGTGACTGGTCTGGTCTCCACCCCCTCCTGTATTTTTCTGCAGACAGCCTGTAGTGGGTAGAGTCTGATGGATCTCTCCCATAGCTCTGCTCTCTGCACAGTCTATGTATAGCACACAGGGAGAGGAGGGAGTGCGGACAATGGTTGGGTCATAGGCCTATGGATGCCGTCACCACTCAGGCATTCTAGCTGTTGTCACAGTGCTCTCTTCTCCCCTCTAGCTGGTGCTGGTTGTCAAAGGGAGGTCACGTGACCAGAACAGTCATAAAATGGGTGACTATATACATTTTTCTAAGTTAGTATAGGTGTTAGACGGTGGGAGCCGTTTTAAGATAAGTTATTGATATCCTGGCATTCCACTTTAATGCACCTCTGTAATCATTAATACATCAAATATTTTTGTTGTTTTGCAACCAGCGTAAATACCTGAATTTGACTAGGTATCTGCTTCTTGCAGTTTAGTGTAGAAGAGCTCGGACTGAAGTTGTTCAAGGAGAAAGTCTTGTGTGCCGCAGTTCAATGCGCATTCTGATAGGTTGAGAGAGCAGAGTGACGGAGAGATGAGCTCTGCAGCATGCCCTTGCTCCATTCACCATCCAGTCACAAAGTGGGGTTGAGGAGGCGGCATGAAAGTGAAACTGCACAAGAAAGACCAGGTCCCCACAGCTCTGCCAAAACAGAACTGTGCTGTGTACATATCAGGACTGGATAGATAGAAATACAAATGTTTTGGGAATTTAAAAACATTACATGTGTATTTAGCAATTCAGAGTTCAGTTTTTATTACCCGCCTCCTGCCCGCCATATAAGGCAATGACGGGCGCAAGGCGTTTCTCTTGTTCTGGGAGGACGTCATATGATGTCCTCCCACTCTAACCGCGCAGCGATCGGTGGTGCGCTGTGTCCCTGGGACACAGCAGATCGCCGGTCAACTGAAAGAGCCGAAGACGTTGGCTCGGTCATGTGATCAGCTGTGTCCAATCACAGCTGATCACATGTAAATAAGGAAATGTCGGTTATCGGCTTTTCTCTCCTTACGAGCCGTCACACTGACAGCTTGTGAGGAGAGAAGAGCCAGTAATCTGCATTCCTCAGAGGGGACATCTACACAGATCATCAGGGCCCTGATGATCAGTGTAGCCCCAGCAGTTTCACATGTCAGTGTCCATCAATGCCACCTGCCAGTGCCCATAAGTGTCACATATCAGTGCCTACCAGTGCACATCAATGCTGCCTGTCAGTGCCGCCTAACAGTGCGCCTAGCATTGCCATGTGAGTGCTGCCTTTCAGTGCCCATCACTGCAGCCTCATTAGTGCAGATCAGTGAAAGAGAAGAATCGCTTATTTACAAAATTTTATAACAAAAACTGAACTTTTTTTTTTTTTTTCAAATTTTCATTTTTTGGTTTGTTTAGCAAAAAATAAAAAATCCAGAGGTGATTAAATACCGCCAAAATAAAGCTCTATCTGACTCAAAAAAATTATACAAATTTGATATGAGTACAGTGTTGCATGACAGCGCTGAAAGCTGAAAATTGGCCTGGGCAGGAAGGGGGTATAAGTGCCCTGTAGGCAAGTGGTGTTTTTTTTTTTTTTTTGTTTTTTTTTGTCCATTGCTCAGCAGAAAGGCACTTCAAAAGCGCCGCCCTCCATTTTTATTCTTGCTGTATGCACTGGCAGAAACATTCATGTTCCCACTTTGCCAACAGCTTTGAGCTTTGGTAGGGTCTCTCCGTGAGCCGATGATTGATGTAGAAGCAATGTAGGTTTATTTCTCTTCTTGAAAATCTCTTTTCAGATCCAGTGTGAAATCTCCAATTAGACTTCAGTTGTTTAACACACTCAGTGAGCTAACAGGCCTCTGGGGCCGAGAGGGATTATAAACCTTTTCCTCACCTGCTCTCCACATATCAGCCTTGACATTTTTCACCTACCGGGGGATGTGGGCTTCTGTCGTGAAAGCGAATGGTGTTATATAATTGAGGGCACAATCCAGTCCAGGCAATTTTCATGCAAATATCTTTAATGCAGTATTGCCTGAAGCACTGCTACTGCTTAATGGGCTGCTTCAACACTGCAGGTCAGTACAGATATTTTTTTCTAGGCTGGCTGTCAGGATTCGGTTTCCCCGGATATAAAGGAACAGCTCTGACTTAATGGACTTATTTATGAGCGCACTAGAAAAACAATGGGTGAGATAACAAGCGGTGCCATCATCCCTATCAAAATATATATGGAAAAACCCTCTTTTTGTGGGATTTTAAAGGCACAGACAAAACCGATGACTTCATAAAAAGATGAAAACTTAACCATACTTTTTATATACAAAATGTTAAGAAGACTCAAATACAAAATATGGCGGTAATACAGGACATAACTGTTACAATGGATACATAAGTGAGAGTAAATCATGCATGCACTTTAAAATCCCATAAAGAGCAGTTTTCCATATATTTATGAGAACACATCCATCTCAGCATGGTCCGTATTCTGGCAGTGCTGGGAGAACCGCCTGCCTGTACTCCAATGTCCAGGACCTGTACTGACCTGTCCCCCCTGCACAGCCATTTGTTGGGAAGATTGTTGTTCTGCTGTTTTCTCCACCCCCACCTCTTCATGCCTCTTGTGCAGCTGAAAACAGAGGTTATGTGATCACTTATATAAAAAAAAAAAATAGTGGCTAAATGGCTAGCACTTCCGCCTGGCAGTACTAGGGTCGCTGGTTCGAATCCTAACCCCGGCACCACCTGCCTGGAGTTTGCATTTTCTCCCTGTGACTGCGTGGGTTTACTCCGGGTACTCCAGTTTCCTCCCACACTCCAAAGACATGCTGGTAGGTTAATTGGCTCCTGTCTAAATTGTCTCTAATATGTACATGTATGAATGTAAGTTAGGGACCTTAGATTGTACGCTCCTTGAGGGTTAGGGACTGATGTGAATGTACAATATATGTATGTAAAGTGCTGCGTAAATTGACTGCGCTATATAAGTACCTGTTATAGATATAGATAGATATATATATAGATATATATATATATAGATATAAATAATATTTTTTTTTTTTTTTTTTTTTTTTTTTACATGTATACACAAATGTTTTGCTTTTAACTGAATGGATTGTTTTACAAAGTAAGGATGCACATATCCTTTCAGTTGGCCATACATGAAGCAAATTTTGGTAGGTTCCTGATAAACCACCCCAAATTCATTCTGTGGGTGGCAATGTCCTTTGATTGAAACATTGAAGGAACCAAGAGGGAAATCATTGGCCAAACAAAACAATGCTTGCATCTGACTGAATCATTGTGCTAAGTATTTTGTCAGAATACAA
Organism: Staurois parvus; assembly: GCF_062004578.1. Taxonomy (NCBI): domain Eukaryota; kingdom Metazoa; phylum Chordata; class Amphibia; order Anura; family Ranidae; genus Staurois; species Staurois parvus. The sequence continues at coordinate 6,787,396 of NW_028317982.1, forward strand.
TAGCCAGATGGGAGATTCGTCTATCTGTACAATTTAGAATGGATGGAGGAATAGTGTTTTTACAGCTCTACACACATGGAAGAATTTTTAGTTTTTCTAAGAACATCCTAGTTGCCACTTAAAAGAATAAAGACAAAGCATTCTCCTACTGATCAATGATCCAGCGTTGGATTTAAATTATCAGTTTGTTTGCATATTAGTGGTTCTCATAGCCAAAGAGAGGCAAATTTGTTAGTAAGTTTAATTTGAGGTTTAAACCGTTCTGGTCTCTAAAAATGAGAAGTTTTTTTTTCTGAGACTGGAAACCTTTACAAATCTTTGAGAGGATGAAATGCGAACTGTGAATTTCTAATTCTGAAGCACACAGATGCGGGCTGCTAAAGGCTCATGAATCTGAATCTTTCTAATGTGTGAAACATCAAAGCTTCATAAGTGGTACTGTGATGCAGTTTAATTTCTTCATAATCTTTCCTAATCCCTCTGATTCTGCAGAAGAGAACATAAAAATGTTGTGCAATGTTTGGAGGCTGATGTGCTTGTTTAGGTGCTCTTATGAACAGCACTTTTTTTGCCTAAAAAGAATGTCCTTAAAATACTACTAGATCCCAAAAATGTCTGACAGTCTTCGAGTATTTTGTGTTTTCGAAGTAATCTTCACAGTTAGTGCTATTTTATGGAAACTCTTTGCATCACCTTTGCACACATCAGAGAGGGGGATTGTGGCCGCCTTCATTCATTTAGCTGTGTAAATTTGAGCTCTAGGTGGAGAGGCGGAGTGCATGATGTCATAATCTCCAACTCAGCCATTCAGAGGAAACCTTGTAATCGCTGATAAAATAAAAGGCTTCCTGTGAGGGGCTGAGTATCACTCAACCCGACTTGACTTTGTTCCAGAAGTCCCCATACTGCTTCTGGAACAAAGCACTGTATATTGTATGTAGCTAATGCTACGTATGGTTTATACAGTGCTGTCAGTGGACAGAAAGGAAATGGTTTGTATGGGCCAGCTTGGCCTAAACTAGCAATTTAATCTGATGGCAAAGCTGGAATTGGGCTTTACGTAGCCTACCACCCACTGGTACATTTTCTCTTTTTTTTTTTTTTTTTTTTTTTTTTTTTTTTTTTTTTTTTTTTTTTTTTTTAGATTTGGCTATATAAACGTGCTGTGCGCCCCCAATTTCAAGTGCACCTTTAAGCATGTGTCCAGTGACATGTAGGCAGGTATGGGAGTTCCTCCAACCTGTAGATAGTGTTGTGCCATTGTTACAAGTAAAGAAGAGTTTGTTAAAGGAGAAGTATAGCCCAAATTGTGTTTTTTTTTTTTGCTATACTTCTGGGGATCACAGGAGTGCAGTTCATTCTGCACTCCTGTGACATGTTTACAGTTGACAACGGGCTCAATGGTTTGTATGGGCCAGCTTGGCCTAAACTAGCTATTTAATCTGATGGCAAAGCGGGAATTAGGCTTTAAGTAGCCTACTACCCACTGGTATGTTTCTTTTTGAGAACAATCGCCTGTTCTTGTGGGCTGAAGTCCGCTGTTGGCTAATATCACAGAGCAGATCCAGGCTCTGAAAATATCCCAACCACATGATCAGGATCCACCCAGAAGCCTGAACAGGCACCTGGTTCAGCCTCCAGTGATCCACTGAGAACCTGAGCCAGCTGCTCCTGCCCCCTCCACAGCCCAGCGCTCCAGTAAGAGCAGAGCAGAGAGCTGGAGACTGACAGTCACCAGCTCTCTGCTCACAGAACACTGAACTTGACTGATCAGCAGTCTTTGATTGCTCAGTCTTAGAGCAGGCGGGGAACAGATGCAGCAATGGATCGATGCTGCATCCATGTAGGTGAGATTTTTTTTTTTTTTTTTTTTTTTTTTTTTTTTAACTTAACCCATACGTCTCTTTTAAGGGAATTGTCCTCTTATGGGCTCCATTTGCTTTCTCAGGGAGGACAGCTGTCTGGTTGGACGCTGAAATCCCTTGAGATCTCAGGCAGCCATCATGACAAGGGACTTCATAAATAGGGTGACTCAAGTCATTTAGTAACATAAGGTTGACTATTTTAAGTATATTCAGCATTTTTTTTTTTTCTTTATTTGCCCGACAAGATTTTTCATCCTGAGCCAAATATATAAAAAAAAAGTATCATTACCTTTTAAATGCACCCGGAGACCAAGCATTTTGATTGTGTAATTGATCGTGCTGCAGGTAACAATCATGTGACCAGGCAGCAGAGAAGTTTTGACTGGCCGCAAAGGCAATTTGGTGAGTATGCAAGGTGGAGGCACGCATGGCTATAATAGGCATTGTTAGAATTTCATTTCTGCTTGGCTTACAAGCCCTACAGGAAATAGCATTTCAAATATACAAATTATTTCTAAAAATAAGTAGTAAATGAATGGATGTGTTAATGCTACCCAGTGTGCTCCCTTACAGTCACATGCTGGTCATAGGTGTCTGCTGTTTGTAAAAACAAGCTATTTATTTGCGTGTCTCTTCCCATGTGATCTACTCCCAGTTTATCATCTGCAGGAACACTGCCTTTTCTGTAGGCACCTGATAATTTATACATGTTACTCCCATTCTAAATGGAGCAATTGAAAACAAAAATCTGAATTTTCGAACAGCTGACATGCACATGATCTTTTAATGCCTAATAAAAACAAAAACTGTTGGAGCGCTAAAGCTTCTCCTTTTAGGTATAATGTACAAGGAGAGATAATATTTATATTTGGCCACTAAAAGGTAACCAATACTTGTGCCTTCCCTACTTGTAAATTTATTCCTAGTGAGCACCATATTTCACGTTTTTGTTTTTTTTGGGTTTTTTTTTGTTTTTTCTTTTTTCATAAACATGCAGATGTGACCAGACCAAAACTGAATTCCAGAATTCTTGGAATAGTCAAAGTTTTGAGGGTGTCAAGCCCAATGAAGCATTCCCAAAACAAACCTGTGTTTTTAAAAATTAGGGTATAATCCACCCCTCACTTCAAAATACAAATGTATTAGTTTTTAATACAAAGGGACATTTCTGGAATTGATAGAATAACCCGTAACGTTTTTTTGCCAGTCTTGTCAAGTCATGGGGGCCAGTCTTGTGGCAAGTGTACAATATGATGTTTGGTACATGCTTTGTCACATCGCAGTTTCTGTTTTTTTTTTTTTTTTTTTTTTTATTCCCCCCCCCCCCCCCAGCCATTAAAAAAATACATGCGAATGTGTACTTTGTTCAGAAATTGAAGAGGAATCATTAGGGCATGTGCACTTTTAATTTCAGTCTGCCTTAATAAAAATAAAGCCCTAAGGGTAGAAATGCGGTCATTGATTCATTGTTGTAATTTCTACCTCAAAGTTATTTTTAAATTTTTCTCATTTTACTTGCTCCTTTTTCATGATGCTTTGTCCTATGAATTTGTGGGATATCCTGCTGTGTTTTTGGGCAATGCAATCAATGCACTTGCAGATATATAGTCATTTATATGTTAAGCCGCCCATCATTTTTACTGTTCAATGAATAATGTTGAGCTTGGCCCATAGGATTTAATTTGACATTCGATGAAAAGAACAATTGGCAAACTGCAGTATTGTGTTAAGTTGATAATTGAGTATAGAAGTCCTAATGGTTTAGTCTTATTGCAGATTCGAGAAAAACATAGTTTGTAAGCAGTATCCAGTAGTTTAAAAATACGTAAGGCTGATTAAATGAACATTTTGATTACCCATTTGGTGTAAGTTATGCACCCTTCCTCTTTATAGGAGTGTACAATACCATCAAGCAAGCCTTCTCTGTACAGGCTCTTTTTCTGTTATGCTCATTACATTTTGTACCCTGTCATTTTAAAAGTGCAGTCCACCTGAAGGTTAAAGCAATATTAAATCCAAACAGTCATTAAATGTGGTGGCTGCGTCTGTTTTTCCCTACTCCCAATGGCTCTCATTGGGAGTAGAAAAGCTCCTGATGTCAGTGGGAAAAATAATGTACCGTTATTGGTGTTAATGGGAACTATTGTATATCATTGGAAGGAATAGTGCCCCATCATTGGTGTCAGTGGGAGGAATAGTGCCCCGTCGTTGGCGTCAGTGGGAGGAATAGTGCCCCGTCGTTGGTGTCAGTGGGAGGAATAGTGCCCCGTCGTTGGTGTCAGTGGGAGGAATAGTGCCCCGTCGTTGGCGTCAGTGGGAGGAATAGTGCCCCGTCGTTGGCGTCAGTGGGAGGAATTGTGCCCCGTCGTTGGCGTCAGTGGGAGGAATTGTGCCCCGTCGTTGGCGTCAGTGGGAGGAATTGTGCCCCGTCGTTGGCGTCAGTGGGAGGAATTGTGCCCCGTCGTTGGCGTCAGTGGGAGGAATTGTGCCCCGTCGTTGGCGTCAGTGGGAGGAATTGTGCCCCGTCGTTGGCGTCAGTGGGAGGAATTGTGCCCCGTCGTTGGCGTCAGTGGGAGGAATTGTGCCCCGTCGTTGGCGTCAGTGGGAGGAATTGTGCCCCGTCACTGGGAGGAATTTTTCCCTATCATTGATGTCATTGGGATCCATTGTTGTACATCATTGGAAGGAACTGTGCCCCATCGATGGCGTCATTGGGAGGGATAGTGCCCTATCACTGGCGTCATTGGGAGGAATAGTGCCCTATCACTGGCGTCGTTGGGAGTAACTGGGCCCTTCAATGATGTCATTTGGGCAATTATGTCCCATTGCTGGTTTCAGTGCATGAAATAGTGCCCCATGGGCCAGATAAAAGCAAGCAAAGGGCCGCATTTTGGAAACCACTGCTCCTAGATGAAGGACCACAAGGGGCACTTTTGGACATCAACATTGTCAGTCTGGGGGGAAGGGAGTCTTAGATGTGCTAGCAAATTTAAATACACTGGCAAATTGAAACCAAATTCTAGCTTATACTTTATAATCAGTTACAGCAAACAGGTTTTTTTTCTTTTGGGATAAATGTTTTGCATGAATATATAAAAGTTGATCATGGTAAGCACCCCTGTCAGTGGTAATCTCAAACTGATACATCTGGAAGAAAGCTTATAGTTTTGAAAAACTGATTTGGTGGCCAGATCACCTAGTGAAATTAGAAGAAAGCCTGAAAAGAAAAAAAAATGCAGCCATCATATCCAAGCATTAGTAAGCTGCATTATAATGTTTTCTTTGGGGTTTATTTGCTGTAAAGTGTACAAACATTAACAATGTACTTCTCTTATTTCTGCTAGATGTTGGCTGAAATCACATCGGCCCATTCTTCAGTACCGTAACCCCTTCTAGCCCGCCCGCAACGTACTACAGACAGGCAGCAGCTACAGGCAAAGCGACATATGGGTACGTCGCTCTGTCTGTATGAACACCTGCACTCCCCACCTGCAACTGCTGTGTCCGACGGACACAGCGCAATGAATATCCCAGTGATCATGTGATCACAATATCACAATGTAAGCAAAGCTGCTATGAATCAATCTGATTTATAACCGCTCTACTTCTCTTCCAAGTGAGCTGTGATTGGCCCACAGCTATCACATGATACATGGGGCCAATCACAGCACTTTGTACCATGTGACCAGCCCCAGCCAATCACTATCTTGAGCTGTGAAAAGCCGAACTCATTCATGACAGTTGATGAATGAGTTCAGTTCATGACAGCAAGCTTTGCATTGCAGGAGAAATTATCTTTATTCCTCCTGAAAAGCAGAGTGTAAAAAAAAAAAAAAAAATCCCTGATCACCATTCTCCCCCCAATGTAGTACAATGTTACTATGGTAACATTGTAGTAGTCTGATAAAAAAAGTATTTTTTAAAAGTTTAAAAAAAGTTAAGGTTTAAAAAAAAAAAAAAAATTCTCAATATAGGATTTTTTATTTTATTTTTTTGTAACTACTTGCTGACCGCTTACCCACATTTTGCGAGTGAGCAGCGGCTCTGGGCAAAGCGACGTAATCTTGCATCGCTTTTTATTTCTGGGTGTGAATATGCCAGTCGATCCAGGGAGAGAAGAGAGAACACGACAGTGTGTAAAAGTACTACATTTTACACACACACTAGATTAGCACATTTAACCCTTTGATCGCCCCGTCACCCTGCCAGTGCCATCAATACAGTGTCAGTATATAGAATTTATCACTGATCACTATATTCCTGCTACTAGTGACATCAGATAACCAATTAATAAACATGTATTGGGATTTTTTTTTTTTTTACTATAGACATATAGTTAGCCATAAATTTAGGCCAAAATGTATTCTGCTACGAGTTTATTGTATATTTTTTTTATAAGTGAATAATATCGGGGGGTTTTTTTCCTCAAAATTTTCGATCTTTTTTTTTGTTTTATAGCGCAAAAAGTAAAAACTGCAGAGGTGATCAAATACCACCAAAAGAAAGCTCTATTTGTGTGGGGGATAAAAAGGGCATAAATTTCATTTGGGTACAGCATTGCACGACTGTGCAATTACCAGTTGAAATGGCGCAGTGCCAAACCGCAAAACATAGTTTTAAGTGCTGCGAGAGGTTTGTGCAGATTTGTACTTTAAAACACCTTCCCTTTCTTATCAGGCACCAATGCCATCAGTGTTAAAGTTCACCTTTTCTAAAGGAAAATAATCAATGCACAATTTTTTTGAAGTTAAGAAAAAATGTGTTTATATAATTTTTTTTTTTTGAGCCAGTAAGGCATTGCACCCGTGATCTGGAAATACTGGGCTCCTGCAGGCTGTCGGTGTAAGTTGTCTGCTTGTACGGGCAGGCAGTTACACAATGACAGGAAGACTCAATGACCTGCCTAGAGTGCTCACTAGCACCCTGGTAGTTCGAGAACTACAAGCTGTCATCCGCAAAAGCTATCCATACTTGTAGGGAAAATGTGAATAAAAGATGGGCCCATGTGAATTGAGCCCTGCACGGCCGCATCATTTCAAATTGTGACAGCACGTGCGGGAAGAAGATCAAGGGGAGGCCGCAGGAGCGGGAGCATGTTGCATGTTCCACCCTAAAAATGGGTGGAACGTTTAACATGTTCCCACAGGTGACCTTATCCTTTAATGTCGCACTTGGAGGTAGGTTAAGTTATTAGTTTAAGTACTTGAGTCAAGTTTTTATAGGGGGGGTGTTTTAATGGGATTAAGTTTAGGAGTTACAGATGTGTGTGAAAATACTTTAGCATTGGGTTCTTGGTGCAGATAACCAAAAATCAGTTGATCTGAAAAATACATTCCTCATTATACCTGTCATTATAGAAAGATGAGGACTGTCTTTTTCTGACCTTCTGAGTATTCTTGTTGGCCTGGTTGTGTCCTGCTTCACTATATCTGAGTCACTGATCCAGAACAAGTAATCCACCAAAAGACGGTGAGAGGATACTTATTCTGTGTTGGTGACTCCTAAGTATTGAAGCTAAGCATCAAGAAAACCAAGAAACATTTTTTTCAGCAATCTACATTTTTCTGTTTTATGGTAGGTTTCTTTTAAAAGATTGTGACAAGTGCGCCTGGGATCTTAAAGTGAATCTGTGTTTTTGCCCATGCAGGGAAAAGCACAAGGATGAAACTAATGCCTATTTCCCATTTTCTCCCGCCAGCCGCCGCAACCCCCTCAACCTTATACCCGTCGCCCTCCTCCCCGCATCCACCCCTCCTCTCTCGGTTGCACTCCTGAACGCCCGTTCGGTTTGCAACAAGCTCACCGCCATCCATGACCTCTTTGTCTACCACTCCCTCAACCTCCTAGCGGTCACCGAAACCTGGATCCAAGCCACTGACTCCACCTCCCCTGCAGCACTCGCCTATGGAGGCCTCGTCTGGACCCACTCACCCAGACCGAGTGGTCGCAGAGGTGGTGGGGTCAGCATGCTGCTGTCACTGCTGAGCACCTTCCAGGTCCTCCCTAACCCCCCCTCCCTATCCTTCGAGGCCCACTGCATCCGGCTCTTCTCTCCCACCCCTTTGAGGATTGCAGTAATCTATCGGCCTTCTGGACCCGTATCCCTCTTCCTGAATGACTTTGCTGCCTGGCTTCCCCTCTTCCTCTCCTCTGAGCTACCGACCATCGTCCTCGGGGATTTCAACATCCCCATCAATGTCAACAACCCGGCTACTTCCCAACTCCTCCTTCTAACCTCCTCTTTCGCGCTCACAGTGCACACAGTCCTCCACCCACACCGATAGGAACACCCTGGACCTCGTTTTCTCCCACCTCTGTACCCTCCACAACTTCACTAACACCCCCTTCCCTCTCTCTGACCACCACCTCCTCACGTTCTCCATCTCCCCCTCCTCTAACACCCCCCCCCCCCTTCCAAAGCGTCAAACCATCACCAGCCGTAACCTCTGCAACCTGGACCCGGCCCCTCTCCACTCGGCAGCTGACCGTCTGTACGACCGTATCCTTCCACTGCCATGCCCTGACCTGGCCACTACTGTGTACAACGACTCACTGTCAGCTGCCCTAGACTCCCTGGCACCCCTAACCACACATAACATCAGACCCCGACCGCTTCAACCCTGGCAGAATGACCATACAAAATGTCTCAAACGACGCAGTTGTGCGCTGGAGCGATTATGGCGCAAAACCAGATCTCCTCGAGCGTTCTCCCTCTACAAATCTGCCTTCCTCACCTACACCTCCTCCCTCCACGCCGCCAAGCAAGCCTACTTCATAACCCTCATAAATACCCTTTCCTCCTGTCCTCGCCAGCTCTTCTCCACTTTCAACTCCCTGCTCTCTCCCCCCCACCTCCACTCAGTACCTCACTCACCGCCCACGAGATTGCCAATCATTTCCAAAACAAGATTGACGCAATCCGTAAGGACATTGTCAATTCACAATCTACCTCTCCACCAAGCCTCCCTCCCTCCATCACCCCCTCAACTTTCCCCTCTGACCTCGCAACCACACTGCCCCCCACCATACCTAACGTCCCGCCCATAATAACCTCCCCAACACTCCGCTCCTTCAGCCCTGCTACCACTGAGGAGGTCACTAAGGTCTTCACTGAAGCCCGCCTCACCACTTGCCCCCTTGACCCTATCCCCTCATAACTCTGGTCACCCCCCTCCTCCATCATTCGCTCCCTCACCCACATCTTTAATCTCTCCCTCTCTACTGGTGCATTCCCCTCCCCCCTAAAGCACACACACATCACCCCCATACTCCAAAAACCCTCCCTGGACCCCACTGACCTGAACAACCTTAGACCCATCTCCCTGCTACCATTTTCTTCCAAGCTCCTTGAGCGCTTAGTCTACAATCGCCTAAGCGCCCACCTCACTGACAACAACCTCCTTGATCCACTACAGTCTGGCTTCCGTCCCCTACACTCCACCGAAATAGCCCTACTTAAAATCACGAACAACCTGCTAACCGCCAAAGCGAATGGTCACCACCACCACCACCACTCTGTCCTCCTACTCCTCGACCTCTCTGCGGCCTTCGACACAGTCGACCACCCCCCCTCCTTACTAAACTACACTCCCTTGGCATCAGGGACTCTGATCTCTCCTGGTTCTCCTCTTACCTATCCCAACACTCCTTCAGCATTCCCTATAATGCTGCCTCCTCCCCCTCTCTGTTGGAGTCCCCCAAGGCTCTGTCTTCGGACCCCTTCTCTTCTCCATTTACACCTCTTCCCTTGGCAAACTCCCACGGCTTCAACTATCACCTCTATGCCGATGAAACACAAATTTACCTCTCCACCCCTCACCTCACCCCCTCACTGTCCGCCAACATCACCCACCTCCTAAACGACATATCAGACTGGATGTCGCTCCATTTCCTCAAGTTAAACCTTTCCAAAACAGAGCTCCTGGTTTTCCCCCCAGCCCACGCCCCCCCATCCTCTCCATCACGACTAACAACGCCACCATCAATCCCACCCCACACGCCAAAGTCCTGGGTGTTACCCTGGACTCAAACCTTTCCTTCCAACCTCATGTCCAATCACAATCAAATTCATGCAGGCTCCACCTCCGCAACATCTCCAAGATACGTATGTTCCTCACCCCAGACACCACTAAACAACTCATACACTCCCTTATTATCACACGCCTGGACTACTGCAACTCCCTTAGTGGCCTACCCAAACACATGCTATCCCCGCTCCAGACTATCCTGAGCTCAGCGGTTAGACTCATCCACCTCACCAATCGCTCCACTACTGCCACCCTCCTCTGCCAATCCGTTCACTGGCTCCTGATTGCCCAACGCATCAAATTCAAATTACTAACTGACGTACAAAGCCATTCATAACTCTGCCCCAAACTACCTCACTGACCTGATACCCACCCTACCCGTGCCCTTCGCTCCTCACAAGACCTCCTACTCTCTAGCTCCCTGGTCTCCTCCTCCCACGACCGACTGCAGGACTTCTCCAGGACTTCCCCCCCATCCTCTGAAACTCCCTACTCCAATCCATCAGACTGTCACCTACCCTCCTCACCTTTAGACGCACCCTGAAAACCCTTCTCTTCAGGGAAGCCTACCCTACCCTCACCTAACAGCCGTTCTCCTCCTACCACTCCATCCCCCACAGCCACTTCCTCCTGTACCTCTACCCCCTCCCTCCTAGATTGTAAGCTCGAAAGAGCAGGGCCCTCAAACCCCTTGTGTATTGTTACTGTATTGTCTCATGTACTGTCCCCCCACTCTAATGTACAGCGCTGAGCAAACCCTTTGGCGCTATATAAACACTGTATAATATTTCCCTAGCAGCATGCTCTATTTACTTTCTCTACCTGCCACTCCATTCAACTTTTCGGCGCTAGGAATGAAGCCCTTGGCAAGCTCAGTGTTGCTCTAGTTATGCCCTAGCTTATGCTAGGTTGATTCTACTTCCTCTGTATCTGGAAGTGCCAGGTATTTCTTTGTACTCCTTGCAGGTGAGCCTATTGGGTTGTCCTGCATGGGCAACACAAAGATTTTGGCACTGGATCTGCTGCAAGAGCTGCTCTGTGAGACTGCAACAAAATAAACAATATCCGTTTTGGGTGGACTTGCCTTTTTAAAATAAAATCAGAATTGAGTGTCTTTACAAATTATTTAAACTGCGAGAGTGGTGTTTTTTTTAGCAAGCAGTCGGCAATATTAAAATGTATGCACTCATGCTGCAACTCATCCTCTGCATATCTGGTGGGGTGTTTTGCCACCCACAATGTCAGTTTTAGAGCTGATAGTCTATTAGGATAAAGGATTCTATGAAACGTTGATAATTTTGTCCTTTGTTTACATGCAGCAAGGAGTTATGGGAGAAGACGAGGTAATCAACTTATCTATTTATTACTAAAGTTGAATTAACAATTGTTCTACCTGATCAATTCCACTTTGTCCCCTCCCTTTCCTTCAATCCGTTCAATCAACAGTTCCCTAGACACCACTTCTATAAATCGTATGCTTGTATTAACATACAGATTGGTTACTAATAGAATGTTTTATCAACTCTGATCCTTGCACATTTGATTATACTTGATCTTGTTTCATGTTAAATGGCTTACCTGTGTGATTCTCCATTATGTTGAATATGTATAGATATAAATTCAGTTTTTGTGTATTTACATATGTGCCATGATTATAGCAGTGATATGAGATACTACAGAAATGGGCTCTTGTATTATGCTGCTTCCTTTAAAATCACAAATACACGTATTGCTTCCAACAGGGTGTTACTAAAATCCACAATGACCTGGCACAGAATGTGTTCCATGTATTTACATCGCATTAACCCTACTCACAGCTCTTATGCATGGAGCAATCCCAGTAGAGATCATAGTCTAATCTTCTTGAAAGGAACCTGTCGGGTTAGATATATGGAAGCTGCCATTGCTGACTTAACTCTTCCCCCCCCCCCCCCCCAAAGTACATATCCAGGGCTGTCATCCCTGACTATTTACCACTCGGTAAGTCCTTGGCCTTGAACATGCTTTAGCAATATTGTGCTTGAGCATGCGTAGTCCTATCCAAACCAGCAATTGCAGCTACCACATTTCTTTCTTGATGAATTGGTTTTATCTAGTTCTAAGAAAACCCCAGGAACTTAGTTTGTTCAGTAAAGTAATGGGGATGTTAACTTTGTAACCCATCCAGTCCATCACCACCAAATCTCAGAAAGCAGTGTAGTGTATGTAAACTATATTTTCCCCTTAGTTTCCCATCCTATAGATATGTCCAACTTAAGAGGAAAGCTTTTACGACAGGGGGAAATCCTATCTTGGTTATTCCATGTTCTTGCACTAATTGATCAAAATTCTGCCAGTTCAGCAGGGACCAGAAAATTTTTGATCCATCTATGGCTGTTTTCGTTCGAAATATGTCAATCTAATGATTGACTCCTCTCTAACTGAACTACTTTTACATTTTCATTCGTTTTCATCAGTGTCTTCAGCATTGGTCAGTGAGTTCTGACAGCAGAACAGTCCCTGCAGTCAGAATACAATAGCACAGCAGGGAGAATTCATCTGTCCACCTCACTTGTGTAGATGGGGCAATCCATTCTTTTTTTTTTTTTTTTTTTTTTTTTTTGTTTTTTTTTTTTTTTTTTTTTAGCAGCTGACTGATTGCAAAAACTGACCCATGTATGGCCAGTTCTAGTTGTCATAAAAGTGCTTGAAAGATTTCCTTCTGTTCTCTTTTTGGTAGAAGCTCACAATATTAAGTTTTCCCTTACTTTTCAGTCTTGGAAAAATAAAGAGAGCAGGTAAATCTCTCCATTGGGAACACAGACAGCAATTAAAACATGACAGAATTGATAACCCCTCATCACCGAATCAAAAACTTTGGATATACTTCAGGATTTATTGCACAGTGCTCTTACAGATCAAGCTAGGTCTAATGGCTACATACTTTAACCTCCCTAGCGGTCTGATTATGTCCATATTTCTGTGCTCAAAGCGGTACATTTTTTTTGCATGGAAATATGTAGTTTTTTTTATTGTAGGCCTGTAATTTTTAGGAATAACTCACTGAAATCTGTCCGAACAAGAGTCTCTAGTAAACATCCCGGGTATGTTAAAATTTGAAACACGAAATCATAAATTATAATTTAATAAATAATCATAAATATAATACATTTATTTCAATAATATAATCAAAAACACTGAAATTTGAAATATAGCGCCAAGTTCGCACATCACTGAGCAAAGTTGCAAAATTGTTTTCAGTGTCTGATGACGAATTTTTCCCACGAATCGTCACTCAATTCTGCAAATAGTTCTAATTTACTATCGCTGTTTTCTAGCTGGTCTAAAACCGCTTTTGACGTAAAGGGATGCTTTTTGGACGTTTCTCAGTTTCCAGGCAGAAAGAACCTTAAAAATGCAGGCAGGGCACAGGACAAAGCACTCGGGACAAAATTGTATGTGAAATGGTTTGATACAGTAATGTATCACTGTTATTTTAGTGTATTGAGTGAATGTCACAATATGTCATTTTCAAATTTCCCGCCGTTCTGTCCCCTGTACGTCCCGATGTCGCAGGGGATGGAACCCAGAAGACAGATGCCAGCATCCGCTGGAGGACATTGCCGGGGACACTGCAGGGGGGACATCGCGGGAGCGCAGGACAAGGTAAGTGACCAAGGGATCCCGGAGCAGCGCCGCATGGTATTCCCGAGTGTAGCTTGGGGTTACCGCTTGTAGTACTGAAACTTTACCCCGAGCTACACTCGGGAATACCGCCAGGGAGGTTAAAGATCATTCAGTGCAACTAAACTGACTGAATTAAATAAAAATTTGCAAACCAAATGCCCTCCATTTGATTAAATTTTAGGCTCCATTCACATGGGTGTTTAGCCACGATGAAAATCCCAACAGAATCTGATTCCTGTGGGTGGGATGGACAGCTGTGTGCACATAGCAGTGGCCACCAAGCCCGTACACTGCAGTGATGGGCTATTGACAACTGCAGCTATTCGTGACTGCAGAGTCAGGGATTATCATTTTGTGTGTTTTTCAGCTGCGATCACCAGATAATCACTAGCAGTGTGATCAGTCAAGAATAGCTGTGGCTGAAAACAAAGTCATTGTATAGGCTCAGCGGCCAATGCTACCTAGCCACGCTGCGAATCCCAGCAACAAGAAGCTACTGATTCCTGCGACTGGGATGACAGTGATGTGCTGTGTATGGACTTTGTGGCTGCTGCTGTCAGCACACAGCTGTCAATCCCAGCTTCAGTAATCAGGAGATTCATGTTACTGGGATTTGCAGCATGGCTCAACACCTGTGCAAACAAATATCATACTTTTGATATTTCAGCCCCTCAAGTGTAGGACAGGACTGTGTGTGTTGTCGAGTACGATATTTTTAGCAATCATAAATCACTTGTTTGCAATTGCGTCTACCTAAATTGATCACAGAATTGCTATATACAGGTGAAACACGAAAAATTAGAATATCGTGCAAAAGTTCATTTAATTCAGTAATACAACTTAAAAGGGGAAGCTAATATATGAGAGAGACTCATTACATGCAAAGCAAGATAGTTCAAGCCGTGATTTGTCATAATTGTGATGATTATGGCTTACAGCTCATGAAAACCCCAAATCCACAACCTCAGAAAATTTAGAATATTGTGAAAAGGTGCAATATTCTCGGCTCAGTGTCCCACTCTAATCAGCTAATTAAGCCATAACACCTGCAAATAGTTCCTGAGCCTTTAAATGGTCTCTCAGTCTGGTTCAGTGGGAATCACAATCATGGGAAAGACTGCTGACCTGACAGTTGTGCAGAAAACCATCATTGACACCCTCCATAAGGAGGGAAAGCCTCAAAAGGTAATTGCAAAAGAAGTTGGATGTTCCCAAAATGCTGTATCAAAGCACATTAATAGAAAGTTATGTGGAAGGGAAAAGTGTGGAAGAAAAAGGTGCACAAGCAGCAGGGATGACCGCAGCCTGGAGAGGATTGTCAGGAAAAGGCCATTCAAAAGTGTTGGAGACTTTCACAAGCAGTGGACTGAGGCTGGAGTCAGTGCATCAAGAGCCATCACACACAGACGGATCCTAGACATGAGCTTCAAATGTCGTATTCCTCTTGTCAAGCCGCTCCTGAACAAGAAACAACGTCAGAAGCGTCTTACATGGGCTAAAGAAAACCAGACCTGGTCTGTTGCTCAGTGTTCCAAAGTCCTCTTTTCTGATGAGAGCAACTTTTGCATCTCATTTGGAAACCAACGACCCAGAGTATGGAGGAAGAATAGAGAGGCACAGACTGCAAGATGCTTGAAGTCCAGTGTGAAGTTTCCACAGTCTGTGTTGATTTGGGGAGCCATGTCATCTGCTGGTGTTGGTCCACTGTGCTTCATTAAGTCCAGGGTCAACGCAGCCGTCTACCAGGAGATTTTGGAGCACTTCATGCTTCCTTCCGCAGACAAGCTTTATGGGGATGCTGACTTCATTTTCCAGCAGGACTTGGCACCTGCCCACACTGCCAAAAGCACCAAAACCTGGTTCAATGACCGTGGGATTACTGTGCTTGATTGGCCAGCAAACTCGCCTGACCTGAACCCCATAGAGAATCTATGGGGCATTGCCAAGAGAAAGATGAGAGACATGAGACCGAACAATGCAGAAGAGCTGAAGGCTGCTATTGAAGCATCCTGGTCTTCCACCTCAGCAGTGCCACAGGCTGATAGCTTCCATGCCACGCCGCATTGAGGCAGTAATTGCTGCAAAAGGGGCCCAAACCAAGTACTGAGTACATATGCATGCTTATACTTTTCAGAGGTCCGATATTGTTCTATTTACAATCCTTGTTTTGTTGATTGCATGTAATATTCTAATTTTCTGAGATTGTGGATTTGGGGTTTTCATGAGCTGTAAGCAATAATCATCCCAATTATGACAAATCACGGCTTGAACTATCTTGCTTTGCATGTAATCATTGTAAGCTCCAAGGAGCAGGGCCCTCAAATCCCTCTTGTATTGAACTGTATTGTTACTGTATTGTCTCCCGTTATATTGTAAAGCGCTGATCAAACTGTTGGCGCTATATAAATTCTGTATAATAATAATGCGTATCTCATATATTAGTTTCACCTTTTAAGTTGCATTACTGAAATAAATGAACTTTTGCACGATATTCTAATTTTTCTAGTTTTACCTGTATATAGCCACCTTTTTAAAGTGGTTCTAAAGCCTAAACATTTTTTACCTTAATGCATTCCTTGCATTAAATCGGAGTTCCACCCAAAAGGGGAAGTTCTGCTTTAAATATTGGTCCCCCGCTTCCCATTAAGGATTGGCACGTTTGGGGAACGGGTACCCAAATTTGACAGGTACCCGCTCCCACTTGCACTGCGTTTGCCTAGGTGATCAGCAACGGAGGTTGTCCTCCTACCCTCCCTCCCCGAAGTCTTGTGGGACAAGTGACCGGTCCCAGAAGACGACGGGGCCATTCAGGAACCGCTGCGCTACTCGCACATGCGCAGTGGGCACGGGGCTGTGAAGCCACAAGCTGTCACAGCCGGATGCCCACACTGAAGATGCCAGCGCCTGGAATACAGGACAGCCGGTGAAACGGGCTGCGGCGAGGGCAACGCAGGATCGTGGGACAGGTGAGTGACTGTAAAAAAAGTCAGCAGCTACAAAAACTGTAGTTGCTGACTTTTAAAAAAAAAAACAGAGTGAGTGGAACTCTACTTTAATTTTAAAAAAAAAAGTTTAGGCATCGGTTTTGGCCCCTCCCCCATGGCTTCCCATGGGAAGGTGGGGGGGGTGGGCGCACTGGACAGAGGAGGAGCACCAGTGAGAGACCCTAGAAGAGGAGCTTCAGGCTTCTGTGTGCAATTCCATTGCAAAGAGCAGGTAAAAATAGTTTTTTTTTTTTTTGTTTTGTTTTTTTTTTAATCTTCTTTACAATCACTTTATCATTATCTTGTTCTACAATGACAACCTTAATGTGGACTTTCCCTGCCATAGTTTTAGATGTCCTCAGCAGCAGTTCATAGAAAGGCCTCACCCCCTTACTGTGTAACAGTTCACCGAACCGCAGAAACCACAATGTCTGATGTCCTGCTATTGTGGGATTGCTATTCCAGTCCCCACTTGTTGTCTGTGTGCTTACGACACCTTCTGGGTTGTAAATTTAGCAGAACATATTTTTCTGACATTAAGCATTTGCTAGGGAAGACATTCTTCTTCAGCAACCCCATGCAGCTGGTTGGTAACTTACAGCCAGGGTGTATGTTGTGGGGTCAGGGATTTGTGAAATTCTAGCCCCACCTGCTTCAGCTAAAGCTTCCCAACAAATGGCCATATAAAATACTTCTCCTAGGTTCAGATGTGTGCAACGCTTCAAATTCCTCACTTACTTTAGGTCACCTCTGACTGTTGGAATCTGTTGGAAGTATTTTTTATTTTCAGAAAAGTTGCATCTGGTTCCACTTATGAAATCATTTTCCAATTCAATCAGTATACTGAAATCTGTCTTTATAGCAAGATACTACGCGACGTTGAACGTTAACAGCCTTGCTGTGTTCCTGCTTGTTAAATGATGGCACCATGTGTGTGTGTGTTTTTTTTTTTTTTGTTGGTAGCATTCTTCTGGTAGAATTATTTAAAGCGCTTTTTATGTTAACCGTTTTTAAATCTGTGATTGCCCCTCAACAAAGCTAATGATCACTGTATTCTCTAATCAAACTCTGCGGGATACATTCTAATCTTGTCACACATACTCTTGGGGAGAAGATACTCTTGTATGAATCTCTCTCCAGGCATGAAATTGAAACTCGGTTGCAAGAAATGGCTAGCACTTTGGCCCAGAGGAAAAGTTATCAAAACTGGAGCAGCTGTGCTTGGCAATCAGTTGGTTTCTATCTTTTCAAAGCGTAGCCACTCCCTGCTGGCAGTACGCATATATGCGGTCTCTTGGCTGGTGGGTTTTAACGCTGAGCGGCCACATATGTATCCCTTTTTAAACACTTCGCTGAGAGAATGCTCCCGTAACCTACCAATGCATATGCAATCGGGAGCTTTCCGATCATGTGACTGCCTATCACTGCGGTCATATGATCGAAATGCCGGCCCCTGCCTTTCGTCATTTTAGAATCTGTTGAAGGGCCAGGAGGCAGCAGAGGGAAGGAGGTAAATGAACAAACTGAAGAAAAAAAAGACGATTGCTCCAGATTTTGTCTGCTCCAGTCATGATAAATACCCCCACTCCCCCAATAGTATCCATCAACATTTACAAGCCCAAGGGACCCCTTTTCAAGATTATAACAGAGTGACAGTCTACGATCACCTTGGCATCATTGACCTTTGTGACCACATTTGACCTCAATATATTTTTGAAATACATGGCTTTCTTTTAATTGAGCTAAATAGTGTCTATGTAAGCCAAGCCACCCCAGCATTGGTAGTTTAGGTACAGTGTTGGTTGTAGTGGACCTTTAATACTGTTTCAATGGTACTGGAAATTTTAAAGGACTAACTGGATTAAGTATGAAGATTAGGAGGGTCTGACTTGTGCTAACCTGGAATATTTGTTCCAGGTTATAGACCTAATCCAGCTATAGATGAGTTGAAAACCGAACATTCTGTTGATCAAAAAATGAAAATGGCTCATATGATTGCGCCATCATTTTTGTTTCATAAAAAAAAAAACCCCATGTTTGATCAATTGCAACAGGAAAATTGCGCTTCACAACTGGCACATGAATTGTGTGAAAAGTGAATGATTTTACTACCGACAAGAATTTTCATTCAATTTTATAGTCCTCTATGGGCGGGCTTTACAGTAAAAGGTATTGCAATAAGAGCCACTTGGGCAACTAATTTCCTTTTTTAAAGTAGGCGACCAATGGCAGTTCCCATATCTATGTCGCAACAGGTTTCCGTCAAGGCCAAAACTATCAGCACGAAGCACACGTTGCATGGTCATGCTTGTTACACTGCTTATGTTTACATTGATCTTCCGATTTAGTCCATTGATAGGATGGTGTCTACAAAGACGTCTGGTATGGCTGGAGTGCAGCCTTTCCTCCAGTGACCCTGATGGTACTTAGGGTGGCGTTATGGTTGATGGCTGCCAATGCTTAAATGGGGAAGGAGTTCCTATGAGGATGTGTTAATTTTTTTTTTTTTTTTTTTTTTTTTTTTTTTTATAAAGGGATTTGCTTGTTGGTGCGTCCTCAAAGAAAATACTTTGTTATTGTTTACCAAAGCTTATTTCCTCCTTTTTAATCAAGCAGTTCAAAGTCCCATTCAAACATCTGATGGTGTTTAATATCTTGTAATAAATGCCAAGATATAATTTTAACAATGCTGACTGCTTCAACCCCACACCATTTGGAAGCTGTGATTTATGACCTCCTTTGTAGTAAAAGCATCCCTTTTGATTTAGTGTAATGGAGATTTCAGGTGAAATGTAATTGAAAGCTGTAAAACTGGGTTCTGCTGTTGCATTTTCTTAAGTGGTTCATTAACCTTTTCAAGAAGTGATGTGTAATGTATTGCTCACTACAGCATATGAGCATTAAACCTTTTGCCAGTTTGTCTCTCATATCTATTTGTACTCTGGACAGACTTCTTTTTTTTTTTTCCATGTTTAACCAAGCCTATGACTATAGAGCGGACATCTTCCTGCTGTACATTTTATTGTAGACTAGCTTTCTTTACTACCAGTCTAATGGTGCAGCCTGTTTTCATATTTCAGTCTGCTCAGAGTGTTTTTTGTTGGTAATGACATGATCTGTTTTACATATGTACAGTGTACCACTCAAAAACCAACATTTACCTGCATGTCTATTCTTTGATTTTGCAAGCAACCGCAGTTTCTTAAACTCCCATTCAGATTGTCTCATGTACCTGAAGTGCTTCTTTAAATACTGGGCTTCCTGTAAAAGGTGGGCAACAAAAATGCTGTGCTGCTGAATGTGTAGCAGCATTGTTGGTCCTCTAGTGTGAGTTTTGGCATTACACTGCTGCATCACCACGCTGGCTCCTACACTCTAGGGCACGGGTGTCAAACTGGCGGCCCAGACTAGAAAATCATTTGTTTTTGTTAAATGTTTATATTGACATTCAGCAACCTGATTTTTCATAGCACATGTACGTTGGATAGATATCGCCCTATGCATACTGGATATTTCTTGGTGGCAACCTCCTCACTTTTCCTTGTTTTTGGCAGGTCGCTCCTCCCTGTTCCCAATCGATGATAGCTTGCTGGATGATGGCCATAATGACCAAGTGGGTGTTCTGAATTCTCCAAACTGCTATTCTGGACATCAGAATGGGGAAAGAATTGAACGTTTCTCAAGGAAAGTATTTGTCGGTGGCCTTCCACCCGATATAGATGAGGGTAAGTCAGCTGGATGAATGTGGTGCTCAATATACTAGTACAGTACAGGTCATTCTGATGTTGCCGATCATATTTTAGAGGAGTAAAGCCAATGCTCTTTTGTGGATCACAGGCGTGCAGTTCATTCTGCACTCCTGTGATCCGTTTTCGTCTGACAGCGGGCTGAAGTCACTCATCCGGTCCAGGCTCAGGAAA